>NC_049260.1:8446854-8751268 GCF_011100685.1 Canis lupus familiaris | reverse complement strand
TGAGATACAGTCACTTTTTCTCTGTTACGCATTAAAGGCTTGACTCACACGTGCCCTCCAACATCAGTCTGACCAGGTGAGATTTCTGTGCTTTGATATACTGAACACACCTGAGTTTTTTTCCTCCCAGTACATATGGTTTCCCATATGTCTGATCTTAATTTCTTTGGGAGTAATTAACACATACATAAATTCAATCATATGTAAATTTATGCACATGACCTTCACATTTTCCATGTGACATTTTCGAATTCACAGATTCAAGAGCTTCTGCGAACACCATCATCTACAATCTCTTTCATTTCCTCTAGCTAAGGTAGAAGAATCAATACCAGAGATTGGAATCATCTGAAATGAAGGATCTCATTTATTGAAATATTATTATTGCTTGTGGCATTCAAAGAATGCTTAGAGGACACACTCTTACTGTGTTATCTTATACCTCTTTCCTTAGTAACAGACTATTTCTCATTTCTTAAGATCTCATGTCCATTTTCATACTTGGAATCCAATGTACTCAATGGCCCAAGCAAACACATCTCCAAAATGCCGGGCCACTGGATGCCTAGAAGTTGTACCCCAGGTAAAGCAGTGCCTTACTAGTCCAGATTCCTGGGTGCTGGTCACAGACCACAGCAAACTGCATAACTTCACACACAGTCACTAGCTTTTCTGAGCCCATCTGTTTACACCTACAAAATGGGTACACGTACTGCTGTGCTGCTCTGTCTCGGAAAACTTCCGAGTTGTGCTATAGAGAATTATCTAAGCCTACGGATTTCTCTGAATCTTAAGAACAGGGTTTTCTATACAGCTAACATTTATTGAGGGTTTACTATGTGCCACGAACAAATGTTTGTGAGTATTATTTCTTTTAAGCTTCACACCAACTTTATGAGTTTGCTTCTATTTTTCCTCCATTTTGCAAAGAAAGTGAAGTTCAGAGACGTTGGCCACTTTGCCCAAAGTTCCACAGCTAGTAATGGAAAAGCTGGAAGTGCAATCAAGGCTTTCTTTTTCTTGTCTACAGCTTCTGCCCTCAACCTTCAGCCACACAGCCACGCGTAACTCGGCATTGTTGGGGTCAGTGCTTATTAGCTCTATTTTAGTCCCCAAATACATGTGTTGGCCGACTATCTGAGACGAGGTTCTCCAGAAGCAAATACTGAAAGGAGGGCTTGCATGCAAGTGACCATAAAGGCAGTACTCCCTAGGAACATGTGGTGAGGAGGGAGGCGAGGCCGAGAAGGAGAGCCCCCAGGAGAGCCTCCCTGGGTTATTACAGGTAACGTCAGCCTCATTCCCACAGGAGACTCTGGAGTGTGCGTTACACCCACCCGTCAGTCATTGGTCAAGAGCTACATGTTCGCATGTAGGGAAATAAACTCCCAGCTACTCCCAGCTTTCTGTTCAATCAAGCCATGTGGGTTCAAAGTGGGCCCTAGGGCCAAAGAGAAAATCACCAAGGAAGGGTTAAAGGAAGGGCACCTGGCTGGCTCAGCTGGTGGAATGTGGGACTCTTCATCTCAGGGTTGTGAGTTCAAGCCCCACGTTGGGTGCAGAGTACTTTAAGAAAAATTTTAAAGTCTCAAAAAGGAAGACAGGGAGGGAAGAAAGGGTTAAAAGAAAGCACAAAAACAGTCAACAGTCTAGTAAGGGACCAGCAGACCCTGACATTATCTGTCCTACCTGGAACCACACCATTCTCCCAGCTTCCCTGTGGATGACACCTGCTCCTTGCTCTTTCATCAGGCAGGTCTCCTAGGTCTTCAAGGGAACTGGCAGAGACTGTGACTCACTCATTAAAGGGCATTTCCGAACATCAGGCAATTTTACCCCATCTTAAATGCCATTAGTAATGTTTGGCATTGTTATTCTTTTCATGGCAGATCAGCACTCCCACTGAGGCCAGTTTTATTTTATTTTTTTAAAGAGATTTTATTTATTTATTCATAGAGACACAGAGAGAGAATGAGAGGCAGAGACACAGGCAGAAGGAGAAGCAGGCTCCATGCAGAGAGCCCGACATGGGACTCGATCCGGGTCTCCAGGATCACTCCCTCGGCTGCAGGCGGTGCTAAACCACTGCGCCACCAGGGCTGCCCTGAGGCCAGTTTTAAGCAGGGGGGGCAGCAAAACTGTAGCTGGGTGCTTTGATGACCGGCCAGAAGACAACGGGAGGGTAGGCCTGGAGCCTAGCTGGACTCTCCAGGAGCAAAGGCCTCTCCCTCCAGCAGGGGCCGGCAGGAGCAAGACAACAGAATGGTGAAGGTCAAGGAGCCCTTGGTCAACAGAGCTCTGAGTGGGGATATCTGACCTGAATCATGAACTAAGTACAGCATAGACTTTCTGGATTGTCCATCTGCCATTCCACAGCCCTCACGCTAGAGGCACTGCTTCATCCAACCCTGCTAGTTTAGTTTTTTTTTTTTTAATGTTTTGTTTTAAATATTTTATTTATTTATTCACAATAGACAGAGAGAGAGAGAGAGAGAGAGACACAGGCAGAGGGAGAAGCAGGCTCCTTGCCGGGAGCCCGACGCGGGACTCGATCCTGGGACTCCAGGATCACACCCTGGGTCAAAGGCAGGTGCTAAACCGCTGAGACACCCAGGGATCCCCATTTTGTTTTGTTTTGAAGTAGGCCTCCCGCTCAGTGTGGAGCCGAACTCGGGGCTTGAACTCATGACCCTGGGATTGAGACCTGAGCTGAGATCAGGAGTTGGACGCTTGACCACCGACCCCCTGAGCCACCCAGGGGCCCCTAAGTTTTGTTTCTTTTTTAATTAAGGCAATCAGCACTTTGGCCTGTGAACTGGCAGGACCATTTGCTTGAGAATTAGGGAAGCAAAAGTTTGTATTTGTGCTTTTTGATACTGATCTCTCTTTTTTTTTAAAAAGATTTTATTTATTTATTCATGAGAGACACAGAGAGAGAGAGAGAGAGAGAGAGGCAGAGACACAGGCAGAGAGAGAAGCAGGCTCCATGCAGGGAGCCCGATGTGGAACTCGATCCCGGGACTTCAAGATCACACCCTGAGCCAAAGGCAGATGCTCAACTGCCAAGCCACCCAGGCATCCCCTGATCTCCTTTTAAAAGCAGTTTATGCCAAAGTAAAAATCTGACAGCATAAAGACACTAAATTAATTTCAATGAATTTTAATTTTCACTATACTTTAGTGAAATCTTTTTTTTTAAAGATTTTATTTATTTATTCGTGAGACACAGAGAGAGAGGCAGAGACCCAGTCAGAGGGAGAAGCAGGCTCCATGCAGGGAGCCCGATGCAGGAGTCGATCCTGGGTCTCCAGGATCAGGCTCCGGGCTGAAGGTGGTGCTAAACTGCTGAGCCACCTGGGCTGCCCTACTTTAGTGAAATCTTAATTTTCTTTCTCTGGGGTACTCAATTTGACTCATACAGAAACTATCCACTTAAGAGATTTCTATGTTATGCTTTCCTCTATGACATTAATTCTATAATATACCCCACAACCTCCCCAAAGATATACTCCCTTTCCAGTGTGAATCAGCAGTGAATCCTGCCAAAGAAACATCTGGTCAACCCTGGAAGTCTGATTTTATAGTGGAGGACTCACATATGGTATTCTCAAGAAAAGTACCTTAAGAATGCATAAGATGCTATAACCTACTCATTAGAAGTTTAGGTATGTTTAGTGATCATATTAGTCTATTTTGCTCTGAAAATCATCATTGCCAAATGAAAATGTTAAGGAAAACAACTCTCAAACCTCATTTAGGGGTGGCAGAGGACCTGGGTAAATGCCCAATTATACTTCACTCCATGGACAAACAGCTTCCAGTTGGTATCACAGTGTGTTCCTGAAAATTAAGTCACTAAGCAAATCTCCCTCCCAGAATAATATCACAAGGGACCTTTAGCACATACACACACACAAATCCTTTTATGTCTTTTATAACTACTATATCTAAAAATTTGAGCAGGATAAAATTAACATATATGTATGTGTAATATATTTAAATTTTTAAGCAGGATAAAATTCACATATATATATATGATCAACATTAAGTTAAACTTAAATATGGTTACTCTGCCCAATAAAAACTATATTCTAAACTAAGTCCTACAAAATGAGCAGACTGATGTACACAAGGGGATCAGCATATCGATACTCACCATATACAGAACTGCAAAATGCAACTTGACTGGTATGGGGGTTTTTGCCCTAAAATCAACATACCCATTTTAACCACGATTAAGTAACTCAGTAATAATACCTTTTTTGGTCTTCTTGATGACTTAGGAAAGTTTTTTTGAGGGGATGATTTGAATGTCTTAGGTCTCTGTAAAAACTGTGCAAATGGTCTTTCTCAGTACATTTCCAGTTATTAAGCAGACACTTTCAGAAGCATCCCACTTTCCTTGGAGGTCCACCAAACAGAGAAAATAGCCAATAAATGTGCTAGGATGGCGCTTCTGGCCTGCAGAAAGCATCATTAAATACGAAGCAAATCGCTCTTCCCCACTCCTCTCCATCCAGCTGCTGCTCCAAGGCACCAGTGCCCAGCAATGGCCCCAGGAAACAAGGGCTCATCTTTTTGGGTTATCCTTCTTGTCCTATTGACTGTCAGCCAACCCTGCCCACACTTCCCCAGTCAAGTCCTGCTGCCCCACTAAATATAACTGGTAAAGTTAACACCAGCTTTTTTCTATGAGACCTTTTTGGACCTGTGTCTTACACAAAAACCAAACTCCAGGTACCCATGCTTCCCTCTACCTTCCCCAGATTTTCCTGACAAAATCTGACACTACAAGGGACCTACACTATGCCCCTCGAAATGCCTTTTATGCCATTCGTGCCTACTATGTTTAAAATTTTGAATAGAAGAATATATTCAAATACCTAGAGCATCATACGATGTGACATAAAACCGAGCACATGCAGTCATCAAAATCAAATACATGAGGATTCTAGAAAATACCTGTATCTTGTATGCACAAAAATGCTATGATCACTATGATTCCAATGGGTTTGTTTTCTTAATATATGTATGTAACTTAAAAAAAAAAAAAAAAGACTAAAAGGACAGACACCAGGGGCTCCTGTGTGGCTCAGTGGTTGAGCGTCTGCCTTTGGTTCAGGTCACGATCCCGCGGTCTTGGGATCGAGTCCCACGTCGGGCTCCCCACAGGGAGCCTGCTTCTCCCTCTGCCTATGTCTCTGCCTCTCTCTGTGTGTCTCTCATGAATAAATGAATGAAATCTTTTTTTTTAATTAAAATAAATAAATGGACAGACACCAAAATGTCACCAGTGATTAGGACTGAGCAGTGGAATTATGGGTAATTGGCTCTATTGTTTGTTGTTTTCCATTGTTTCCAAATTTGCTACAGTATAATTACACAAAGAGTACATTTTCAATAGTAATTTCATAGCTGTTAAACATAAAATAGATAAGACCCTTAATGACTTTTCCCAGAATTTGGAAGGTGGTCAACATGTAACAGAATACCTTAATATTTCCCTCAGAAACCAAGAAATCAAGGACCAGGTTAGTCAACTGCACTCTATAAGGACTATCACAGTAGCTCTTGTGAAAAGTGCCATAGCAAGGGCATATCTGATGGCGAATAAATATGTCATGATCTCCTATAAGAGGAGTACGAGGAAGAGCTTCTTCTGCTTTTGTTTGCAATAAGTGAAGCTTGAAACTGGAAAGAGCTGCCTATCCCGAAAATTACTGAGTGTCAGCAGCTGGAATGATTATACTTTGTATTACCACCACCCCCGAATTGCAATAAAGCTCAAACTGACGTATCTCAGTTTCTTAGAATTTCACGTCTCCAACACTGTTTCTGTGACTTCCGCGGAACAATACATGCCACGAAAGACTATGCCTTTCCATGTCAGGCGGAGGCAGAGAAGGAAGAGTATTAGTGATCACTTGGGGCAGTTGGGGTGCAGCTAGAAGGACTCTCTTGACATTTCACAATAACCTTCAACACCAGGCTACAATCCAAGAGACCAGAGTGGCATTCCTGTCTGGTTTATAGCAAGCTGTGTGATCTTGTTCAAGTTACATAATCTCCTTGTTGTCTCAGCTTCCTCTTCCATAACCTTACCTATTGGAGAAAATCCCTGTTAAATCTCAAAAAAAGACGAAGTGACAAATAGTAGTGCTACAAATGGTTCCTTTCTTTCTTTTCTTTTTTTTCTAACAGATCAGTTCATTTAACAAGCTCCTCTTCTAAAATGCAGTATGTTGAGGGGTGCCTGCAAGGCTCAGTTAAGCATCCTTGATCTCGAGGTCTTGAGTTCAAGCCCCACGTTGGGCTCCATCCTGGGTGTGGAGCCCCTCCACCACCCCCCCCCAAAAAAAAAGATGGCTTTGGGGCATCTAGGTGGCTCAGTTGGTTAAGCCTCTGGCTTATAATTTCAACCCAAGTCATGATCTCCTGGGTGATCTCCTGAGTCATGGGATCAAGCCCCAGGGCAAGCTCTATGCTGTGCAGGGAGTCTGCTTGAGATTCCCTCTACCTCAATAAATAAAAATTTAAAAAAAAAAAAAAAAAAAGAAGGTGGGATCCCTGGGTGGCGCAGTGGTTTGGCGCCTGCCTTTGGCCCAGGGCGCGATCCTGGAGACCCGGGATGGAATCCCACGTCGGGCTCCCAGTGCATGGAGCCTGCTTCTCCCTCTGCCTGTGTCTCTGCCTCTCTCTCTCTGTGACTATCATAAATAAATAAAAATTTAAAAAAAAGAGATTCCCTCTACCTCTTCCCCCCACTCACATGCTCGCTCACTCTCCCTCTCATA
Source organism: Canis lupus familiaris (assembly GCF_011100685.1). Taxonomy (NCBI): domain Eukaryota; kingdom Metazoa; phylum Chordata; class Mammalia; order Carnivora; family Canidae; genus Canis; species Canis lupus. Next base: position 8,744,474 of record NC_049260.1, on the reverse strand, counting down.
AATAAGTAAATCCTTTTATAAATGTAGTATATTAGGAATGCCTGGGTGGCTCAGCAGTTGAGTGTCTGCCTTTGGCTCAGAGGGTGATCCCGGGCTCCCAGGATCAAGTCCCACATCGGGCTCCCAGCAGGGAGCCTGTTTCTCTCTCTGCCTGTGTCTCTGCCTCTGTGTGTCTCATGAATAAATAAATAAATAAATAAATAAAATCTTTTAAAAATAAATGTAGTACATTGGTCTGAATTCAGCACATGGCACATTCATGTAATAGTGTGAACCACTTTAAAGAAATCATACCCTTTTCTATGTGGGTCATGGCTTAGTGGGAAAAGAACACGGATTTTGGAGCAGGTATTTCAGTGGAGGGCACTGGGGGATGCATCACCAGTGTGATGCTTTCAGACCTCCAGATGGTAGCATGGACTCCCCAGTAGCTGGAAGCCATTAGAGAAGAAGTTCTCAACTGGGAAGGATTTTGCTCCTTCCTTGTCCCCAGGGAACATCTAACAAGGTCTGGAGATATTTTTGGTGGCCATCAACTGGGAGGGGACCCTACTGACATCCACTAGGTAGAAGCCAGGGATGCTGCTAAACGGCCTACCGTGCACAGGGCAGCTCCCACGAGAAAGAGCTATCCTGCCCTAAATGTCATTAGTGCTGAGGTTGAAAATCCTTGCTCTGGAGATAAAGAAGTGGAGAGAGAAAGAGTGAGACAAGAAAAATCAAATTCCACCTACTCTGCAAATCCCCTTAAGAGTCCAGTTGGCACCAATGGCTGGTCCATTAGACCAAAAAATTTTCTCCTAGACTTATGAGTTGCCAACACTTCTGGCTTTAAATCACAGACTTAGGGTGATAGAAATCTGGTCTCTCAATTTTTCATCTCCTCCTTTTAAAAGTATAAGAACCCCATCTGTTGGCAGATGTAATGGTTCTCTATGGACATCATGTTAATGTAAAGCAAGACCTTAATTTTAAGGTATCCAGGAAAGATTATACTAAAATGCGCTAAGAAAAAAATACTCAACTGACTCAGGAATCTCCTGCAATATGCATCTCCTTTTGTCTGCACTGTTTCTTATCAGTAGGAAAAAGAGAACAGAAATCATCAAAACTATGCAAAGGAAAATAGGGCTTTTTCTAATGGCTCTAAGTGGTTTAGCCACATTATCAAATGTGAAAAATATATCCTTAAAAATAACTTGGGGGGGATCCCTGGGTGGCTCAGCAGTTTAGCACCTGCCTTTGGCCCAGGGCCTGATCCTGGGGTCCCGGGATCGAGTCCCACGTCGGGCTCCCTGCATGGGGCCTGCTTCTCCCTCTGCCTGTGTCTCTGCCTCTCTCTCTTTCTCATGAATAAATAAATAAAACCTTAAAAAAAAAAAACTTCAGGGGATCCCTGGATGGCTTGGCGGTTTAGTGCCTGCCTTCAGCCCAGGGCCTGATCCTGGAGACCCGGATCGAGTCCCGCATCAGGCTCCCTGCATAGAGTCTGCTTCTCTCTCTGCCTATGTCTCTGCCTCTCTCTCTCTCTCTCATTCATGAATAAATAAAATATTTCAAAAATAAGCAAACAAACAAACAAACAAATAACTTCATAGCCAGTCTTCCTCCAATTTGAAGGAAGTAGACACCAAAAAGCCAGGGGAAAATAAAGAGGCTCATCTTGGAATTCGAGGTAGCTCCATAGCAGGTCATTGTACCCTGGACCAGTGGTGAAGAAATGATGCTATGAGCTGAATAATCCTACAAGTATTTTTCTACCATCTTAACATTTTGTCTGCTAAGAGGCACAGAAATGTGACCTTTAAAATCAGAAGGTGGTGGGGGATTGAAAGTCTTCATATCAGTCAAGTGAACGCAGAGTCAGCTTTTAGAAAAAGGAGGATGGGTCACCTCATTTTGATGAAATTTGAAGAAGCCTTCTCTTTTAACAGAGCAGCAATCAGACTGTGAAGCCTTCTTTTTGGCACCCCTGTGGGGTCCAGGGTTCAGTAATTCCAAGAAAATGAATCACAAGAAGCAATTGTGAGCTGTCAAAACATCTGTTTGCAAAGCCCAAGGGGAGAAGAACAATAATGGCATCTCTGGCTGGATCAGAAGGTACTGGAACTGCATTTCCGTCCAGGCAACTGAGTGGCAATCCAGCCATAGTGATTGTATTTGGACACACTCTACAGGATGGCGCCAAGAACCCAGAGAAACGAAAGATCAGTATGTGAGCAAGGAGACAAGATTGGAAAAGGAGACTAAGGGGGCGATGCCAATTATTACTGCCCTGCGTGATGACACAGTATCTTTTTGACAGTGAACAAAAGACCTACTGGCACTTCTCAAACCCTTGGGTTGTCTTCCCCCCTTGACAAGAAAGTTTATGGGCTTAATGAACCTCAGGGCAAGCCACAGGCACGTTCTTCGGTGCAGCAAGGATCCCAACCCACTGTGTCCCTGCTTCATTACCTCAGGGTACGGCTACATTAAAAGGCAGGTAGGGTGAGATTAAAGAACCAGCTCCCCAGTGCCTCTACCCCTGTTCTGGGCAGGCTCACCCTCAACATTTGCACGAACATGAACAGAGTCCCCCACACTACACGTCTACATATGTAAAAGTTCCCAACCCAACTAATAATCTGTTAAGTCAAATACGTGTTTTATCCTAATTTGACAAACGTATGTTCCTAACAACATGCATGACAGTTTCACATGTAAAACTTGGAGACTCCTCTGGGTCTCACCCCACAATATGCCATCAAGGAGGCAGCATTCACGGGGGCACGTCCCATCCCTTTCCCCACTCACATTCAGGCTCACACTTGGCCCACACACCTCGCCTCTGGCCCCTGTCTCTTTGCCATCAGCCGCACCTGACCATTCTTTGGAACAGGGTAGGGCCCTACCCTTAGGAACCTGGAAGCAGGCTCAGGACTTGGGGTAAGGAATTCCAAGGTCCTAGATATCCAAAATGTGGTCTAAATCAGAAACTCGTAGATTTTTTCCTGTAAAGAGCCTATTTTAGGCTTTATAAGCCATACTCTCTCCGCCACAGCTACTGCACTCTGCATTGAATGCAAACTGGTATTGATAATATATAAATGGGGCTGTGTTCCCCAAAAAACTTTTATTTACAAACATAGGCTGTGGTCCAGAGGCCACCGTTTGTGGGTGGCTGGTGTAGAAGGCAGGAGAGTATGGGCTGGGGAGGACACATCCTCTTGGACCTGCATTTTCCCTGCAGTGTGGCAAGAGGAGCACCTAGAGGAGAACCAAAGTGGGCCCTCTAGAACTGTCCACTACTGGAGCCACCAGACACATGTGGCAACTGAGCACTCAAAATGTGGTGGCTGGCCCACACTGAGATGTGCTATGTGCAAAACACTCACAAGGTTTCAGGACGCCTGGATGGCTCAGTGGTTGAGCATCTGCCTTCGGCTCAGGCCGTGATCCCAGGGTCCTGGGATTGAGTTCCTCATGGGGTCCCCGCGGGGAGCCTGCTTCTCCCTCTGCCTGTGTCTCTGCCTTTCTCTCCATGTCTCTCATGAATAAATCAATAAAATCTTTAAAAAAAATACTCACAAGGTTTCAAAGACTTAGTACAAAAAAGAATAATGCAAAATATCTCATTAATTTTACATTGATTAGCTGATGAAATACTTGGGATCCAATGTTATGTTATGAAAATGAACATGAAAATGAACTCTACATCTTCTTTTTTGCCTTTTTACTGTGGCTACAAGAAAATTTCTGCTCACATAGGTGGCTCCCACTTGCAGACCATGATGTATGTTCCTATGGGCAGCGCTACTCTGAGGTGGGGGCCTTGCTTTCTCTTGGGTCTAAGGACTGCACTGCTGCCATGTCCAGAGCAAGACACACCTAGACTGGATTTGGGCCCCACACTTATGCCCCCCTGTTCTGCCCCAGGCTGGTAACAAAACGTGTAACTGATACGTAGGTAGGGGTTCGGACTGAACATCCCTCTGATAAATCAGAACTAGGACACCAGCAAACTTCACTGTCCACAGTGAAATCTTCCCCTAACTGGCAAATGAAAATTTCTTCCACTGCCTAAAGAGAAGAGAGACCTCGGAGGGAAAAAAGAAACCTTTTCGCATCCACTAAATGGTGGAGTGACTTACCTGAAGGGGATTGGCCTCCACCCACCAGATGCCAATATGATCACACAGACACACACACACACACACACACCCTGCACCCCTGTTATGACACCGGAAAGGTCTCCAGGGACACAATTTCCCCCAGTTGAGAACCACTGACATATAGACTGCTTAGTTTCAGCCACCAGAGGCCTCAGGAGCCATCACTCAAGCAGGTCAGAGTCAGGAAACAGGCCCTGCCCATAGCCATCAGCTCTTGTTGATGGACCTCTGTGGTATGCTGTGCAGAACTTGGCCTCTACCGGGGGATCTGGGCCAAGGCATTTGTCAGAGGCTCAAAAAACTTCCAGCAGCACATGTGGACCAAAGGAAGTCCAGGTTGGAGTAGCCTGAAATCATATGTGTTACACAAAGGAACTGAAGCTTAAAGAAGTAACGGACATGCCCAAAGGTCTGCAGCTAGAGCAATACTGAGTTGCTCACCCACACGCCTCCTCCCCGCACCCTCCATGCCACTGTGATTTTCCCAAAGCGCTCCAAGAACTCTTACAGACCCAATGTGGACCGCACAAAAGTGATCCATTTGGACAAGGTCTGCATCAGTCCTATTCCAGTTTGAATCCAAAGCAGATAAATCTCCAGAATATACCAAGTTCAATACCAATTCTGTACATCACCTTTGGTATAACCGACAGTTCTCCCTTTAGAAATAGAAAACTCTGATTGCTGTATTCGTGTTGTCTCTTTCTTCTGTCTTAAAAGAAAAATCTGGTTGATCATCGTCTTTCAATTTATAGGACCTTCTACTCTCACATGAAATTTATACTCCAATGAAACATTACCCTTTGGGAAGGTGCCCATTTGACAATAATTCACAAACATCAGCAGGTGCAATCCGACCAAAAAGAAAGACGACAGGATCCAGAAAAATAAAACATTGCTTTGATCGATATTTCAAACACCGATTGCATGACTAGTTCAGTAAATACACAAATGAGCCTGTCAAACCCAACTCAATTATTGGACACCCCTGCTGTTTTCATCACATTGCTCATCGTGATCCAAAAGAAAAAAAAAATCTAAAAACAAAAAACAAACAACCTGTCTTTCATTTTGTGACTATGTGCATTGAGGAAACAAAGCGTGATGAGCTGAAATCATGACAGTGTAGAGAGGGGAAATAAAAGAGCTCATGCATTTATAAAAACTTAAAATCATGGGCAGTCAGAGTTGAGGTCAGGGTTCAAGAATGAGTCCACAAAAATACATTTTTTGTATAAAATGGCAGACATTGACCAGTAGTACCTGTGTTTTCTCTTCTGCAGCACTTTGTCAGACCTCATTTACCAGCCTCCCTTGCAGGAACTGGGGACACGTTTGTGTTGTGGCCAATTGTGTTCAGGCAGAACCACATGTTACCCTTGCCCTGAAACCTCTAAAATATCCACCCATTAACTCTCTCTTCTTTCTCCAGTGGGGTACTATGAGACCCCAGAAGATGATCAAGCCCTTAGACCAGGAGTTGCCAAACTTCTTCTATAAAGGCCAGATAGAAAATATGTAGACCCTGCAGGCCACATGGTCTCAGTCATTAACACTCAACCCGCTGCCATCATAGTGTGAAAGCAGCCACGGACTGTAAGTAAACAAATGAGCATGGCTGTGTCCCAATCAAGCCATAAATGAAGGATACAGAAACCTCCATAATTTTCATGGGTCACAAGATATTATTCTTTTGTTATTTTTAAACCATTTAAACATCAGAAAACTTAAAAAATTCTGCTTAGTCCAGAAGCCATAGTTGGCTAGACTGAAGATCAAGCAGGGGGGGTCCCCCTGTAGGGCCGTGTGGAGACTTTTCTCTGCCAACCCCACAGCCTCGCCACTAGACGATGACAGGAGTAAGAAATAGGTTTTCTCGTGGGAGGTTCCTGAGCCTGTTGGAATACCCCCGACTAATAGAAGTAATTGCAGAATCTCAACCATCGTGAAAAGAACAGCTACCATACAAGCTGTTTCAGAAGGGAATAAAGGCTTTCCTTGGAGAAACACGCATGCCCCCATCCAGGTCCTTGTGACCAACTTCAGCATCGAAATTTTCTGAAGATCAAGCCTATTTACAACTTTTAAACAGGCAGTTGCTTTTTCTGTCTCCTACCTCTTTCCCTCACCCTTTTTAAACATGTGCCAAGGATAAACTGATAGGATACCTCCCCAAGTGTTTGAGACAAATCCTACCAGGGACCAATTTCTAAATGATCAATACCTGAAAACAGAAGTGGTACTCGTCTAAAACAAAGAAGGTACTATTGCATTCTTGGCATTGGTGTCAACTGAGACCAAATGTGACGTAAGGATGGCACATAATTCATATACAATGACATACAAATAAGTCCATTTCTTTTCTGCAGAGAGAACCACAAAAGAGAACATTTCATGTAATTTGGAAAATATTGTTCCTAAAAGCATTATTATTCCACCATCTAAAAAAGACTCAGAGGGACGCCTGGGTGGCTCAGCGGTTAAGTGCCTGTCTTTGGCTCAGGGCATAATCCTGGAGTCCTGGGATTGAGTCCCACATCAGGCTCCCTGCATGGAGCCTGCTTCTCCCTCTGCCTGTGCCTCTGCCTCTCTCTGTGTCTCTCATGAATAAATAAATAAAATCTTTAAAAAAATGACTCAGAAAAAATAGTATGATTAAGTCCTCTAACATTCCTCATTTTACAGAGTTTATAAGTACACAGCTCATGTTAAAGGGAATATTTAAGCACAGTGAAAGGGGATAGAAAAAATTAACAAAAATATTTATAGTCAGTCTGAAGGCTATAGACTATTATCTGAGAGCATACACATAGTTTTCTTAAGAGAAATTATTTTTTGGAAATGTGGATGACTTTATTGATTTTTTAAATATGTGAACTTTTTTTATTTGAGAGGTAAAGAGATATAAAAGTAACTTTAGGATGATAAAGCATATCATGACCAAATACTGATCATACTTTTAAATTATATATTGTGACAGATAATAAAGGACACTTAACCTTTTTTAGAAAAGTTTTATCTACAGTTTATAGCAGACTACATATCAATTTTTCTTTAAAAATCACTTTTTTAAAAGATTTTATTTATGTATTCATGAGAGACATACAGATAGAGGCAGAGACATAGGCAGATGAAGAAGCAGGCTCCCTGCAGGGAGCCCAATGCAGGACTCGATCCCAGGACCCCGGGATCACGCCCTGAGCTGAAGGCAGCGCTCAACTGCTGAGCTACCCAGGTGTCCCAACAGATCACTTTTTTTTTTTTTTTTCCAGATCACTTTTTAAAAGGTCTTACCTTGGGTGGCCTGGGTTGCTCAGTTAAGTGCCCAACTCTTGATTTCAGCTCAGGTCATGATCTCAGGGTTCTGGGATCAAGCCCCCCATCTGCCTCTGCACTCAGTGTGGAATCTGCTTAAGATTCTCCCTCTCCCTCTGCCCCTCCCCGTGCTCAAGCTCTCTCTCTCTAAAATAAATAAATAAATAAAATATCTTTAAAAAATAAAATAAAATGCCTAAACTTGGGGTGCCTAGCTGGTTCAGTCAATGGAAAACAGTGACTCTTGGTATTGGGGTTGTGAGTTTGAGCCCCAGTTGGGCATAGAGCCTACTTAAAAACTAAAAAATGAAAGGTCTTACCTGGTACCAAAAGGTTGGCAAGTATTTTTTTTTTTTAAGGTTAGATAGTAAATACTTTTAGCCTTGTGGGCCATTGTATCTCTGTGGCAACTATTTGACTCTGTTGCTGCTTTGCAAAAGCAACCACAGACAGTGTATAATGAGTGCCTGTGGCTATGATCTAATAAAACTTGATTTACAAAAACAGCCCCCAGCCCTCTGTATAAAGTTTGTCAACTCCTGTTATACTAGGTCCCAGTGGTAACCTAAAAGACTGTCTTAAAAAAGTAGTTGCCCCACCACTCATACCATTGGTATTGAGGAAGAAAATTCTAAGGATTTATAAATATTAGGAAATACAAGAAAACTCTAAGGATTTATAAATGTTAGGAAATAAATAATGATATACTTTGTTTCTCCAGTTTCTGGAAATTTGGGTCAAATCATTACCCCTCTGCAAAAATAGACTTTCAAATAGATTTTTCAAAAACATGTGAATGAAAACAAAACAAAACAAAACAACAACAACGACAACAAAAACATGTGAATGGTGTATCCATCTTGATTTTAAGAGTAAATGACATCCTGACTCAACTATCAATTTACAGGAAATACAAAGAAACTTGTTTAGCCCTGCCATGGAATTATATCAGCAAAATCCAGAATGAGTAGAAATTCCACAGGATAAATGACCCACTTTCTCAAAAAAAAAAAAAAAATTATAAGAAAAAAAGAGAGAAATGGGGAAACCTGCAGATTAAAAGAAACTTTAGTGGGCAGCCCCAGTGGCGCAGCGGTTTAGCGCCGCCTGCGGCCCGGGGTGTGATCCTGGAGACCCAGGATCGAGTCCCACATCGGGCTTCCTGCATGGAGCCTGCTTCTCCCTCTGCCTGTGTCTCTGCCTCTCTCTCGCTCTCTCTGAATGAATAAATAAATAAATCTTTAAAAAAAATAAAAAAAGTAAAAAAAGTAAAAGAAACTTTAGAGGCATATCAATCACTTATAATGGGTAGACCGTATTTGGATTCTCATTCAAATCAACAAGTCACAAAAAAGTATTTGAAACAATTAAAAATGTGAACGCTAAATGTATTACTGATATCAAACAATTGTTAATATTTTGGCACAATTAAAAAAAACAAACAAACAAACAAGAAAATTGTTGGGTGCCCGACCAGGTGGGTTGGTAGAGCATGCTACTCTTAATCTCAGGGTCACCAGTTCAAGCCTCATGTTGGGCATGGCACCTACTTGGAAACAAACAAAAACCAAGAGGACTGTTGAGAACTAGATCAGGGTAAGTAAAAACCTTTGGAGTAGACATCAAGGAGAAAGTGGTAGTAGAAAATATTTAATGGAAAAATTTCCAGAAATCCTCAAGGTTAATATCTAAATGTAGCCTCTCTTTTGGAATTTATCAAGTATGAAACTCATATAATACAAAAGTAAATAAACTATGCTGGCACCAAGAATTGAAAAAGAATTTAATTGACAATGTTTTAATAGATCTCCCTCCCCATAAATATGGAAGATATTTGTTCAAATGCTAAGAGCACTCCTAAAACAGAGCAAGACTGATTGCCAAAATAAAATATGGCATGAAATGATCCTTTTCTGGCAGACATTTTATTTATGATCAGGATGAATGGAGCATGTCTGAACACACCGCATCGTCTATTTTCTGATGTAGCTGCAAAGCAAATACAAAAAACAGAACACATACTAGAAAACTTCGACCTATACTTTGGGAAAATGATGCAAAAATCTATTTCTTAGATCTAAAAACAAGCTTCTAAAAATACTTTTTATTCTATCAAACACAACCTCTATTAGAAGAAGAACTCTGCATAAGCTATGTCCGCATACATATTCATTTGAGGAAATAAATGTAAACTCATGTAGATTAAAGTTTCTCAGCCTCTGCACTATTCACATTTGGGGCCAGGTAATTGTTTGTTGTGGGGCTGCCCTGTGTGTTATTGTCAGATGCGTAGTAGCATCTCTAGCCTTTACTTTCTCAATGTCAGGAGCAATATACCCTTGTGCCAGTGTGACAGTGACAACCCTAAAGGTCTCCAGGAATGGCCAAGTGTGCCCTGGAACAAAATCCTCCCCAGTTGAAATCAAATGGTATAGATCAATTCATGTTCTAATACCAAGAGAAATAAATCTCCATCAACACTGAATTAAGCTGGAACTTCCAAGCTTACAAAAATGGAGATTTCTTAAGCCATGACCATGACAAGGTATCAGTCTTCGGACTTCTAATGCATAGATGGAAGTGCATTGTCAAGCTTTCTTGCTTGATCAGATTGGTGCATATTTAATTGGGGGTTATTTCAAGATCCAGCAGTACCAGTCAATGGAAACCAAAAGTTCCTCAGAAATGTAGATTTCAGGGCACCTGGGTGGCTCAGCGGTTTAGCATCTGTCTTTGGCTTAGGGTGTGATCCCAGAGTCCTTAGATCAAATCCCACATTGGGCTCCCCACAGGGAGCCTGCTACTCCCTCTGCCTGTGTCTCTGCCTTTCTCTCTCTGTGTCTCTCATGAATAAATAAAATATTTTTTAAAAGGGGGGGGGTTCATTTTGCCAAACATTCCAATCATTTACAGAAAAACACATTGGCACACAAGGGCAGTGTTTCAAATGCATTTCAGGGGAAAAAAATCTTCATAAAGTGCCCAAGATGACTGGAAATGCTCCTTTTCCTTTCTTTTCCATTTTTTCATTTCTGAAAAACTATCTGTTCAGAGGTGCCTCGGTGGCTCAGTCAGTTAAGTATCTGACTCTTGAATTTGGCTTAGGTCATGATCTCAGGCCCACGTCGGGGCTCCACACACTTGGTGAGGAGTCCACTTGAGATTCTCTCTCCCTCTGCCCCCCTCTGCTAGTGGTTGCTCACTCTGTCTCTAAAATAAAAATAAATCCTTAAAATATATAAATAAAAAAATTAAAAACCATTTGCTTATGATTCATGATTTTTTTTTAAGATTTTTATTTATTTATTCATGAGACACACAGGGAGAGAGGCAGAGACACAGGCAGAGGGAGAAGCAGGCTCCCCACAGGGAGCCTGATGCTGGACTTGATCCCAGGACTCCAGGATCATGTCCTGGGCTGAAGGCAGATGCTCAACCACCAAACCACCCAGGCCTCCCAGGATTCATGTTTTTTGTTTTTTTTTTTTAAAGGATTATAGGGCAGCCCCGGTGGCGCAGCAGTTTGGCGCTGCCTGCAGCCTGGGGTATGATCCTGGAGACCCGGGATCAAGTCCCACATAGGGCTCCCTGCACAGAGCCTGCTTCTCCTTCTGTCTGTGTCTCTACCTCTCTCTCTCTGTGTCTATGAATAAATAAATAAAATCTTTAAAAAAAAGTATTATAAAAATAAATAAATATAAATAAATAAATAAAACTTTAAAAGGATTATATTTTTAAGTAATCCCTACACACAATGTGGGGCTCAAACCCAGAATCCTGAGATCAAGAGTCACACACTCTACCTGAGCCAGCCAGGTACCCCAGAATTCATGATTTAAATTTAAAGCACTTTTCCAATGAAACTATTTCAAGTAATATATTAATTATTATATATAATATATAAATTATATATAAATATATAAAATAACAATTCCAATGAAATTAATTTTTCACTACAATTTTTTTAATAGAAAAATATAGAAATTCTATCCATGAAGGGGGTTTTCTTGGTGCATTTCCAGATGCAAAAATTACTTTTGAATTCTCTCTCCTAGTTCATTTCTACTTGCTTCTGATTTCTTTTTTAAAATTTAGTTTTCTTGACTTCACCGTATCATTTTTGTAGTAGGATGAAAAAGTATACATACCTGAGTTGTGGGTACATGGTTGAGTGTTGTATCATTCTGCAGACTTTAACCACATTTTAAAATATCTTCACTGAGTTATTTAAATAAAATAATTTTTAAAAAATGTACACCTCTACTCTTAGTGCTGTAGTTTTTAGTACTTACTGATGCCCTAGTTTTTGTTCTTGTGTGTCTATTTCTGATAAAAAGCCATGGGTCCGGGATCCCTGGGTGGCGCAGCGGTTTAGCGCCTGCCTTTGGCCCAGGGCGCGATCCTGGAGACCCGGGATCGAATCCCACGTCGGGCTTCCGGTGCATGGAGCCTGCTTCTCCCTCTGCCTGTGTCTCTGACTCTCTCTCTCTCTCTCTGTGTGTGACTATCATAAATAAATTTAAAAAAAAAAAAAAAAAAGCCATGGGTCCTTCTATGACTCTACTCTGACTTTCAAACGTGTTGAGTAATGGCTCTAGATAAAAGACAATACTGGAGAAAAAGTACAATACTGAATACTGGATAGAAAATACTACAATGAAATCTAAACACTGTCCTTTAATTTATACTTACTTTCATAATTATTGATGGCTTAATCTTCTAAAGCAGCTTAATAGTACTAATTACCTTATTAGTTATGCATGCCAAAAAAACTAATTTTTCTTTTTTTTCTGGTATAGAGAGAGCATGAATTTTAATATCTAAAAACATGTTTCAGAGAGTGACAAGTTGGAATCTGTTTAGAAGCCCAAAGTGAGGGACATCGGGGTGGTTCAGTGGTTGAGCATCTGCCTTTGGCTCGGGTTGTGATCTCAGGGTCCTGGCATGGAGTCCCATATCAGGATCCCCGCAGGGAGCCTGGTTCTCCCTCTGCCTGTGTCTCTGCCTTCTCTCTGTGTGTCTCATGAATAAATAAATAAAATTAAAAAAAAAAAAGTCCAAAGTGAGAAGTTTCTCCAAGCTATGTGGGTAGGGAATTGGCTGGTTGCAATTTGGAGAGACTATCAGTGGACACCTAGAAGCCCCAGAGTGGCAGCCAATGATATATCTGTGGAGAATGTCACACGGAAAATGAAATAAAATCCAGGGATCCAATCAGATGCAAAGAATGTGGATATAGAAGTAAGTGCTTTTACAGATTAAAAGATTGGTGGTTTTTGGTATTCAATGCCAACATAGAATTCAGAGGATTATCTTCACTTGGATTTGCTGTGAATGTTGTATAACCTTTTTTTTTTTTAAGATTTTATTTATCAACTTTAGACGGTGGGGAGAGGCAGAGGGAAAGAGAGGACCTTAAACCGACTCCACAAGGAGCCTGGGGCCTGGGGCCTGACACCTGATATGGGGCTTGAACTCATGACCCGGAGATCATGACCTGACCTGAAAAGAAGAAACCAAGAGGCATACACTTAATCAACTGAGCCACCCAGGCACACCTGTTGTATAGCTTTTGATTAGTTTACTCATTGTTATGATTACAACTACATACTCATGATTTCATTTTAAAATCCATATTGTATTTAGCATCTATTTAATAGTTTATATAAAGGAAACATTTTTTGCTCAATTAAAAAAACTTTCAAAAACAAAAAATTAGTTATCTGATGGTCAATCAAAAATCAGATTACCTAAAATCTTTAGTAACCCTAGCCCCTATTTTGGTATCCTACTCAGAGTTTGGAAGGCCTCTCTTCCCACAGGAAAGGAATGGGGAAAGTCGGCTGCTATTAAGTACAGTTAAATTTAGTCTGTAAAAGGAGAGAACATTTCATCCTCCCTCTTCTCCTTGCTTTACCTTAATTTGTCCTTCAAGTCAGAACATATTATCTCATTCTCAAAGCCATTACCATCCATATCTTCCCCAAAGAGCTGTGTAGTGCCGAGCACACTTGGTTCTCAATGGTCACCATTTGATGAGCTCACTAAATTCCACACTCTGATGATGCTGCACCCTCTGCCCAGCTTCCAGCGTAGGGGAGGACAGTGTTTGCAGGTGGAGTGGCAATACAGGGATGTTAAAGAACCTATTCAAACCCATCCTATATGTTCTTGAGCCTAGTATTTAACATGGAGCACACGAAGCAAGAATGAATGAGTGAATCACAAACAAGCAAAAAATCAAAATCAGAGGGCAGCCTGGGTGGCTCAGTGGTTTAGCTCCGCCTTCGGCGCAGGGGGTGATTCTAGAGACCTGGGATTGGGATCAAGTCCCACATCAGGCTCCTTGCATGGAGCCTGCTTCTCCCTTCTGCCTATGTCTCTGCCTCTCTCTTTCTCTCTGTGTCTGTCATGAATAAATAAATAAAATCTTTATAAAAAAATCAAAATCAGATAACACCAAGGCAAGTCCTTCTGCAGATGGCATTTCAAACAAGAACAGTGATGAATTCCCAGGAGTTTGATTAAAACTATATGGAGAGGCTGCTTTTATTCCTGGTTTTTAGCTCTTCCCCAAGCAGTGTCCAATCCATTAGCAAGTTGTTAGCATGTTTTGTTTTGTTTTTTTTTCTTCCCAGCTTTGTAATTGCTACTCCATTGCTTTGTCTGGTTTTCTAACACCCAATCCCACTGCTCCTAAAAGTGTTATGTATATAAAATTGCATTTTAAATAAAAGTGAATTTATTTTAATTTTGTTTTGGATATTTCCTAACACCCCTGGAGATGGCTGGCAACATTCCAGGAGGCTGCAAATCAAAGTCGCCAAAAAATGCAGTAGGAGGAAAACCTAGAGTGCCGCTGAGTAGAATCATCTCAATGGTATTTATGCACCTCTCTGCTCAAGCCAGAGCAAACCTGCTACATAACTTATCTCAAACACTGGGTCATTTCTCACCTTCAGAACTGACTTTGGCTCATTTTGTAATTAATCTGTACTTCGAAGGTTCTAATGTAAGTTTTATACTGTAAAATGCCAACACAGCAATCTATCTTTAGCATGGTGCTTGCACTCTCTTTATCACTTTATACACACACACACACACACACACACACACACCCTCATATTCAGCCCTAATGTTAAAAGTAGCCCTCTGCCTAGCTTGGTTGGCCACACAGTCTACCAGTCCATTCTTGCTCATACTGATTCTTTTGCTGAACCCCATGAGGCCATTTACAAACTTAAATAAGGGAAGTACATATGGGCAGGAGCCAGCTAAGAAATAAATTAGCTAAGTATTTCAATTCCCAGTGGATTATGCAGAAGGAAAAAAAATCAGAAGATAGCCCCTTGGAAGAGGCAATTTAATCCACCAAGTATTTGAATAGTTGCTACGTGCAAGGACTGTATAAGCTATGTGGCAATGCACTATGCATACGGCACAATCTTGCCTTCAAGAAGTTGTCCTGCTTTGTCTACATGCCCACAGTTGTCTGTCTCCATTTCCAAGTCCACCCCTGATCTTGGTCCTACTCTATTCAGATCCAAACACTGACTGCCTTCCCTGGAAGTTTCAGTAAAACCACACTGCTTACAGGTGCAAGCCAACTATACGCACTTGAACCTGGGCTTCCAGTTCAGAAACTTCACTGTTGGCTCCCCTTCATCACAAGTGACCTCTGTATCTGAGTCCTGAACCACAGTAGGAATAACAAATGGTTTTTGAAAAAAATGAAAGAAAATAATCTCACGGTGGGGCATGGTTAGGGCTAAGATTATAAAAATAATAAATCAGAGTTTCAGGAAGCTTCAGACATAGCTCTCCAAATATGTAGGGTTGCCATGTAAAATATAGAACACCCAGTTAAATTTTAATTTCAGATAAAGAATTAATATATTTTAGCATAAGTATATCCCGAATATTGCATGAGACATATTCCTATTAGAAAGAGAAGCTGTTCGTTGTTTATCTGAAATTCAAATTTAACTGAGCATGTTTTGTATTTTTGTTAAATCTGACAACCTTATACCATTATGAGAATCATTTGGGTTAAGGTATCTCACTTTTGAATTAAAAGTAGTTCCCTAAGAGGGTCACACCCTCATATTAATTATTTTATTATTTTTTACAGTTTTATATATTTAAGTAATCTCTACACCCAATGTGGGGCTTTAACTCAGGACCCCAACATTAAGAGTCTCATACCCTTCCGACTGGAGCCAGACAGGTGCCCCTCCTCCTATCAATTATTTTAAACAGTCCTCACCATATATTAATGGCCTCAGAAAATTTGATTTGTGGGTACCTTCTTGAATTATTATTTCTGGGTTTACATGGACTCCCTGCAACATGTGAAATTGCACTCTTCTTTCCGAAGCAAATCTGGACTTAACTTCACACAGTATTTGAATGGCCTGTGTACTTCCTACTATAGTTAACTCCGTGAAGCAAGAACTCTTTGATTCTGGTGTCCCAGAGCCCAGCTCATCCCTGATTATATGGTGGGTGATTATAAATATTTATTCCCTCTTGTGGTTGACTCAGGTGGCATGTCTGGATTTAATTCCAAGGTTGCACAACTCAGCATAATCTGGTTCACGGATCATTCCAACATTGTTCCCTCCCTGCCCCAATCCAACCAACAGTGGTGTTTGCCAAACTAATCTCCCTAGGCAAGACTGGTATGTTCCCTTGGGTACCAAATACAGTATCAGAAAGGAGAAAAGCAGAAAAAAACAAAGCAAAACAAAACAAAAAGCATGGCAGGTCTACTCCCATGTGATCTTCTTCAATGGGTTCTTCTCTTCTTATTCTCTCTCCTTTGACTTAGGCCAGGTCCTTATGGGTGACCATACATCTCTGTTTGCTTGGGGCAGCTCTGGTTTATGTTTGTTGTCCCAGGGTAATTATTAATGGCCCTCCTTTCACTCTCAGAAGTGCCCTGGATTGGATGATCATCCCATTCATACAACACTCAAGAACTCATGCTAAGTAGGAAGGTGGTATAGAAATAACCAAAAGAGCACACAAATGTTTGTCCTCAGAATCGCCATGACAAGGATAATCATGCAGGTTCATGAGTACTCTACTCCAGAACTAGAAACTAGAATGAACAGACTCATAAGGTGGGAAGTACTGGGGTTTTTAATCTCATCAGTCGGCTCCCAATGCTGGTGAGAAGCCTAGCTGCACAGAAAAATCACTTAGAAAAAGAGAAAAAGAAAAAAAGAAAAATCACTTAGGCTCCAGGAGGTTTCAAAGCACAGAGTAACATTCCTCCCCCTACACTAGGAGGTTCTTATATAGCAAATCTGGATAGGGCAAAGAAATTTGTTTTTTTTTAAAGTTCACCCAAATAGGCTCCGTGGTTAATTTGGCTCAGGGCGTGATCCTGGAGTTCAGGTATTGAGTCCCACGTCAGGCTCCCTGAGGGGAGCCTGCTTCTCCCTCTGCCTGTGTCTCTGCCTCTCTGCCTCTCTGTCTCTCTCTCTCTCTGTGTGTGTGTCTCTCTCTCTCTCATGAATAAATAAATAAATAAAATATTTTTTAAAATTAAAAAATAAAGTTCACCTAAAGGAGTCTTCTGGAAACTGAGGCTCATAAATATTAAGTAAGTTTCTACAGTGGCCCCAGGATGGAAACAGAAACCTCCCTATCTCCCCGACTTGAATGCATGATAAAACCAAACAGGGAAAGCTGTTACTGGGGGAAAAACTTCTATACATCACAATTTTCGCCCCTGTGACATTAATCACAATATCCAATGTGATTATGTGATAGCTCCTGCCAGAACACCTTCAACCGATTCCCCCAGCTTGGTCTTATCTCACTTCCTGTTTAAGAGAGAACTTCAAAAGGAGCAGCTGTCATGCATAAAATTTGATAGATGATTTATGCAAACAAGAGATAAAAACCTAATTTATCTTCCACTAAACATAATGAAAAATGCCCAATAAATCCACCAATTGATCCAGCTTTCTAAACATGAAAACCACGTCTACTCCCCAAGTCATAACTACATTCTTAATATTTTACCCAGCAACAGCGACGATGGACTCAAAACCCCACACAGACCCAAGGAAAAGGCAGTCTTAGCCAATGGTGACCAACGTTGCATCCCACTGCCAAGTAATTCACAAATGACTGTCAACAAGTTTGGATAGTCCATAAACCTGTTGTAAAAATGGGAATGTACCGCAATAAGGCTGCTCAAGCTCTATGAAAGGCAAATATGTTTGCCTTTCCCCAGAATCCTATCAACTCAATGTGGTATCTGTGGCTTATTAAAAGCTTAGATGAACTTGTCATGTCACTGTCAGGAATTCTAGATCACGTCTGGGGGACTAGAGCTTCTCACTAGTGAGGACTATAACGCAGTGCCAGGATTGAAAGAGTTTAAGTTTGTAACTGACCCTAGGTACAAGCAACAAATCAAACAAAGGGATGGCTGAAAAGCTCTTAAGTAATCTGGAAGTTTGCTGTGACAGTGCTGTCATGTTACTATAAGGCAGTTTCTGGGGCACCTGGGTGGCTCAGTCAGTTAAACATCTGCCTTCAGCTCAGGTCATGATCCCAGGGCCTTGGGCTCCCTACTCTGGGCTCCCTAGCTCCCCAGGGGGGCAGGGAGTCTGCATCTCCCTCTCACCCTGTCCCTCCCACCCCCGCTTGTGCTCTCTCTCCCTCTGCTTCCTCACTCTCTCAAATAAATACAATCTTTTTAAAAGACAAATAAAGCAGTTTCTGGATTGTGCTCTCCCAAACATTGGTTCCATGAGATTTTTGTGAATGCTATGCAAAAAGAAAATATTGTGATCAGGTGAATTTAGCAAAAGTCAGTTTAAACAAAGTTCAAGAGCATCCATCCTTAAAGGGAGGATAACTAAGAGTCTTTAATATGTTACTGTGAAGTACAAATACCCAAGAGGGAAGGGTATGATACTCAGCATTTTCAAAATTTGCCCAAAGGTTTTCTTCTGTAGCATAACTGAAGGAATATCCTAAAGTACCCCAAAATATACCCTGGGAGTGCTGAAATAGACAGTTGATAGTTATACATTTGGACCAAAAACTAATCAGAAAACCAGTGACACAGGTAAATCCATTTGACTGTCACCACTTCATCATTACTGTTATTTTTTTTCTTACCAAATGAACATTTCTGCACACACATCAACACACTACAGAAATAGTCTTTTAAATCAGGAACAGCAGGGGCGCTTGGGTGGCTCAGTGGTTGAGTGTCTGCCTTTGGCTCAGGTCGCCATCCCAGGATCCTGGGATCAAGTCCCGCATCAGGTTCCCTACGGGGAGTCTGCTTCTTCTGCCTATGTCTCTCTCTCTCTCTCTCTTTCTCTCTCTCTCTTATGAATAAATAAAATCTTTTAAGAAACCAATTAATCAATCAACCAACCAATCAGGAGTAACAGAAGCCATTCGCCATCTAACTGGTGTTCTGCTGAATCTCACTCCCTCCAAGTGTTGGGGAGCCTACAGTTCCTTATAGAGCTGCCTCTCATTGCTTCTAGGACCCCTCAACAAGTGCCTAAAGGCGCTTGAGTAATTCCTGTTTGCCCTTATGAATTATCCACCATGTACTCCTTCCTCTCTTGGCTGCACATCTGTATAGAGATCCTTCCTCAGGCTCTTCTAAAGCCAAGAAGGAGCTGCTTCCCATGGTGTTACATTGATGAACCACCAGGAACCACCACCTCCAGAAGCACCAGGGGACATGTGCCATCAAACACCTGTACACAGTCCTTGAGATGCCATGTGTGCTTTGGGGTCTTTAATGTGCCATAGTTATGCTCTCCCTTTGTGTCACATTTTGTCACATTGGACACCAAAGCAATCCTTCTTATCTTCCAGCATAAACATGGCTTTCAGACTTTGCTGTCAGAAAGCAACTTCCCATGGATCGCCCCCATTTCTACACATCCTTCCAGCGGAGGCCCTGACTGCCTTTGTTCGGGACTAATTTTTCAAAGGTGTCTGTACAGGGAACAGACTTCAAAGATAGAGTGCTTCCCTCCCTTCCTTCTTCCCTCCCTCCCAAGCAGAGGGCAGGTTTGCTTGCAGCCTAGGAAGACAGAGGTAGTTCCAGCTTTTGGAGCAAAGGCTATACACAATTCTTGCCCACTATAAGAGATTTGGGTTCTCTAAGCTCAGGGCTCCTTTCCTGTAATGAAAACCATTGCATGCCCTGCACCCCTCCACTCCTCTTCACGTTGTGCTAGGTGGACTGGCATTCAGAGAACAGACACGAACGTTCATCCTCTGGCTATTGCATGGCTGTGAGCAATAAACTGCCTTTTATCTCTGACACAGGTGTTGTGTCTTCCTTCTGCCAGCATCCATGAACTGTAGCAGGCTACCTTCTTTGCTTGCAAGTAAGAAAAGATCTCTGACCTGGGGCTTGATGGGAGTGAGGGGCGAGGGCATCTGGCTGGCTCAGTAGGAAGAGCATGTGACTCTATCAAGATCTCAGGATCTTGAGTTCAAGCTCCATGCTGAGTATAGCGCTAAAAAATACAAACTGTTAAAAAAAAAAAAAAAGTTCCCATCCTTAACAATAAAATAAATCTGTGGCCCTACATAGATCTTAACATTTATATTTAGGAACCTACTGTCGGGAATTAAGGTCTAAATGTAGATTTTTGGGGGTGCCTAGGTGGCTCAGTCGGTTGAGCATCTGACTCTTGGTTTTCGGCATGGGTTGTGGGATAGAGACCTGTGAGGGCTCCATGCTCAACGGGGAGTCTGCTTCTCTCCTTCTCCCGCTGGCCCTCCCTCAGCTCATGAGCACTCTCTCTTTCTCAAATAAATATATAATTTTTAAAAAATAAAGAAAATAAACTAAACACAGGTTCTGGAACTAAACTAGGAAAAAATCCAAGTGGAATTCACCACTTTAGGGTGCCTGGGGGGGGGCTCAGTTGGTTGGGCATCTGCCTTCAGTGCAGATCAGGTCATGATCCCAGAGTCCTGGGACAGAGCCCCACTTTGGGCTCCCTGCTCAGCAGGGAGTCTGCTTCTCCCTCTACCCTTCCCCCTGCTGGTGATCTCCCTCTCTCTCAGGTTCTCTCAAATAAATAAAATCTTTTTTAAAAAAAGAAAAAAAATAAATTCACCACTTTACTCACTTTACTCAAGTGCCCCTCGTTGGGATGATTGAGACTTTGACATTGAGCCATTTGTGTTTGGGATGACTCTCCCTCCAACCCACTGGAGGTCCTATGATTAATAGGAGTTTCCTATGATTTAAAAAAAAAAAAAAAAAACAAGCAAAAAAACAAACAAACAAAAAAATGCAACACTGGGACCCCTGGGTGGCTCAGTGGTTGAGCATCTGCCTTTGGCTCAGGGCATGATCCTGGGGTCCTGGGATGGAGTCCCGCATCAGGCTCCCCGCAGGAAGCCTGCTTCTCCCTCTGCCTATGTCTCTGCCTCTTTCTCTATGTCTCTCATGAATAAATAAAAAATAATAAAATCTTAAAAAAAAAAAAAAAAAACGCAACACTAACATATGCTTGAAACTTGCTTAGTTCTTGTACCAGACACCAATTTTTTCACTTAATGCTGACAACATCCTGAGGAGAAAGTCACTACCATTCCAACCCAGGCCAGCTGATGCTAGAGGCAATGCGATGGGCCCACCACCCCACATGCACTGAACTGGAGGAGAGCACACCACTTAGGCCCAACCAGGTATCATCTTCATTTCTCATTCCTCTCGCTTACGTCATTCTACTATCCCTCAGTGTCCACACCTGTAAAAAGGAGCTTGCTTATGAAACGCTGCAAGTTGCTACAACACTCATTTCAAGCAAGAGAGCGAGGCTCTTCCTTGTCCAAATGTCTTCAGGTAACTCCACTCCAGAGATTTCCACCCACTGAAATGTTGCTAGCTTGGTATAAAAGAAGCAGAGCTGCCATTGCAAAGCTACATCTGAGTTATTTTTGTTGTTGTTCCATTTTCAGTTAAGCTATGGAAATCAGAAACTAAAAGGACAGGAAAGACTACATTTATGCCTGAATTACATCAGGATTTTAGGGCACACAGAGCCCTTAGAGAAAGTTGCTATTAAGTATTAGCTTCACTGTTGCGTAGAGCACCATCAGGATGGCCATCTATTCTTTCTTAGTTTTGGTTAAACAATTTTGGACCAATTTATGACGAACAGTGAAACAGTTCTGCCCTCATCTTATTTGCCATAATCGCTCCTTCTATTTCCTCTTCCCCTGGGTACATTAGCGCTCACTTATACACACAACCTTGCTGTTAATAAAAAAGATTTATGTGCCAAGTACAATTTTATTCCTTCCATCAAATGTTTACTTAAGGAGGCTTTATTGCATAAAATACTATCCTTACTCAGGGCACAAACAGATTTATCTTTTTAAACTCATTTCCTTTCTTTCCATACTTCAAATCTTAATCTGTTGTGGGGATTTTATTTAGCGCTACCATTCTGACTTAGCATATTGTTTGTTTCATATATAGGATCTTTAAGAAAGGAGAAGTTATTGCTATTACCGTTATAGGCTTGCAAACCAGCACAGCTGCTTCTCAAGATGTACAGAAAGGATGGTTTATTCAAAGACTGTTCTTTGGTACACCAGAGCCGATACAAATTGAAAATGGACATTTCCTAACTGGTTCAAATTTAGAAAACAAAGAGGTAATACATATTAAAATGAATTTTGAAAGTTAGGTCCTTTATCCCAGTAATACTATTCACAGATATTCATTCTAGGAAAAGTAATTCCAAGTAAGAAAAATAAAAACTATCTGAACAGAGGAGCACACTGAAAGGTTGAACTCAAGAACACAGAATCAGAGCCAAACTAAATCACAAAAGGCATTTGCAGTCCCTCACTGCCCAACAGAGGCTTTTGGATAAAGATCAGAAGGAAACACAAGAAAGGAAATTACATTGCTGTCAGGATGGTGGAAAAACAGGATATATGGATGACCCTTGCGCAACACAGATTTGAACTGTGCAGGTCCACTTATATGTGGGTTTGTTTGGGTTTTTTAGTAAATACAGTACTATAAGTGTATTTTCTCTTATGATTTTAATAACATTTTCTTCTCTCTAGCTTATTTTAAGAATACAGTATACAGGGGCACCTGGGTGGCTCAGTGGTTGAGTGTCTGCCTTCAACTCAGGACAGGATCCCAGGATCCTGGGATGGAGTTCCCAGTCAGGCTTCCCATGGGGAGTCTGATGTCCCTCTGTCTATGTCTCTGCCTCTCTGTGTCTCTCATGAATAAATAAATAAAATCTTAAACAAGAATGTATTATATAATACATATAACGTACAAAAAAGTGTTAACTGACCATTAACATTTAACGGTTAACATAACACTATGTTATTGGTAAGTCTTCTGGTTTTTTTTTTTTTTAAGATTTTTTATTTATTTATTCATAGAGACACAGAGAGAGAATGAGAGGCAGAGACAAAGGGAGAAGCAGGCTCCATGAAGAGAGCCTGACGTGGGACTTGATCCTGGGTCTCCAGGATCACGCCTTGAGCTGCAGGCGGCGCTAAACCGCTGCGCCACCAGGGCTGCCCGGTAAGTCTTCTGGTTAACAGTAGGCTGTTAAAATTGGAGGAAGAGTCAAAAGTTGTAGACAAGGAAAGTGTTTGCCTGGCTCAGTCAGTGGAGTAGGAGACTCTTGATCTCAGGGTTGTGACTTCTAGTCTATACAAAGCCTTCTATGCACGTGTACACAGTAACTTTATTCATAACAGCTAATCACTGAAAACAAATTGTCAAACATCTGGTCAGTAAACAAAATGTAGTACATCCCTACAATAGAATACCACTAAGCAATAAAAAAGGAATCAAACACTTCTTTTGTTTGAAACAACACAGCTGACCACCAAGTGTTTAATGAGTAAGCTTAAATGTTTCACAAAGATTAGAAAGACAACTGGGACACCTGGGTGGCTCAGTGGTTGAGCGTCTGCCTTTGGCTCAGGTTGTGACCCAGGGTCTAGGGATCGAATCCCACATGGGGTTCCCCTGCAGGAAGCCTGCTTCTCCCAGTCTATGTCTCTGCCTCTCTGTCTCTGTCTCTCATGAATAAACAAATAAAATCTTTTTTAAAAAAGATTAGAAAGACAACTACCAATTTCAAATGTCAAAGAGCTATGACTAAGAAAGAAAGCAGAGAAATTCATTTTGCTATCTAAAGACATAATTAGGGCATACCTAAACATTCTTTAGTAGCACAGAACTCCCCGGGATTAATGTTCATTCCCATGAAATTAAATGGTATTCAGGATGTATTTGACAAATGAGTTGTCCCTAGAAGTTCACATTATTTTACCTTTTCTATATTACCAGCCATCCGCCACTCCATATAATGGTATTCAAGTAATCATTAATATAAATATGCAGCTATTTGGGAATGAATTTAATTTCTAAAGAAAATTAAGTGAAAGATAAAGAAAAAAGTAGAATTAAGTTAGAAAGTACTGAGTGTGGCTGGCTAAGTCGGTGGAGCATGCGACTCTTGATCTTGGGTACAGAGATTACTTAAAAGTAAAATCTTTAAATAAGCAAGCGAGCAAGTTAGCTTTTATTGAAACTGCCACACTCATAGATAGGCATTTCTAGAAAGCTATCATTTGGAACATGAGATTATATTCTAGATTATAAATTTAACTGTAACAAAGAAAATAGTATGTTAACCACATTGATTCACTTCCTGGAAACAGAGGACACATTTCCCAGTACCTTTTGCAGTTAGGTTGAGGTTCCAGTGTCACCTTTCTGGTCAATGGAATGTGGTAGAAAGCGACGTAAGCTACTTCTAAACCTGAACTCAGAAAAATCCTGTATGTTAGGGGCACCTGGCTGGCTCCATTGGTGGAGACTCTTCGTTTTGGGGTTGTGGGTTTGAGCCTCTCATTCGATGTAGAGATTACTTAAAATATAAAATCAAATATTTTTTAAAAATCCTATGTGTTAGCTACACTTACTGGGGATAGGGATGGGCAAAGACTGGAAAAGGAAACAAAAGGTTTACGTTCTGTTTCTTGATCTGGCTAGTTAAAAAGTGTGCTCAGTTGTAAAAATCCATTCATCTGCACACTCATGATTGTGCTTCTCTGTATGTTTGTTATAGTTCAATAACAAATTCATTGAGCATGGTTTTCCATCCCTCTTCCCCTTCTATGGCCCCTTTGGACACCACACGCTTTTGATGACAGAGTTGCAGGACAAAAGCAGTCCAAGTACAATGCAGCACAGCCTCATATGCTAACGTCGTCATCTACTTTGTCACAGTTCACCTCAATAGAGGGCGTGGTACCAAGGACTATATACTAGTGGCCTTCAAGATCCAATCAGAAAGCTTTATAACAGTATTTTTTATTTTTTTTAATTTTTTTTATGACAGTATTTTTTAAACAATGGTGCATGGACTGCACTGTACCAGAAGCATCTGGGATGTTTGATTAAAATACAGACATTCCAGGGCAGCCTGGGTGGCTCAGCGGTTTAAGCGCCTGCCTTCGGCCCAGGGTGTGATCCTAGGGTCCCGGGATCGAGTCCCATGTCAGGCTCCGTGCATGGAGCCTGCTTCGCCCACTGCCTGTGTCTCTGCCCTTCACTCGCGCTCTCTATCATGAATAAATAAATAAAAGCTTAAAAAAAATACAGACATTCCACACCAGAATTTCTAAGAAGGATCAATGGGAAACTGATTTTTCTTTATCCTGAGTTCCCCAGGTGATTATTATGCATACAAAAACTTGAGAACTATTATTATAGCGTGATGACAATAGCTGACAAATACTAAACTATTGTTTTAATGCCCTTAAGTGAGGGTATTAAAAATACAAATGTTCACCCTTTGTCTCAGCAGATTAACGCATGGGAGTCAGCTCCTCCCTGTCACAGAATCATAGATAAAAGCCTTCGATGGAGCACAAAAGAGCTAGATTCTAAGTGCAGTTCTACTCTAATTCACGCTATGAGCCAGGTGAACTCACCCACAGTGTGGCCGCTTCAGGCTCTTTATCTGCAAGATCTGAAAAGCTGCTCCCAGGATCTATGATTTCCAAACATTTCAGTAAAAACGATTCATAAAGCAAATCTTATGTGTAAGGCAGTATACAGAAAACAGAACCATAGCTGTTTCGGTGGGAAGGAGAGGGAGTGACACTGAACCACCCCCCACCCCCGGGCCTCCAAACTGCAAGGGTCCCTGAAGATGCCCCAGGGAACCCACAGAACCATAGACCCAGCAGAAGAATTAAAAATCTCTGGTCTAGGGGGCACCTGGCTAGCTTAGTCAGCTAAATTGGTTAAGCATCCGGCTTTGGCTCTGGTCATGATCTCAGGGTCCTGGGATTGAGCCCCACATCGGGCTCCAGGCTCAGTGCAGGGAGCCCACCTCTCCCTCTGCCCCTTCCTCCACCCGGCCAGCCTCCCTCGCTTGTGTTCTCTCTTTCAAGTAAAATCTTAAAAAAAAAAAAAAAAATCTCTGGTCTAGCTCATCTCCCAGGCTCCTTTTTTCTTAAAATTTTGACAGTCGTGATTATGACCCTAAAAAACCTTTAATTAAAGTTGACTCTACCATCTTCCTACGTTTAGAGTGGACTTAATTCTTCTACTCCCATTTGGAGGAGGACAGGTTATACCAGGAGGGGAGAAAAACAAATACTAGAGATCGATGAACCCTGATTATGAATTCTATGAACTCTCATAACTAAATTTTCAGACAACTTCATATTATTCCACTATAAAGCTTTCTACCCATGAGAACAGTTAAACGGACACTAAGCCTCTCCTTCCTAGCACGTCGGCCCAGGTGGAGCTCCCTAGGATCAGTCTGCAGTATCTGTACACTCCTGAACATTCTGTCCTACGGGCAAGGGTTTCCACCACTGCAGCCATTCTGGAGAGTCAGTGGAAATCTCTCCACGAATTTCCTTTAGCCAAATATCATTGTACATTAATAGGGTGTTATTAATAATTGCTTTTTCTAAAGAGTTCATCTCCTGGATTCATAACTTCTTGTCTTGACCTCCTATTTTTGTCTCATTAATTCTTTTGAAATGTTTAAAAAAATTAAGGATATGAATGAACACTTAAGACTAAATTCCTTTTTTTAGAGAGCTTATTTCTCAGGCCCAATCAGACAAGTACCAAAATGAAGAGATATCTTGATTTCTCCAGATACCTTTATACTGTCCAAATACATAATTCAGTGTAGAGTTAAGTTTAGCCTTACTAAAGCTTGCCATGTGATGGACTCACTGTATTAGCTGACAACTAAATGGAAAAATAGACACACAAAATTAGTTAAAGTGGCAAAAATGTTTTGGGTCAGCAAACGTTTTCTGTAAATGTCCGGAGAGTAAATATTTCGCTGAGCGGAACCAAACATCTCCCTCACAAGTGCTCAATCCAGTCAGTATACTGCGAAAGCAGCCGAAGACAACATGTCAATGAATGGGCTGAATTGAATTCCACTAAAACTCTATTTACAAAAACAGGTGGAGGGCTAGATATGGCCAGTAGGCCAGTCTGCTGACCCCTGACTTAGGTGGAAAATTTTATAAGGGGTAGAAAAATATAACCAAAGTATTATTTCCTGAGATGCGCTGTAATGACTATCCAGTTTGCCAACTGAAAGTCTCATTCAAGCTTATTACCCCAAGAACCTATGTGATAGAACATCAAAATGTTCTTTCCGATTATACTTTTTTTAAAAAAATAAATAAACTCATTTAAATATCAAGGGGAAATTTCTTTTTTCTACTACCTATTGAAGGCTTGGCTAGAAGACCAACAAGAAGAGTTCCTGATCCAATTTTTTAAAAAGATTTTATTATTTATTCATGAGAGACAGAGAGGGAGAGAGAGAGGCAGACACAGGCAGAGGGAGAAGCAGGCTCCATGCAGGGAGCCCGACGTGGGACTCGATCCTGGGTCTCCAGGATCAGACCCTGAGCTGAAGGCGGCACTAAACCGCTGAGCCACCCAGGCTGCCCCTGATCTAATTTTTAACTTTCTTTTTACCCTTCCATTTCCTTTGCTAAACCTCAAAAAAGAACCCGGCAGAAGCTTAATTTCCAAAGACCATGAGAAATCATACCTGGCAAAGAGGTTAGTCTCAACATAAGGAAATTAGCAGAACCCAGGGATGACATAAAGACATCAACCCTACCACCCACAATGTTTTTTAATAATGTCCGTTGACTTTTCCTGTGTGTGAGATATAAATTCATCTTCAAGACAGGAGTCCTGGTTCCTTCCTATCACATAGGCATTTCACATTGTCTGAGATGGTCACTTGAATCCCTTTTACATAGAATTTCTGCACACACCCCACCAAGGGGTAATGAAAATTTTAAACATAGGACAGAAGAGAGACCTTGCTTAGGCACAGAGAGAAAAAGCAGTCACTTCCAGATTTTAAGATTTGATTCTGACTCAGAAAAACAAACACATTGATTATTAACATACATAAAAAGAACAGACCTGGAAAAAAAAAAAAAAAAAGAACAGACCTAGAGGCTGGGAGTAATTCTCAAGGTTTAGATTAAGATTTTGATGTTATCTGGCTTCTGGGACCCAATTTCAATGGGGTGGGGGGTAAGTCCCCTACACCAGCAAGCAATTCTTGGACACCAGCTGGATCTCCTACAAAAATTGAACTCAATTCTGACACTATCTACCCCAAGGCAGCAACAGATTCTACAAGTTAAAAAGGCTCAATGCTGTAAAACTGCCCACCAGCACCACCACCACCACCACTCCGCCTCGATTTCTGAGGCCAATTCCAAGTTGTCACCTGTGCTTCTAATAACCAGCTAGACATCAGAATCCCGCAACCCTCTCCTTGGGTTTTGCTAGATTGGCTCACAGAACTCAGAAATCAGAGAAACATTTGACTTACTAGATCACCAGACAGAACTCAGAAATAGCCAAATAGAAGAGCTGCATAGGGCAAGGAATAGATAGGGAAAGTGCGCGTGGCCTCCAAGGCTCTCTGGCTGACCACTTTGCTCAAGCCTCCCCGTGTTCACTACCCCGAAAGTTCCCTGAGTTCCATCCTTTTGGGTTTTACAGAGGCTTCATTACATATACAGGATTAATTAAATCATTGACCATTAGTTATAGGTTCAATCTCTCCCCACCCCATTATTCAAGGTTGGTTCCCCTAGCAACCAGCCCCCTTCTTTAGGTGTTTTCCAAAACTCACCTCATTAACATAAACCCCATTGTGGTGGAAAGGGCCTTGTTATGAATAACAAGATACCCATTACACCTTTATGGTTCTGAAGGGATTTCAGGAACTGAGGGCTAGAGAGCCAATGCTATAACAAAAGATGCTCTTATCGCTCAGGAAATGCCATGGGTTTTGGGAGCTGTGAGCCTGGAACCATGGATGAAGGCCAAATATATATGAGAAATAAATACTGGTCAGATGCATGACCAAAATGCGTTGTTATAAATCACAGCATTGCAGGTGTTTTCTGCTGACGGAGGATAGGGTGAGGTTTCAGAGAGGAGGTAGCACATAGCAGAATAGTTGTTAGCCCAGGACCCTAAAAGAGCTCGCTGTTAGGGTCCACGGGGATAGAATGATGTCTAGAGTTAAAGACAGGAAGGTGGTGGAGGCGGTACTTTTAGATTCCAGACATAGTCACGGTGATATATATTCCACCTCATACACTTCTTACAATTTGACACTAACACCCTTCCATTGAGAGGGACACCCATGTTCCACCTGTTTGACCCGGGGGGCCTCTTTGTGGCGGCCTTGACCAACAGAACACAGCAGAAGTGGCACCACGCGACTACCCAGAGTAAGACAGAAAAGGTGGGACAACTTCCAGCTCATTCTCTCTCTGGGGACGCACGCACTGGGAAGTTCGAGCTGCCATGTCACAGGTCTGGAGGCCTGAAGCTGCCATGTTGGAGACATCATGGGGGTGGAGCGCGCAGAACTAGGGAGCGAGGCCTGAGAAGCCCCTGCTGCTCCCGTCGCCAGGTCTTTAAATCTCCTCAGTCTAGCTACCAGACACCCTAGAAAAGAAGTGCTGTGCCCTGTCGGGATTCCTGACCCACAGAATCTGTGAGCATGATAAATGGGTCATTTTTACACTGCTAAGATTTGAAGTAATTGTTCTACAGCCATAGTAACTGGAATGGTTGGCTCTAGAAATGGTATTTTAGACCAGGGGTCAGCAAACTTTTTCTTTGAAGGACAAAAAGGTAAAAACATTCAAGGCTTTGCAGACCATGTGGTCTCGGTGGCAACTATTCAAGGCTGCCATGGTACTGAGAACGCAGCCAGGCAACATGTAAATGGACGGGCTTGACTGGGTTCCAAAAAAACTGTATTCACAAAAGCAGGCCTGGTGGGTGATGTGGGAAACAAAGGCAGAAGAGAAATGATTAGATTTCCTTAATTCCTACAGCCCACTGACAAGTCCTTGAAACAGGCAGAGTGACCTTCCTCTAGGGACTCAGCTGCCTCGATGTGAATACTTGGCTAAGGGCAATAGGCAATCTTAGCCCAACACCCCAGGATCCTGTAAGTCTATTTTAACGTATAAACATTCCTTTGGAAACTTCCTTTATCTCTACCCTCAACCTATGTGTTGGCGATCATCTCCCAAGCATATGACCCACCGATTTAGACCTGAAGGTCTCAGGACTAAGGTTTTCTTAGGCAGTAATAAATGACCCTTTCCCAACAATAGCCAGCCCCCTCAAGGTCCTGGAAACCTTGCTTCCAAAATTCCTGAGAGACTCATGTTCTCCCTAACCCCCTCCCAACTTGAGAGTATATAATGTGGGGGCCACTCCTCAGACCTCCGTGCAGATTTTTCTGCCCATGGGTCTTGTCCTGAGGTTTTAATAAAATCACCTTTTTTTTTTGCACCAAAGAGGTCTCAAGAATTCTCTCTTGGCTCTCAGCTTCAAACCCTAATGTCTCTCCTACATCAGTGGGGAGCAGACAAGGACAGATCTGGTCTATAGTACATAGCTTGCTGACTTCTATTCTAGGCAAAGGAAGAAACCTGATGTTAGGCCAGAGGCTATTGTTCTGTGGCTGTTTATTCTAAAAATTCTAGAAATTACAGAAACTACCCTGGAGGCAAAATAAGGTACTTAGAGATCAGGATGGCTTGGTACTTAAGGACATGGCCTATGGATCCAGATTATCTCTTGGCAAGCCACTTAACCTATTTTGTCACCTCATCTTCAAATAGGAGATAATAATACTAAGTACCTCTTAGGTCACTATACGTGACCTCGGATAACATAACAGGCCTTAGAGTAGTGCCTGGAACATAACAAGCATTACTTAAATTTCTGCTGCTATTTCTATTGTGGTTAACTAGGGAAGACGCTCCAGAAAGAGAGAGGAGGACAAAAACATGAGAAATATGGCAGAAGAGAGGCACCTGGGTGGCTCAAACAGTTGAGCATCTGATTTCAGCTCAGGTCCTGATCTCAGGGTTGAGGGATCGAGCCCTGAGTGGAGTTCCAGGCTCGGGGTCAGGGGTGGGGAGAGAATCTGTCTCCTTCCCTCTGCCCTTCCCCCTGCTCGTGCTCTCTCTCTCTCACTCTCTCTCTCAAATAAATAAATAAAATCTTTAACCAAAAAAAAAAAAAAAAAGAAAAGAAAAGAAAAAGAAAGAAAGAAATATAGCAGAAGAAGGGACTCTAAAACTATCTGGACTAGAGGCAAGAGGAGGAGAGGAGTCACAGTGTGTTCAGAGAGACCATTAGTTAGCACTTGTCCTTAGAAAGAAGTAACCCAGCCAACCCAGATGGGAAGATGGCAGTATTGGAAAGAGGCAGAAAGTAAGGGTTGCCTTTTAGGTTTCATTCAACAACTGTCTTGGATGTTACTTCCTGATTAGCAATGCACTTCATAATAACCTTGCGTCACGAAGTAAAGGAAACATAACTATGGTGAGAAAAACCTCATACAGGGGGCCGCTGGCTGGCTCAGTTGGAAGAGTATAGATAGGACTCTTGATCTCAGGTCATGAGTGTAAGCCCCATGTGGGGTGTAGAGATTACTAAAAGTTAAAAAAAATTAATTAATTATTTTTTTTAAAAAAAGATTTTATTTATTTATCTATGAGAGACAGAGAGAGACACAGAGACACAGGCAGAGGGAGAAGCAGGCTCCATGCAGGGAGCCCAATGTGGGACTCGATCCCAGGATCCTGGGATCACGACCTGAGCCAAAGGCAGATGTTCAACCCCTGAGCCACCCAGGCGTCCCTAATTAATTAATTTTAAGAAAAAAGAAAAATCTCATGCAATGTCACTATTCAGAAATAACCAACGCTACTTTCCTGAGCCATATAAAATTGCTATTTTTGCAGGACAAAAACAGTTGAATCACAGCAATTCTATATTAATCAACTTTGTGGAGTGTGGTAGTATTTCCCTTCTAATATTATACAGCATACACACACGCTGATATATACACACACATTTATATGCTAAGATGGAAAATAATATTTTACCTATAAATGTTAACTTACGTATAATTATCTAATATTTTATGATCCTTGAAAATTACTATAAAGGAACAATATAAATATGAATATATATACCAAAATTATATGTCACATATTTATCTATGTATCAATTTTTTATTTAAACATGATCTCTTGATCATTTTCTCATAAAATTAAGGTGAGTTTTATAAGAAAGACTTTTTTTTTTTTTAGATTTTATTTATTTGTTTGAGAGAGCATGAGCAGGGGTGAGGGAGAAGCATATCCCAGCTTGATCTGGGATCATGACCTGAGTGAAAGGCAGATGCCTAACCAACTGAGCTACCCAGGCACCCCTTTAAGGAAGATTTTTAAAGGATGCTTACTAATCCATCTACTCATGACTGTAGGAGACACACACATTGCCATATGCAGCTGAACAGCATTCACATGAAGATGCGGTGATTAGTTCCTGAGAAACATCAAGGGTTTAGCAGGGGTAGCTCCTATGACATGATGCTCTACTTAAAAGGTGACAAAAGAATTCTGTGACATTTGTGTTCTAGAGCCCTATTTGTCCAAAATCACTCTTTGCCCTGAGGTTTCTTTTAACTCTTAGATTTCTTACAAATAAGCAATAAATTTTATATTCTGCCTTTAGCTGTGATTCATTGGTCATTAGGAAGCTGATCTACAACAGGGTATAAATCATAGCAGATAAAAAAATATGTATGAATTGAATTTCAGTACAAACTAAGTTCCAACTTATCCCTAGTCTGAAACGTGGGATCCTGTCAAGCTAAGTGACATCAGACTTCACAAAGGAAAATATTATGTAACTGATGCCAATAAAATATCTTATTGCATGAAGCTTGTACTTCTTAGGCAAGTTTATTTGGTATTTTTAAAGGTCAATTATCAGGAACAAGCTGCTTCAAAAATGCCAGTTGCTAAGAAAAAATACATATACAAAGACAAACTTCAACTGTTTATACTGGTAGAAAGCTTTTATTTTCAATTAACTTCAAACTTGATAAAGAACTTAAATCAATATTATTAAGTTAATATAACATGACAACATAGGAAAATATTTGAAGTGTGTTATAATATTCTTAAATTTTAATATTCCTAAAAAATTTTAATATTCCAAAATAAAATAGTTACAGATTCTCAATAAATATTTCTCTTTTTTTTTTAAGATTTTATTTATTTATTCATGAGAGACACACAGATTGAGAGAGAGAAGGAGAGACACAGGCAGAGGGAGAAGCAGGCTCCATGCAGGGAGCCCGACGTGGGACTCGATCCGGGGTCCCCAGGATCACACCCCGGGCTTCAGGCGGCGCTAAACCGCTGTGCCACCAGGGCTGCCCTCAATAAATATTTCTAACTCCACTTTAAGTATTGATTTGATTTGATAATTTTTTTAAGTAAGCTCTATCCCCAATGTGGGGCTCAAACTCAGACCCCAACATCAAGAGTCGTACACTCTACCAACTAAGCCTAGCTAGGTGCCCCTCTAACTCCACTTTATGTATATGTGTGTGTTTTGTTTTAATTTTTTTAGGGTGGGTTTGTTTGTTTATTTAATTATTTATTAGAGAGAGATAGAGCACACACAGGGGGAGGGAAAGCAGACTCTCTGCTGAGCAGGGATCCCGATGTGGGGCTTGAACTCAGACCCTGAGATCAAGAGAAGCACATTCCACCGACTCAGCCAGCCAGGTACTCCTCTGACTCCACTTTTTTTTTTTTTTTTTTAAAGATTTTACTTATTTATTTGACACAGAGAGAAAGAAAGAGAGAACAAGTAGGAGGAGCAGAGAGGAAGAAGCAGGCTTCCCACTGAGCAGGGAGCTCAACACCGGTCTTGATCCCTGGACCCCAAGATCATGACCTGAGCCAAAGATAGACACTTAACTGACTGAGGCGCCAGGTGCCCTCTAACTCCACTTTTGACTAGAGTTTAAAAACTGGTATCCCAAAAGCAAGTAAAATAAATGTACTAAGACATATGCACTCTTCAATGTATGCCTACCTGAGTAAGACAAAGGTTTTCAAGGATACTGCATGAGACAACTGAGGACCAACACATAAGCCATTTCCAGTTTCATAAATACTATGAGAAGTCCCTTCAGCAGAATTTGGCTAAGCCATACCTTTTTACCCTTTCTTATTTTCCACAAAGTAAAGCATCCTGTGATTGCAGGTAAAAAGTACTACATGAAATTTCTAAATATGTAAAGCCCACACTCTGAAAATTGAGATGCAAGCCATTTTGAAGGTACTCAGCAAGTCAGTACTCATCCAACAAGAACCTGAACTGGAAAACATGTACCAAACGGGCAGCCCGGGTGGCTCAGCGGTTTAGTGTTGCCTTCAGCCCAGGGTGGGATCCTGGAGACCCGGGATCGAGTCCCACGTCGGGTTCCCTGCATGGAGCCTGCTTCTCCCTCTGTCTGTGTCTCTGCCTCTCTCTCTCTCTCCCTCTCTCTCTCTCTCTCTCTCTGTTTCTCATGAATAAATAAATACAATCTTAAATAAAATGTACCAAACAAAAATGATTAAATTCCCATCCATCATTTAGAACTTACAGCAAAAATTGAGCCACTCAAGGAAAGTACTCTCAGGAGGTCAGTTCCTCTTTTGAGGAAAATATGTCCCAGTTTCTTTATGACAAAACATTTTCCATAAATTCTGGATGCTTTCTACCTATCCTTCAACTTTTATGTATGAAGGGACCAATTCATTCTGGCAAAATGTGTTTATATTGTATGATTTTATTTTTAGGTCCAGCGATAAGAAGGGTCACCAAAATTTATGCCTTTATTCTAATTTTCAAAAGCATCAGGAGTAAGAATTAATATTCATGAAGTCTCTGCTATGTGCCAGGTACTTCATCCTAAAGGGGGCCATATTACAGAATGAAGACTTGAAGGTAGATTCTATTTTGGAAGGAAGCTGGCAAACAGAAGCCAGAGCAAATTATCAAAACTGAGGGTCAGAAACACAGGAACCAGGAGGAAAGACAGCTATAGCCATGGCCTGTACCAGTCAGACACTGGGTCTCAGGAGGAAAGCAGTGAGGGAGACTTGATCGAGGGCCTTAAGAGCAGAATCTCAATATCCTTCATGCCTCATATAGAGGCTGCGTTTAGGCAGCAGGCTTAAGGAATGGAAATGTGATCATGGCAAGGGGGCCACAGCAACCACTGAGCTGAATGCAAACAGGCTCATTAAGCAACCCACCTCGAAATAACCACAGGTCCTAACTGACCGATTACAACCAGGCACAGTTCCTAAGATTATGAAAAAAGGGAAAATTCCATACATTCCTCATACTCCCTCACTCCATCCTATAACTATAGCCCCTCATCACCACCACCTCCTGGGCAGACAGCGTCTCTTCTCTGCTGTCCTGCCCATTGCTCTCATGGTGTATTTTTTTTTAAGGTTTTATTTATTTATTCATGAGAGACACACAGAGAGAGACAGAGACAGGCAGAGGGAGAAGCAGGCTCCCTGTGGGAAGCCCGATGTGGGACTCGATCGCAAAACACTGGGATCACAACATGAGCCAAAGGCAGGCACTCAACCACTGAGCCACCCAGGCATCTCCCATGAGGTGTATTTAATAAACTCTTTTGTTCTGACCTGAGGTGAATTCTTTCACTGCCCACACCACCAGCCTCTACCTGATGAGGTCACCCCATATTTGGTGGCCCCCTCAATCCAATCAGGGTACCCCACACCTCACATCACAATTCATAACAGAAGGTTCAAGGATCCTTACATCCTCACACACACAAACAACCCAGTCTTAAGAGAAACCAGCTAAACAATCAAACACACAAAACAAGGCATTGAAACAATAGCATTGGGATTTCTTTCAAGTAGGCCCCTTGACCAATATGGGGCTTGAACTCAGGACCTCAAAATCAACGATCACATGCTCTACTGACTGAGCCAGCCAGGCACCCAATGTCATTGGGACTTCTAATAAACTGTGAAGAGGATTTAAAAATCCAATGAAATAGCATTAAAATTTCTGTACATCTGGGTGAGGGATGGAGGATTTTATCATGAAAATGAGAAAAAGATGAAAGCAATTAGCAATTACTAAAGAACTAGTTATTTTTAATGACAACCATAACGTGATTACGAACTTTTGACTCACTAACTTGAGATCCCTTGGGTTATGAAATCTGTCCCCTTGAAAGTGGATTAGTTCAAAAATAGATTTGGCTCCAGGTTATAGTGACATCAACTGGATAGAAATGTATTTTTCCCTCACATAAAAGTATAGGCTGGTATGTCAACACTGTTCTGTGAGGTTGTGGGAGTGTTACAGCATCCCACGGTGCCATGGAGCCCTGTGTCCTTTCCTCTAGGTGCTCTGCCATTCCCACCATGCTGTCCTTGACCACAGATCCAGCATGACGCATCACTAGGTCTACATTCCATTCTGAGGGAAAGAGGACAGAAATTAATCTTGCCTAGGTATAAGGAGTCAGGGAAATGTATCCTGCTAAAAAAAAAAAAAAAATCAATCAATTAATATCTTTTTAAGATTTTATTTTTTAAGTAATCTCTACACCCAACATGGAGCTCAAGCTTACAACCCCAAAGTCAAGAGTCACACACTCCATGGACTGAGCCAGCCAGGTGCCCCGAAAATTTCTTTGATTAGAGGTGCCTGCCTGGTTTATTAGGTAAAACATGCAACTCTTGATCTTGGGATCATGAGTTCAAGCCTCACCTTGAACATAGAGTTTACATAAAAATAAATAACCAAAGAAATAAAAAATAATTTTTAAATTATCAAACAGGGGGTCAACAAATTCCAGCTCACAGACCAAGTTGAGCCCACTGTGTTTTTACATAAACTAGAGGGTTAAAATGATTTATAGATTTTTTTTAATTTTTTGATTTTATTTATTTATTTGAGAGAGAGAGAAAGAGCGAGAGAGCATGAGAGTAAGAGGAGAGAGCATGAGAGTACAACTAGGGGGAGCAGCAGAGGGAGAGGGAGAAGCAGGACCCTGAGATCATGACCCAAGTCCAAGGCAAGAGGCCTAACCGACTGAGCCACCCAGGAGCCTCAGTTTTAACATTTTTAAATGGTTGTTTAAAAAAGAAAGAAAAACGATAATTGTGACAGATCCTATGCATGGTCCACAAAGCCTAAAAGATTTACTATCTGCCGTTTCACAGAAAAAGTTTGCCAATGCTTGTTATAGAGGGAAGGAAGATAAGATATAGGAGAGGAACTGGAAGTTTCTGCCACGGTGCCAAGTGTCTTTTCAGCTTTGGGAATATTTAGAATTAAGTAAACAATTGAAACCACACAAAGCCATACAATTAGTATTTTTTAGTAAATTCCATGAACAATCTATATTTGTTATATAAGTGATTTAAAAAAACTCCAACATATTTGCCTTCTCATTTTAAGGTGAAAAGGGTAAGAAAATTGATAGTTTTAAAAAGAATTAGAACATTTCACAGAGGTTGTTTGCTTTGTAAGTTTAATTTATTATAAGAGCACTTTTAAGTGCTTGGAAAGCTTTTGATTGTTTGCACATCAAGTTGTCCTGTCAGTCACTGGAAACACATCAAAGGAAAATATAACACATTAAATGCATAATAGCAGTGTAAAATACTCAAAAGAATTTAATGAACTACCTTCGAAAAAGACTCTGATTATTTAAATAAGTATCATTTGTCTGATGTGAATTAATTAAATATTAGGCAAAGAAAATACGAAGGTGATTTTCTTTTACTAGACTTAAAAATAGATTAATAAGGTTTATTCACTGAGGTTCAAAACACAAGAAAAAGTAGGATTTTTGCAAGTGTAACTGTAGTAAACGAAATATGAAGTTAAAAGCAGTTACTGTAAATAATCCTCTCCATACACACAGGCTTCCCTTCGACATCAAAGAGCTCATGGGGTGGTAAGCAGATCTATAAGCCAAGTGGAGCAAAAGGCGGGGGGGGGGGGGGGGGGTGCAGTTGGCAACTAGAACAGGAGGAAGCAGGGGACACAATCCAAGTCTAGAGAAGATGCTGCCGCTTTAGCCAATCTTAGGTTCCACCATTTCCTGCCAGAGCTCCTCCTATAGTTGCTTATCAAAGAAAATTCGAGTCTAGCCAGAGGCTCAAGCAACTAGCACCATTCGTCTTGGTGGATTCAATCCTGTTAATGAGAACGACAAAAATGCCAGTCACTCCCACTCTGCCACAGTCCGTGAAGCTGTTCTGTCCTAGGTCCTTGCTGAGAATGTAAAATAAATGCCAGAGCAAGGAAACAATCACCCAACTGAAATCAAACACCTTGATTTTAACAAAAGTACCTTTCAGAAAGATATTCTATTTCATTTTGTCGCTTTGAAATTATATCCATGGAATTTTTTTTTTAATGCCTAGTTTTGACATTTTAAAACCTTCATATTTCTGAAAGCCTAACATTTCAGTGTTTGATATTTTAAAATACAACTCACCATTTAATGTTGTCTCTTTAAATTTGGTGAATGTTAAGGCTGTCACTTTTCATACATCTAAATTCAAACTGCGGGTTGTCTGGTTTTATTTCCCCCTTTTTGGAGTGTGTGTGTGTGTGTGTGTGTGTCGGTGTGCGAGAGGGAAGGGTTCCAACAGTGACACGCGATGACTGCCTGCAGAGTCTCCAGAACATCAGACTGTGCTCATTGGGAACAGTGCCAAGCTCTTTGTAAATGTGTGTGAAGAAGCTACACCCCCTTGTCTTTTAGGAAAGAAGGGGACATCCTTGTCCACCCTTTTTGCCCGGCCAGCCCCTTCAGAAAGTCTTCCCTGCAAGTCCACACTCCCAGTTAGACTGCTGGCACATATTTCAACTGGGGTTTACTTCAGGCTCCAGCAGTACCAGCCACTGCAAATCTAAAGTCCCTCAAATATGTGGATTTCTCTTTGCCAAATATTCCAATCATTTACAGATTAACACATGACACCGTGAAGGCAGGTTCCCTGGGTACCCTTTGCCTCCCTTTGGAGATCACTTTTCAGACTGCGCATCATTGCTGACTTCTCTACAAGACCGTCGGCTTCTCAGAGGCAAACTTTCTCACTACGCTACATCCCCTGTGCCCAGCAGCACACCTGGCACCAAGGGGTCAGGAAATATTTACAGAAGGAAGAATGGAAAGGGGGGGAAGGAGACAGCCACTGATGAGACTAGGGAGGGAAGGGGCAGGACGGAGGGAGGACAGAGGGACCCCTGGGCTCCAGAAGGAGGAAGCATGGGTGCGCTCTTGCTCTCTGACCCAGGAGCTCTCCATGAGAATGGAAGCCAGAAGGATGCCTCACTCCTGTGCTTCTAATCAGGTCACTCTGGCTTGTGCTAGTCCAGGCAGGCTTGTGCTCCTTCAAGCTGGATTCCGCAGGTTCAAGCTAGTTTTGCTGACCTGCATTCTTTCCCACTCTAACTCAACTAACTGTCCCCTTTGTGCTGATTACTGGGAAGATTGGTCCAATTCTGAATTGCGCGTCGAGCAAAAGTGAGGTCGCTTGAGGCACATGTTTTATGTACTAACATTTGGCTTCGTCATCTTTCTTTTTGATCTAAGTCCCCTGTATACTTGCTTTTATCACTTACTTTACGTGTTGCCTTATTGTTTTGTGCATGTATTTAGGAACGGCTTTAAATCTTTTCCTGAATAAGGTGGGGAATAAATATACTTAGACGCTCAAAGTCATGGGGCCAATAATTCTTCCCAAAGGTACTACCACGGAAAGAAAACCAAGCAACTGTCACTTAGGTGGAACCTATGAGAAGATGGCAGCAGCTTTCATATTTTACAATAGCAACATCTAATACTAGAAAGATTCACCTCAGTTTTTTATAAGTGGAATGATTTTAAGAAATGACCAAATTAGTATCCCTTTAAATTGAGTTTGTTTGGGACGCCTGGGTGGCTCAGCGGTTTAGCGCCTGCCTTTGGCCCAGGGCGTGATCCTGGAGTCCTGGGATCGAGTCCCGCATTGGGCTTCCTGCACGGAGCCTGCTTCTCCCTCTGCCAGTGTCTCTGCTTGTCTCTCTGTGTCTCTCATGAATAAGTAATTAAAATCTTTTTAAAAATAAATAAATTGAGTTCTTTTTGTCAATTTTTAGAAGTTAGGAGCCACGAGGAAATGAAAGAGATTTGCTACTGTCAATACTGAAAAAGACTCTTCATAGGGATTCTGATTCTTTTTGGAATCAAGGACACAGCTGATAATCATCTGAAAGTTACAAACCCTCCTCCCAGAAAAGGACCAATGTGTATATATACATTTTTGCAAACATCTTCAAGGGACTCATAGACCCGCCCACTTCTATCCACCTCACCCACCCACTACACTGAAGCCCCTCACACTACAGGAGGGGTTTGCCAATGGTAATCTGTAGATTTGGGTTAAGTGAGGAGGTGTCCAACATTCTGCAGTAGAAAAAGAAAAATGAGGTCTATGCGGTATATATGGAAATAGTTGTGGTTGTAAAATGTCTATAGTTGGTGATTGTAGAGGATTTCAGTTTCTCTTGTTATTATGCTTTCCTCAATTAATTTCTGGTTCTGTAGAGTTATTTTTTCTATGAAATGAAGATAGTACACAGTATTGGTTTTCAGTTTGCTCTTTCAAATATCCAGCATGGGGCTCCCTGCCAGGAGCTGGGGGTAGAACTTGATCCCAGGACCCTGGGATCATGCTCCGAGCCAAAGGCAGACTCCGTCCTGACCATGTATACAATTCCTTTTCAAAAAGTCTCCTTCAGGGTGGCTCAACGGTTGAGCATCTGCCTTTGGCTTAGGGCGTGATCCCGGGGTCCTGGGATCAAGTCCCACAGCAGGCTTCCTGCATGAAGTCTCCTTCTCCCTCTGCCTGTGTCTCTGCCTCTCTCTCTCTCTCTCTCTCTCTCTCTCTCTCTCTGTGTGTGTCTCTCATGAATACATAAATAAAATCTTAAAAAAAAAAACTCAAAATGTCTCCTTCAGAAACCCCTTCTACAATATCCTTTTTCGACACTCAACCATTGAGTCACCCAGGTGTCCCAAAAAAATATACTTTTAAATATATTACTTCATAAAATTTAAAGGATATGGTGATATCTGCTCTTAGTTTTATGAACTCCAGATTAAAACTCTATATTACATAATAGATAATTAAGGAAATATTTTATTACTGGAAATCATTTATATATTGATATAAGATACAATGGACCAATTCACAGGAGGGCTGAAAAAAACAAGATACTATAGCAACTACACCAATTTAAAATGACAAAAGTCTGGGACGCCTGGGTGGCTCAGTCAGTTATGTGACCAGCTCTTGGTTTAGGTTCAGGTCACAATCTCAGAGTCATGGGTCATGGGTATATCACATGGTCTCCACGCTCAGCAGGAAGTTTGCTTCTCTCCCTTTCACTCTGACCCTCCTCCTACTTGTAGGCTCTCTCTTTCTAAAATAAATAAATCTTTATAAATAAATAAATAAATAAATAAATAAATAAATAAATAAATAAATCAAGTGGTAAATGCAATAGATGATTTTATCAAATTGGACAGAGTGGCTTAATTGAAATAATTTCTTCAACTGTACTCAAAAATTACTCAGATACATTATTACATTAATTTATTGTAAACTTAGATGTTAATGAAGTACTATCTGCCAATTTTTATATGAATTAAAGAAAGAAATCCAAATTTATGGATTTAAAGAAATTTACCTTAAATATGATTAATAATCAGCCATAAACAATTCTATTTGGCATAAAGGCATTGGAAAGGATACCAAAATGAATAGGATAACAAAAATATATTTACTTCTCTCTTCTAGAATTTCTATTCGGTTCCTGGTTTTTTAAGTTTCCTTCACTCTACCGAAATTCCTCATCTTTTTACCTGTTACACCCATCTTCTCTTTTTCTTTTAATACATTATAATTTTTAAACACATTGTAGTAATTATTTTAAAGGCCCTGTTGGCTAATTCCAACACCTGGGTGGCATGTGGATCTTTAGCTACTGATTTTTTTTTTCTTGATCATGGGTTACATTTTCCTGGCTCTTACATGCCTAGTAAT
Organism: Canis lupus familiaris; assembly: GCF_011100685.1. Classification (NCBI taxonomy): domain Eukaryota; kingdom Metazoa; phylum Chordata; class Mammalia; order Carnivora; family Canidae; genus Canis; species Canis lupus. The sequence goes on along the minus strand of NC_049260.1, from coordinate 8,702,412 downwards.
TTATAATTACATACTGATATTACTGACAATATGTTGTATACAGTCTGGATTCTGTTATCTTCCTCTGATGAGTGTTAATTTTTGTTGTAGCAGGCAATTATATTACTAGAGGATCACTTTAATTCTATAGAGGCCTGGGTTTAAGTCTTTTAGGATAGGTCTATTTTAGTTTTGTTCTTATTTCAAGAGCATGGTTCTCATTCCTGAACAGTCCCTACTCCAAAGGTGCTACTCTGGGGCTCCAATGAAAACCTGTGCTTACCAAACCCCTATCACTTGGCTAAATTTGTACTCCAATCTCTGTTTTCCCAGCACCAGGCAACTGATAAAATCTCTGCTCGGTCCTTCACTTTTAACTTTTTACTGTTTTCTGTTGTGTTTCTTGGAGCCACACCTGAACATGCACAGTTTAGGAATCAAGGAGAGATTTGCATGCAGATTTTGGGGTTTCTTCTTTCCAGGATTCCTTCTCATTTTCCAAGTGTTTCAGAAGCCCTGAACACCAACCTCCTGAGTCCTCCACTTAATTAAAATGTCACTTTCTGCTTGAGGTCTATTCCTGTGTGCTACACAAAAAGGGAAACATCATCTACTGAAGAGTTAAGTGTGGATCTCACCTAATGTGCTTCTCTTCTATGAAGGGTCATATGCCCTGCAGTTCCTGCTTGCTTCTGTTGTTCTCCAGACAGCTTTCTTTTTTTTTCTTTTTTTAAAGACTTTATTTATTGGGCAGACCAGGTGGCTCAGTGGTTTAATGCCGCCGTCAGCCCAGGGTGTGTTCCTGGAGACCCGGGATCGAGTCCCATGTTGGGCTCCCTGCATGGAGCCTGCTTCTCCCTCTGCCTGTATCTGTGCCTCTCTCTCTCTGTGTCTCTCATGAATAAATAAATAAATTCTTTAAAATAAAGAAAATATTTTATTTATTCATTCATGAGAGACACAGAGAGAGAGAGAGAGGCAAAGACACAGGCAGAGGGAGAAGCAGGCTCCATGCAGGGAGCCTGATGCGGGATTTGATCCCAGGACTCCAGGATCACACCCTGGGTCGAAGGCAGGTGCTAAACTGCTGAGCCACCCAGGGATCTCCTCCAGACAGCTTTCAAATAATTGTTTTTACAGTTTATGATTTTGAATTTATAGTTGTTATTAGCAGAATGGTTAGTCCAATGATAGTATAATAACTGCCAGTGCATTATAAAATAAAAACCTCTAAAATTTATTTTTGATGAACTGTTTCTTGTTGTTGAAATTTATTTATTTATTTGTTTGTTTGTTTGTTTGTTTGTTTAGTAAGCTCTATGCCAAACGTAGGTCTTGGGAGATCAAGAGTTGCATGCTCTACCAACTCCTGTTGCTGTTTTTTAATTAAAGAGGTATTTTTTTATCTAATTCACAGCTTTGGTTTAAATATTGAAAAATTTCCAAAAAAAAAATTCAAAAATTTCTATCTACAGCAGAGAGCGTTAGGGCTTAATAGTCAGGTTTTAAAATAGAATACTGATGAAGAGTAGTGAGGCATTGGTTTTCATGCCAAAAACAGAAAGTCACAATTGTTTTTTCTCCGCATATGGCATTATAGGTTTTGGCAATTCTACAAAGTATATCTCCCTGTCATGTTGATCTAGCATCAAGAGTAGAAACTCTGGGACACTGTTGTTTTTCTAATAAGAAATGACATGTAACAATAAAGAAAGATGTAGAAGGGTTGAAAAAGAGAAAATGCAAACTAAGTGAAAAAGGATGGTGATGGGACACCTGGGTGGCTTAGCAGTTGAACATCTGCCTTTGGCTCAAGGCGTGATCCCGAGGTCCTGGGATCAGGTCCTACATCAGGCTCCCTGTGAGGAGCCTGCTTCTCCCTCCACCTGTGTCTCTGCCTCTTTCTCTCTGTGAGAGAATAAATAAAATCTTAAAAAAAAAAAAGGATGGTGATATGGTGATAAGGGTCAATTTAATATAGGATAAAAGAGTCTTTCCTTCTTTGATAGTGTATAAGATATTACTGCATAACCAAAAAACTCATTATGACAATTATAACAATATTTTTATCAGCCCAGCTTGAGTTGTGAGCATCAGACACAAAATGTGGATAACATAAGTTCAAGGGGTGGGGGGGCCTGGCTGGCTCAGTTGGAAGAACAGGCCACTCTTGATGTTGGTGTTGTGAGTTCAAACCCCACGTTGCATGTAAAGATTACATAATTAATAAATAATTTTTTTTTAAAAAGCTCAAAGGGATTAATGAAAGGAAATACGGTTGTTCATGAAAGCTGTTCATGAAGGTCTTGAGACCCAGGGTTGGAGGCAATGCCCCCAGAGTCAAGATTAAAAGTCACATCACAGATGGAAACACCAAACAAACTACTGCCATCACAGAAATGGACACCGACGCTTGCATGGTGGATTCCACTAGCGTGGACATGAGCTACAGTTGAAACCTCTAGCAATGAGGTACACTGGCTACCACACACATGACTTAGCAGCAGAATGGATTCTTGTGGTCCCTGCTTCTCCAAACCAAGAGCCACTAATTCAAGGACAGGTGTCAGCATGCCCGACTGGCCACACACACCACCGCTGGCTGCAAGGAAGGCTGGAAATGGGAGTCTGTGGCATCCTCAGATTTTACGAGAAGGTGGGCTCTGCCTCATGACTTGGGAGAATCCCCACATGCAGGAAGGGGGTTTTGAAACCAGGAAGTGACCTGCTGTCCCGCATGAAAAGAATAAAAGTCCTTTACAATATCTTCGAATCATCAAACAGAGAAGATATAAACAACATTTATCAAGTACCTACCCCTACCCAGAATTAGGACCTGTGCTTAGCACTTTTAAAGCTGGTTACCTCATTTAATGTAATTTAGCTTAACTTAACTTGATCTAATTCCATCATCACAATGATCTTTAAGGCACATACAATTTTGTTCCATTTGCAAGGGTAGATTCTGAGGCTCAGAAAGATCCCCTAGCCATGATGACCAGATCTGTCATCAGGTTTTATCTTGGTTTAAAGGCATATGTTCTTGAGGAATGCAGAAAAGCATACTTACTAGAAAGTTATATACCAAATGTTTCCCGTTTTATGTTGCACGTACTGCTACACGGAGCCCATAGTCCCTTCCCCAACTTCCTTATTTACATGTCTAAACTCCCTGCTCAACTCTCTAAAGCCCCTTCCAGGTCAAGACAGTGTCATCTTCTCCAATTCTATAATTAGCCCACATGGTGCCAGAGCACACAAGAGAAGCTCAATCCATGTTTGCTGAATAAACTGCAAAAATCTTGAAAATTCATTTCTGCACTGAAAGGGGAAATGCTGAGGTAGACAGAAGTGCCCTGTGAAGTTGCATAATTTAACAGCTGCCCTGTAGGAAGTTATGAAGGAAACAGTACAATGCACCATTTTAATACAGAAGGAGAGATGACGTCTTTAGAGAAATAAACACCCCAATATATGAGTCATCCTAAAAGAGCTCTGGGCATTCGAAGTCAGCTGTGCGGGAGCACCCTCCGAGTACAGAGAAAGAATTAAACTGTTTTTTTCTTACCTCATACAATCTATCATCTTTTCAAGCTACTCGTGTATTCTGAATTCCAATCCCCTTTGCCAAAAGCCCTAGCTTAGCAATTTTTTTTCGGATAAAAATAAAAATCCTCTTAACTTGAAGGGAAATTGTACTATATAAAATTTCTTATATATAAAGAAAATCTTAACTCATATTTCAAACTGTATTACTCTATATTTTTACACACTGTTGATTCCTTAAGAGGCCGGAGATGTAGGTTAGATAGAGGAAAGCATCATACCCGGTAGCTAATAGCTGGAACAGGTGGTGAAATTTTCCTCCCTGGAACTCTTTGAAAGTGGACAGATCGTCATCTGTCTTGGATGATGTGTTGCAGTCTGCCTGCGTGCCCTGGGAACAGACTTTCAGGGGGTTCCAAGGTCCCTTCCAGCTTGGGTTATCATCACCTTCGCCATCAGATAGTCTTTCTTTAGCATCGAATTAGCCCTGATTTTGTACCTGGGTTGGTGAAAGAGGACTACAGGGACCTTGTTTTTGCCCTCTAAGAATTTAGCCTTTGCTAACCCAGAGAAGTGACTCCCCTAGCATCAGGCAAATGAGCAAATGAAGACAATTAGCCCAATTCACAAATGGGGCAATCTACAACCTGTGCAAATTCGGGAGAGCACCCCAGGCATGGGGGACCACGTGTGCGGGGAATGAGCAGAGTGGGATTTGGGATTTCTATAGCATCAGCTTTGCTCCAGCTGAGGCAGTGAAGATGAGAACATTTAAAATGTCAAGACCCAGATTGTTTGGCAAAGGGCAGGGGTGAAGGGGAGAGCGATAAAGGGAAAAGAAGAGAATAAGCCTCTTAGACACGTGATGAGACTCCGAGACCCTCCAGAAAACTCCGGCAAATTGACAGACAGGCTGTTTCCAGACTGTGGGAGGAAGAAAGCTTTGAAAGAGTGGGGATTTCAGCATGAAACAAACCCAAAGAGGGACTCGAAGGGAGGGGACACACTGCCAGCACATTGGTTCTGCACTGGGTGGCCAGGAGCAGAATGCTGGCCTCCCCTTTCGGCAAGCTGCCTACCTCAGAGGACAGTGAAGGGCTTAACGCAGTGGACCTTGTGACAACACTGCATTAATAACAGCAGCATTAATGATTACCTGGGGTTAGAAAAGGGTCACAGTAATAAAGATCCTCCTCACCTTCTCCCTCTAACCACACTTGGGGCTGGATCATTCTTTGTTGTGGGCTGTCCTATATGCACTATGGGATGTTTAGCAGCATCCCTGACCTCTACCCACTCAATGACAGTAGCACCCTCTCTACTTCAGTTGTGAACACCCAAACACATCTCTAGATATCACACACGATGTGCCCAGTAGAGACTGGAGGTGGGAGGTGGGGGTGGGGTGGGCAGTAGGCAGTAAAATTGCCCCACTGATATCCACTAATGATGACTATTTATTTATTTATTTATTTATTTTTAAAGATTTTATTTATTTATTCATGAGAGACACAGGCAGAGGGAGAAGCAGGCTCCCCATAAGGAGCCAGATACGGGACTTGATCCCAGGACCCCGGGATCATGACCTGAGCCAAAGGCAAATGCTCAACCACTGAGCCACCCAGGTGCCCCACTGATAGACTATTTAGAGGAATTTAAACATTTTACCAGAATAGAATCAATTGTTTCTCATCTATGTATTTGTATAAAAACAAAACCGCATGTATCAGTGCATGCACAAAGAGAAAACCAGACTGGGTTAGAAGCCTGAAGAGCATAGATTTCCACCTACGATCTCTTTGTATCTCTAAGGACTCCTCAGAAAACACTGCTGTTAGTATGGCCCTGTTCCAACTAGGTGTCAAATAAATTGATTCACTTCTTTGAATTAAATCTCTGAGCTTATTAAAGTGCAAATAGTTGTGGGATACAAACAACAAATAATTAAAGTACCATGGGTCCTTAATACCTTGGTGTAAATGAACAGGTCATCAGAATCCTTTAGAGATGAAAGTACTTTTGTTCTTGTTTTGAGGGAAGGGAAAATTAAGATGAGGAAGCAGGATATCATCTCCTGTGGTTAGGTCTGTCCCCTGTCCTCAGCACGGTTTACAGCATCACAGGGCTGGAAGCCCGGAAACTACATTTCCCAGCAGCCCCTAGCAGCAAGGCTCCATGTACATTCTGCTGATGAAAGTCACTCCCAGAGATGTGGTAGGAGTAGAGGGAAAAGACTGTTCAAGGACTCAGGCAGGAGCAGACACATGGCACCAACATGTGATAAATGCAGAGTTTTGCTGGGATCTTCCAAGTAGCTTTCTGCAAATCACCCCTATTGAGTGCTGCAGGCTGCTAAAATACCAAGGAGTCGTCTCTTGCCTTCCCTGTACTTCCTGGGTTCTGGACACTAGAAAGGTTTCCCTGGCCTTTGATAATTCATTCTTCCAACAGTACGGAAGCTGACAATTCTCTATATCGAATCCCTTCCTGCTCAATATACCTAGAGTGGTTTCTGCTTACTTTATTCGACCTGGACTCATACATGGTGAAGCTATAAGATAAGGGCATGGGAGATGAGGGCAGTGACAGACACTAAGGAAAAAAGGGGGTCATCGCCAAGAAGTAGGAGACACTGCATTAGTTTCCTAGGGCTGCCATAATAAATGACCCAAAATCGGGGGGGAGGGGGAGCGGGGAGGGCTTAGAACAACAGGCATTTGTTCTCTCACAAGCTGGAAGCCAGAAGTCTGAACTCAAGGGGTCAGCAGGGCCATGCTCCCTGTGAAGACTCTAGGGAAAAATCCTAGATTAAGAATCCTTCCTCATCCCCTCCCATTTTCTAGTAGCTGCTGGAAATCCTTGGTTTGCAGCTGCATCACTTCCCATCTCCATCGCTGTCTCCTTCTTCTCTTGGTGTCTCCATGTCCATGTCTTCACATACACTCTGACACTGTCATTACATCAGGGCCCATGCTAAATCCACACGGCTTCATCTTCCCTTTATTTAATCTGCAAAGAACCGATTTCCAAATAAGGTCACAATCACGGTTACCAGGGCAAGGGGGACACTATTCCACCCAGGAGAGGCATCGGAGACCCTCTTGCTCCTTGTCTCCCAAGGCCAGTCCAGGCCTACAGGCTGGTGCCCTGAGCATGCTGGGAAGTATCCCCAGCACTGTAGCAGATGTAGTGTTTTTACAACGAAACCTCCAAAGCAAACGTGAACACCAGTTCCCCAAGTGCTTCTTATAGGTGAAGTTATTCCTTCAAAGAGCAGGATGCTTACATAGCCACACACAGTGCTACTCCAGAAAGGTGATATAGAGCTCAATATAAATAAACATTATTCAGTTCATTCATTCAACAAAATATTTTGGCACCGCCATGCACACAGCTCTGAGCTAAACTGAAGAAGAGCGAGAGACCGTTGTTTAATTATTGATGTGGTCTTCACCATCCTCCTACAATGGGGGATGAATATAACCTTCTAGGGTTATCCAAAATGTTCCATGTGCACTGTCAATAAGACACACACTGTATGGTATGTGTGAGCCAACTTCTCTGCAAATCTCTCATCAGTCAGAATGAGGATTAGAAGAAAAACCTGGCACCCAAGAGGAGCTGCAGTTTGGCAGGCTGTAAGGACATGAGGATTATAGCCAGAAGCACAATGGCATGAGAGGGAGAAAAAAAAGGGAAGAAAAACACCTAGAGCAGTGAAAGACAACAAATCTCTGGGCAATAATCGATACCTAGGCAAATACTTATGAAATATTATAAGCCGTCAGCATATTTATTATCTCTTTATGACAACTGGGGAAAGAAACAGCTCTGTTTAATGTTCAAATGAGTTCTATAAATAAGCACATTAACCCGAAGGAGGTTGTGTGAACCCAGGAACATCTCTTCGTTAATAAATGTCATCACACAGTTATGGGAAGCAGCTTCCCTTCCAACACACCATGCACAGCCGCCGCTTCCTCCCCTCTCCTACCCAGAAGTTTGCTCATTAACAAACAGGGGTTTTCCTGACTCAACACAAAATATTAGCTTCTTGGCACTTCATTCATTGAGCGATAGAGTTCAAAGCACCTCTGACATGCCAACCAACGCACCTTGGTTGCATCACCGTCTCTTGCAAGTGGGACTATTTTAGGACTGAACACAAAGCAATCCATCAGAGGACCAACCAGACATAGCAGGTTAGCAAGGGGATTGTGGACCATCCCGTATTTTCTGCCCTTACTCTCCTGCTATTATGTTAATCACAGCACCCTACAGGCAGCACGTCTGTGGCATACGCATTGCTTTTGTTGTGGTCGTTGAAGGATTCAGCAGAAACAGGAGAGGATGGTTTCTGGTTGTTGCACAATATGGAAGTAGGGGCTCATTTTTTCTGATTATAAAAAAATATGACATGCTCTTTTAGAAAGACTATGAAAACACAGAAAATCTGAAATAAGTACAAAAGTAATAACACAAAATCCTGCTACCCATGGATGACAACTTAAAATCTTTCTGTTCTCATTTCAGATTTTAACATATACACGCACACGGGAAAAAGTTGTATTTTAGGAAAAAATTATGCATTGTTTAGGCACTAAACTTTACAACATCTTTCTAGGCTGATTCTGATCATACGGTGGCTCTGCACCTTTTGTTGCCTTTGAACTATTTTGCAACTCTCGAAGTTGTACATAACTGAAAGTGATGCAAAATAATACTTCCCCACAGACGAGCAAACGAGGTCTGTAAGGTGTGGGCACATCTGGCCCCCTTTGCCACTGTTGAAGAAGCCAGTGTTGCAATCCTCTCCAACTCATTTCATAAACATGTTCGCTCTTCAGATTCTTCAGATCCTCCTTTAAACTGTTCTAACACCTTACTGATTGCCTCACTAATAACGAGTTGAATAAAATGTATAACATGTTCATTTTAAATCTGCAGAGGAGTCATTTTACTTTGTTTTGAAAATGTAAGACATCCATTATTTTTTTTTCCAATAATGTGATCCCATTATAACTATTTCATTGTAGCCCACTGTATTCATTTAACAATGCATCCTAGCTCTTTTCCATGATGACAATATGGATTTGTAATGAATGTAGATTATTCCAGCTACAGGAATGTTCCATATTGATGGTTATTTAGGTAGTTTCTAATGTTTTGCTATGGTGAACGATACCACAATGAGCATCCTTGAACCAAAATGCACACCCTGTCCAGTAAATTCTTTGGGCAGATTTCTAGAAGTGGTATTGCTGGATGAAAATACTCACAGCTCTAAACACAGATACCTATTGTGGGCAAGCTGTACCCAAATACACTCCTACAAACACCCTATGAGGACCTATTTCTAGTAGAATAGCAAACTTAACTGCACACAATGCCGGTGCTTGCCCAGGTGGGCACCAGAGCTACATTACCCAGGCCTTGATCAGACCATAGAGCAATTATCTATGATGGGAATTGAAGTATGCTCACGGCTCACTGCCTGCTCCCAAGCTCTCAACACCACAGGTATTCAGACACACACACACACACACACACACACACACGTTTTCTGAAAATTTAAGTTGCCTAATTTATTGAGTAAAGTAAAGTAAAAAATGTGACAAATTTGGCTGGGCATTTGGTTAAAATAAAAAGCTTGCTCTGGGGGATCCCTGGGTGGCTCAGCAGTTTGGCACCTGCCTTTGGCCCGGGGTGTGGTCCTGGAGTCCCAAGATCGAGTCCCACATCAGGCTCCCTGCATGGGGCCTGCTTCTCCCTCTGCCTGTGTCTCTGCCTCTCTCTCCGTGTCTCTCATGAATGAATAAATAAAATCTTAAAAAAAAAAAAAGCTTGCTAAGGACTCAGTAAGGAAAAGAGAGGAGGCCAGCCATCAGGTTAAAACAAAACAAACTTGGGGGCACCTGGGTGGCTCAGTGGTTGGGCATCTGCCTTTGGCTCAGGTCATGATCCCGGGGTCCTGGGATCAAGTCCTGCATTGGGATCCCCACAGGGAGCCTGCTTCTCCCTCTGCCTGTGCCTCTGCCTCTCTATGTCTCTCATGAATAAATAAGATCTTAAAAAACAAACAACAAAAACCCACCAAACCCTGCATCTGTAGGAATATCTCAAATCAGTACAAAGTATCTAAAAACTGTCTAAAAAATAACTTAGATGCAGAAACCAATCTTCAGAAATCCTTTACCTTATATTTCTAAAACTCAAGAGAGTTCAAGTTATTACTCTGGCAACCTTATCCCCATTCTTTCTAATGTGTTTTTTCCTAGTGAATTATTTCCATGCATTTACTTCAAAACAATCATTTTTTCCCTCTAAATGAGTCAGAGTAATTTTAATCTGCAAGGTTCTTTTAATTTTATGACAACAATGACACAAAGTCTGGAGAAGTCTACAGAGCCTAATGGGGATGACATTTGAATGTTGTAAGAGAGTCAAAGAAATGGAAAACCAATCCCACTGGGAGGGAAGATATCTCTGTGCAAGAGGAAGTCATCTGTGCACAACTGGAAGCAGCATAGAAAATGCCATGGGAGCATCCCAGGGAGCTGGTGAGAAATGCAGAATCACAGGCCCACCCAGACCTTCAGAATGAAAAGCTTCAGTTCAACAAGACGCCCAGGTGACTCGTGTGTACATGAAAGATTGAGAAGCACTGGTCAGGAACTAGGGATATTACTAGCGATGGGTACTTCTCATCAATGGCACGAAAATGAATAACAAGACCAGGCCTGTGCCTCCCTAGCTGAATGAAAAATTGGGTGAATTGAGATGGGAAGCCCAACTTGCCTTGGTGAGAATGATTTTTTTACTTATTGGATATCTTTTAACCCCATAAAGGTTTAGAATCAGGTATAGAAATGACAGAAAAATCAATCCCACGGCATTAATATCTTTGTCTAAAGTTTAGAGTTAATCTGCATCTATTTAACATTATGAGTACTTTATATTATTTAAGAGAATTTGGCACAGAGAACACCTAATCTAGCCTTGAAATTCTAATTTAAAATGTGTATCTGAGGAGCACCTGGCTGGCTCAGTCGGAAGAACACGCAACTCTTGATCTTGGGGTTGTGAGTTCAAGCCTCACATTGGGTGTAGAGATTATGCCAGGAAATAAATAAATAAACTTAAAAAATAAAATAAGACATGTACTTGTGTCACTCATTTAGATTTGGATTTATACACTAAAAGACAGTTTGTAAATGGGGCTGGAACATTTAAGAGAACAAAACACTTGTATCTGTAAGTTCAAAATGTTAGCTTTATGAGAGTAATTTAAATACTTGGAAGGATTTGTCAGACACACGAAGGAATGTTAAAGAAACACAGAAATGCCACTTTAAATGTATGAGGGAATTTAACGATAAGTCTTCATAAAAGTAACTATGAAATTTTGCTAGACTTAAGGATTTTTTAAAAGGAAGAAACAGAATTTTGAATATGTAATTTGAATATACTGCTTACCAAGTTAGTCCAAAACCTTGCCCTCAAATAATCTTTTCTATGTACAAAATACTCCCTCAACCCACACAAAGGAAAATCACATTTATAGCCACATGGTGCAACATTGAGAACCCGGAAGCACCATCAGCAAGCTGACCTTCATTGGGCCTCACTTCAGCTTCCACTCAACTCATGGGCCTACTTCTCTTTTCCACCTTCTCCCATCCTTGGTTCTCTACAGCAAGCAATCAATGGAAACCCAGCAAAAGGCTAAGAACGAACATATGTCTGGAGCTGTCAAATGTCTAATTGCTAGTGCTATGACAACAGCAATAATCTCTCACATAATATTACTTTTTCACAGTTGGTAAATGAATCTCTGCTTTATTTGGTCTGTATAACCCCATTTTGTGGATGAGGAAATGAAGGCTTAAAGCATCATGACTAAATTCTCTTGGGGTTACCTCTGGACACCCAGAGTCCACACACAGTCATTTTGCTGTTTCCCAAGACCAACTTAAGTACAAGAGTATAGATATGCTCTTCACATTCAAAGAAAACCCCAAGAGTAATCTTTAATTTAAAAAATACATAAACAGGGATCCCTGGGTGGCTCAGCGGTTTAGCGCCTGCCTTTGGCCCAGGGCATGGTCCTGAAGTCCCAGGATCAAGTCCCACATCGGGCTCCCTGCATGGTGCCTGCTTCTACCTCTGCCTGTGTCTCTGCCTCTCTCTCTCTGTGTCTCTCATGAATAAATAAATAAAATCTTTTAAAAAAAATACACAAATATATGCATTTGAAAAGAGGTAATACACATGAGACATACATGCTAACTTCTGTTAAACTGTAATATGTGATAAACTAATGTTAAATTAATGAAACAAGGAGGCTATCAGACTGAGGTGGTTCTAACGCCCTGGTGGCCTATGTCAACAAACCAAACTCTAAGCCTCTAGGTTATGAAATTGATACCTAAGGACGACAGATCATGAACAGCCAACTAGGCTTGAAGTGATAGCCAGTCGATAATTTCCTTTCTTTGCTTCCACACCTTCTCCACATAATTCTTTCCCCTAGCTTCTATCAAGGAATGTTCCTAATAACTTCCAGTTTGGTACTACCCAATTTGAACTGATTTTTAATATGCCTCAGTCTACCTTTTAACACTAGAGTATTCCATTTCATGATCAGGCTCGATAAAAGGGTCTATAAAGACAGTTCGGAGAAAGTTAAAGAGGCTCTTAACTTTCATAACAACTCAATTCAATTTTAAGTGAGTTTCCCTCTGCATTCTAGGCTGTTAAATTTAAAAAGGGAAAGAAAGAAACACTGATTCAAGTGTCTACTTATTTTCTATTCAGAGGCTCTATTTCATAAACGATTTGTACTCCATCCTTAAGTGGCCAAACACACTTTCACGATCCTTTTAACACATATGCACACACACACACACACACACACACACACACTTCTTTTTGCAACAACAAAGGTTCTGAATGAGAAGTCTGTACTAAATCTGATTCAGGCTCTTGCACACTGTCCAGAGCTTCCACTGGCCCAGACGCGGTGGGTAAACAGCCATATCCTCTTCTCCTATTTCCTTTTCTCATCTCTGATGTGATTACTGTGATATTGCGCCCTAACTGGAAGTTGGGCCTGTGACGAGTGTTTAATCCGTCCGAAACCGGAGGATGACTGATGGTGATAGGCCCCGGGCCAGGGCGGGCGGCTGTGTGACCTGCAGAAGCATCATTGCCATTCTCGCCCTCTGCCATAGTCGTGGCCAGCGCCACGCAACCGACTGGAACATGCTAAGTACTTGGTGGTTAGCTTAGACAATCTAGAAATGAGGTCATATTAAGATTACTCCGGCCAGAATGCCAGAATTCTGTTCAGAAAATAAGAATTTTACCATCTGTAAATTACACCCACAGCTAAATTATAATCTAACAAATATTCAACTTTTAATTTATACACAGGACTAAAACCCCACTTCCCACTGATGGATTCATTCATGTTTCCAGAACACTTCCAGAACGTGTTCCAGAAATAGTCTTTAGGTTTCCCTTCAGGTCTACCTGTCATTCTGGGTGCCAGCGGAACACAGATAAATAGGCTGTGACATCTGCCCTCAAGATGCTGATGGTCTGATACATTTGTTCAAACAAGCATACATTTATAGGTCATTACACAAAAGGTAATACAATAGCATTTTTTAAAGTATACATCTCTGCAGGAAAGGGTTAACCTAGTTGGCCTGAGCTGTTTGTTATCTTAAGGCAGGTCAGCTTGTAGGGTTGGCCCCTGGCTGGCTTCTGGAATCTCGGCTTCAGAAAAGTTCCCCACGCAGGATGGGAAGTTCCCTGCGCAGGACACCTGGGTGGCTCAGCGGTTGAGCATCTGCCTTTGGCTCAGGGTGTGATCCTGGGGTCCTGGGATCGAGTCCTGCATCGGGCTCCCCGCAGGGAGCCTGCTTCTCCCTCTGCCTGTCTCTGCCTCTCTCTCATGAATAAATAAATAAAGTCCTTTAAAAAAAAGTTCCCTATGCTAGTATGTTGTTTTGCCCACCTGGGGCTCAAAACACCTGCTTTCCTTGGGGGAATCCTGAATTTCAGTAATAGTGGCAGGTCATTGTGATGATGTGACCAAACCCCAATAAAAACCCTAGGCATTGAGTCTCAGATGGCCTTTCCTAGGCAGAAACACCATACAGGACATGAGCATTGTCCTGCTGGGGGAGAGAGCGCTGTGTGTGGCCACATTCATGGACAGTGCAAGAAGCTTGAGCATTGATTTTTCCAGACTCTGCCTGTGCCTTTTCCCCTCCCTGGTTCCAATGTGCATCCTTGCTGTGGAAAAGAAGAGAAGAAAAAGAGAAGAGGAGAGGAGAGGAGTAGGAGAGAGAGGAGAGGAGAGGAGAGAGAGGAGAGGAGAGGAAGAGAGATGAGGAGGATCGTATAAGAGAAAGCAGTAAAGAGCATAGACAAGATACTAAGCCCTCTCTCTCTCTCTCTCTCCTCTGCTCGCCTCTCTCCCCGTCTCGCTCTCTCGCCTGCTCTCTACCTCTCTCTCCTCTCCTCTCCTCTCCTCTCCTCTCCTCTGCCTCTCCAGAGAAGAGAAGAGAAAAAAGAAGGACGGAAACCATACACACGACTCTGCTAAGTCCCCATAAGTCCTTCTAGAAAACTATCAAACGTGTGAGTGGTCTTTTGCTGTTCTTTTTTTTTTAAATTTTTATTTATTTATTCATGAGCAATAGAGAGGGAGAGATACAGGCAGAGGGAGAAGCGGGCTCCATGCAGGGAGCCCGACATGGGACTCGATCCCGGGTCTCCAGGATCACACCCCGAGCTGCAGGCAGGGCTAAAACGCTGCGCCACCGGGGCTGCCCTCTCTTTTGTTTTTTAAAGTAGACTCCATGCCCAGAGTGAGGCTTGAACTCACAATCCTGAGATCAAGAGTTGCATGTTCTACTGACTGAGCCAGCCAGGTGTCCCCATGCAGGTGGTCCTTCAGACCCCAAAACAATCCCACTGTCCCAGTAGTCTACTATTTGGATTGGTATTTATACATCAGTGCCCTTCCGGACAACCAGTCAGTGAATTTGAGAGTTTGAGATAAAATAAAATTGAAAATTGCATGAAATAAGTTACTTTTCCAAGTTCATTTTAATTTTGACTCACCTGCCTGTATAGTCAGTGTTTTTTAAAAACCAGAAAATCTATACAGTATTTAACAAGCACACACGAATGTATATAGAAACACGCATATACGTGGTCATGACACTGGATTTACAAGGTGGAGCTGCCCATCAAATGGCATAAAGAGAAAGGACAGAATGAAGCCAAGGGCAACATGACTTCTATTAACCTTTCGGCCTCAGTCTTTGATTCAAGTTATTTGGCAAATTAAATGATCTCGGATAAAGGGAAAGCCAGTATTGGGAACTTCATTTCATATTGTCATTGTTTTCAATGATTAAATGCAGGGCTTGCTATCAGCACTACCCAAGGGCTATGCTCTGAATAGGAAAGTGTGAAAAGAAACCGTATCCCCTCTGAAAATGATCCATTCGGCTTTTTCAGCATGGCTTTGCTCTTGTTTCTTTAGTTTTGTTCCGGGGGGAGGGGGGGGTGCCTTAGAGAATCTAAAATCCTGAGTCTTCAAGATGAAATTAAAAAACACTAAAATCAGGGCACCTGCCTGGCTCAGTCAGTAGAGCATGTAACTCTTGATCTTGGGGTTGTTTGAGCCCCACGTTGGGAGTAGAGTTTACTTTAAAAAATTAAAAATAAAAACACTAAGATCACTTTGAGGGGCATCTGGGTGGCTCAGTCAGTTGAGCGCCCAACTCTTGGTTTCAGCTCAGGTCATGCACGTTCAATCTAGAAATGAGGTCATATTGTGGGATCACGTTCAGCCTTGGGCTGTACTCAGTGTGGCATCTGCTTCAGATTCTCTCTCTCTCTCCAATAAGTAAATAAAATCTTTCTTTTTTTCTAACGATCACTTTAATAACATTTTCTTACATACTAACTTAAATCATACACAAAACATCCACATTCTATGCAATGATACTTCCATAAACACTAATAAACTTCTTTCTCAAAAAAAAAAAAAATAAACTTCTTTCTCTACTTTCAACACCTAAAACGTGTCCACTTGATACTGGGGCAGCCCTCCCAAACTTTTTTTAAGGCTGTCTGTGATTAACCTCTAGAACTTTATGCCTCACCTCCTCTAGCTTCCTTTTGTAACTGGAACAAAACAGTGCTATGTATATGGGTACATAAGTTAATTTTAACCCATATCCTAAAGCTAATTAGGTCATATTTAAGGGCCCCTAATCAGGAATCCACACTTTAGAGGCGGCCAAGGCAAGCACTTCAACTGTGTTATCTAATTCTGCACCAGAAGCTTGTTAATCAGCAGAACGAGTGTCAGACCTCATTGTCCTCTGAAGAAATGGGTGGTCCCGCAGAAATGCGGTGGCCAGGAAGACTACACGGGCCCAACTGCCCTTGCAGGAGACAAGAATCAGAAGCAGGCAAAACCAGCAGCCGAACCCCCATGAGCAATGTGCTGCCAGACCATCTGGTCTTGTGCCCACCCCTCACCCACACCCACCACCCACCCGACAGAGGACTCTGTGCCTGGTCCAGCTACACACCTGACACTAGGTCTGTTTCCAAGAGAACTCTTCAGGCAGGTACCGCACAGGGGTGTCGCTAACCTCACAAGGAATAGGAAGCAAATCTGTTCTTTCTTTTCCTTTCTTTTTGCCAGCTCACTAATTAATATCTATACAGACTCTGATCTGAGACTTGCTTTCACTATAACTCGGTAACGTACCACCCACATGCTGGGTTATGGAAAAGAGACACAGCTCTCACCTGCCTCTACATGTCAGACTTTTACCAAGGAAACAAACACTTTTCAAATTATCCAATTAGCATAAATCCTCTGGCAACTACTCTTTCACCTGCTAGTTAGAACTGGCCAAAAAAAAAAAAAAAGAACTGGCCAGGGCCCTAAAAGCAGAGATGTATGTTGTAACAATTGAAAGCACAGAACCTAGGTATTTATGACATTAAAGGAATATTTGATAATATTTTGCAGGGAAAATAGGAATCGGTTACCAACAATTCAAGAAGGTCATCAAGCCATATTCAGAAAATGACAAGGGCGCCTGGCTGGCTCAGTTGGTGGAGCATGTAATTCTTGATCTCAGGGTGGTAGGTTCAAGCCCCACATCGGATGAGAAGGTGATTTAAAAATAAAATCTTAGGGACACCTGGGTGGCTCAGCAGTTGAGCATCTGCCTTTGGCTCAGGGCATGATCCCAGGGTCCTGGGATCTAGTCCTGCATAGGGCTCCCTGCAAGGAGCCTGCTTCTCTCTCTGCCCATGTCCCTGCCTCTCTCTCTCTCTCTCGCTCTCTCTCTCTCTCTCTCTCTCTCTGTGTGTGTGTTTCTCATGAATAGATAAACAAAATCTTTTAAAAATATAAAAAGAAAACATTAAAAAAAAGAAAATGACTAAAGTTTTGAAGTCAGTAGATTTATTCTAGAAGCTTATTATGTGTTGCATAGAATCCACGCAGGTAGCACAACTGAGAAAACCATCTAGTAATCCTGAAGCAGACGAATAGGTGAAAAAAACCTAAGAAGTGATTTGGGAACCAGGCACCAAAAGTTCCCATTTTTCATATTTGACATTGCTGTCCACCTTCTGCTGGCTCTTTGTTCTCATCTCATACCATTTTTGCCAATGCCTTAAAAGGAAGATGCATACACTATTTTTTTTTAATCTGGAACACTCATTATATTTTCTCGCAAGACAAAATGTTCTAAGCTATTTCTCCATTAATAAAAAGTCAGATAAACACGTATGCTACTTTCCGGCGTCTTAACACCTACTACTGAGTTTCCTCAGAAGAAGGTAAACCTTCTAGAGCAGAAGTTCTTTTTCTTTTTTTTTTTTTTTAAGATTTTCTTTAAGTAGTCTCTACACTCAACATGAGGCTCAAACCCACAAACCGAGATCAAGAGTCGCACACTCCTCCACTGAGCCAGCCAGGCACCCCGTAGAGCAGAAGTTCTTAAGGCAGGGTCCCTAGACCAGGAGCATCAGCATCATGTGGAAACTTGTTAAAAATGCAAATTCTCAGGCTTAACCCCAAACCTAATGAATCAGAGATCTGGGGATGGGCCCAGGATCCAATTATATAAGAAGCCCTCCAGGTGACTCGGATGGACACTAAAGTTTGGAAATCACTGCAACATTTGGCACACACCTCGGTAAATGTGGTTGACCCTTATTGCAGATGTCCCAAACTGTCACCCTTAGAGGGAGGGGAAGCAGATGGCAAGGAGGATCATTGTCTGTCATGCTTGACTGACAAGTGAAGGAGAAGTGATCATGCAAAATCCACAATATCCTCCCTACCACCATGTCAGACCTTGCTTTAGTGTCCGTGCTGCTGCCATCTTCGCACACACTCCCCAGTTATCAGCCACCATTCTACAGCTTGCTACGGGCAAAACATCAAAAGGTCTGTCAGTAACAAAGAATACAGCCTCTCCTCTATACCACTACAGAAATAACAAAGGCAACTTAATTAAATCATCATGGATGTCCAGGTCACATGGTATCCAGTAGCGTGGAGGCCAGTCACAGCAGTGCCACCACAGGGCTCTGAGCCCCAGTTTGAAGAATGTGCCCAGAAATTTTGGTTGTGTTTCAAAATGTGATAAAGTTGATTCAACCAGCAGAGAAGAGACAGCTCATTGAAACCAAACCCAAAGAAGGCTAATAATGCCTTAAGGGGAAAGCTCTCTAATAAGGAAAGAGTTGATTCATAAGCAATTTTTGATTCAATTTAATAGCCTTTATTTTTATTTATTTTTTTAAATAAGACATGGCTTTTTTTTTAAGATTTTATTTATTTGACAGAGAGAAAGAGAGTATAAGCAGGGGGAGCAGCAGAGGGAGAAGCAGGCTCCCCACAGAGCAGGGAGCTGATACGGGGCTTGATCCCAGGACCTCAAGATCATTACCTGAGCCAAAGGCAGATGGCTAACCCACTGAGCCGCCCAGGTGCCCCAGTTTTATTTAACATTTATTTATTTATTATTTATTTACTTATTTATTTAAGAGAAAGAGCGAGCTGAGCACAGGTGCCTGACTCAGGGGAGGGGCAGACGGAGAGAATCTTCAAGCAGACTCCCTGCTGAGATGTGGGGCTCAATCCCATGATCCTCATGGGGATCCTTTTGTTTTTAAAAAACAAAAAAAAAATTGGTATCATTTCTTCCTTAAATGTCTGGTAGAATATAATTCACCATTCATCTGGTCCTGGTGCTTCCTATTTGGGAAGGTTATCAATTATTGACTCAATATCTTTAAGAGTTATAGGCCTATTCAGGGGCACCAAGGTGGTTCAGTCCATTAAGCATCCAACTCTTGATTTCAGCTCAGGTCATGATCTCAAGGTAGTGAGATTAAACCCCACATCTGGCTCCATGCTCAGTGCAGAGTCTGCTTGAGATTTTCTCTCTCCCTCTCCCTCTCCCTCTGTCCCTGCCCCGACTCATGCACACACACGTGAACTCTCTCTTATATAAATAAATAAAATCTTAAAATTGTTATAGGCCTATTCAGATTTTTTAAAGATTTTATTTATTTATCCATGAGAGACACAGAGAGGAAGAGAGGCAGAAACACAGGCAGAGGGAGAAGCAGGCTCCTCGCAGGGAGCCCAATGCAGGACTCGATATCAGGACCCTGGGATCACGCCCTGAGCCGAAGGCAGACACTCAACCACTGAGCCACCCAGGCATCCCTAGATTATTTCTTCTCATGTGAGATTTCGCAGATCGTGTCCTTCAAGGAATTGGTCCTTTTCATTTACGTTAACATATTTGTAAGCACAGAGGTTTTCATAATATTTTTTATCGTCCTTTTAATGCCCACAGGATCTGTAGCGATGTGCCCTCATTCAATTCTGACACTGGTAATTTGCATCTTCTTTTTTTTCTTTTTTTTTAGTTAGCTTAGCTAGAGGCTTATCAATCTTATTGATGTTTTCAAAGAACCAAGTTTTGGTTTTTGGTTTTGTTGTGGAAATAAAAGTAAATTTCATCCACTTGTTTAGAGAAGACTGACTTGGAGACAACTAAAATACAATGTGATGCAGTCAATAATGTAAAACATTTTGAAGGGATACTGTAAAATACATAAGAGTGGGGAGGAATAGGGGAAGGCCCCATAAAAAAACAATGGAATCTGGTTGAGGACTAATAGGAATAGTCGGCAAATGGGCAAGTGTATTCAAGGCATAAGAACCTGGGTATACATCTTATTTATTGCGGTGGCCAGTATCTTTCAAAACAGTTCTTCCAAAAATCCTATTTACTTACATTATTGCCACCTTTTCCACTATTCTGTCAATAATCAGAGGAGAGAAAATTATGCTGCATTTTCATATGCAGGTAAGATATATTCATATTTTCTAGATGCCCCTCACAGAAACTCCTTAATTAGGCTCCCTATACCTGCTGCTATGCATGGTCTTTGAGGAGATACACATGAAAGATTACAGGGAAAATATGAAGATGTATTGACGTGCTTGTGGATGTATTTTTTTCTCCCAAAGTTGAAGAAAAAAAGATATTGTGCAATGGTGCAAGTAGAGAATGGGAAAAGACCATATAAAAAGACAGTTATAACATAGTTTTATTTCCTTCCCAGAACTCATAGCCCAACTTTCATTCTATGAATGGAAGCATTATTATTTATTTTCCTCTTAATGAAATTCTCTATCATCATGTCACAAAGACACATTTAAACCTCAGTTTTATTTTGTATTTTGTTGTTAAGAAGTCACTGCTACTAATTTTGAATAGCTAAGGTATCAAAATGTACTATGGCTGTCATCACCAAAAATTATTTAAGTCTTTTCTTTGGGATACTACCAGATTATCACATGACATATACAGCAAGTAAAATAGAAAACAACACCAACAGGGACACCTGGGTGGCTCAGCGGTTGAGTGTCTACCTTCAGCTCAGGGTGTGATCCTGGGGTCCCAGGATCAAGCCCCACATCAGGCTCCCTGCATATGGCCCACTTCTCCCTCTGCCTGTGTCTCTGCCTCTCTCTGTGTGTCTCTAATGAATAAATAAAATCTTTTTTTAAAAAAAGCACTTTGGGAGATTCCATTTAAAGATTTTTAATCTACACCCAATGTGGGGCTCAAATTTACAACCCCAAGATCAAGAGTCACATGCTCCACAGACTGAGGCAGGCCCTGGGAGATTTCAGTTAAAAAATAATAATAATTATACGGAGCCATCTTTTAAAACCAAAGATCCCAGCCACTCTCAAGTACTGTAAAAGTATGACAGGAGGAAGTAAGAACAGACTACTCCTGCTTTCTTGTTTGAAGAGAATGCCATGCTTCACAAGACACAGGCATTCTAGATTATTAGCAAGGAGGGCTCTAATTCTAGTCTTATGGTCATGGTGTGCATTGCTGGCGCGATTTTTAACAGGTGTTTTACACGAAGTACAGAGTTGAAAATGCCTTGGGGTAGAGGCAATGCAAGGAACGGTATGCAAACAATAAAAGACACAAAAAATACAGATTACTCACCTTTAAAATTATTTATGCTGTGGGGCCCTGTAATTATACCTATGGGTTCCTTTTATAATCACTTAATCATCTTTCAAATGTGAAGTAATGGGCAGCCAAAAACATCATCTGCAAGGCTGCATATCATCTGTCATTCTCTTTAATCAGACTGGACTTGACAGTCATAATTTCTTATTAGAGGGAATTTTATGACCAGGGATAATGTAATTCAAAAACTACCAAAATGTAATGATTTCTGGTGAATATGCAATAAAGTTATAGTGGGATTTGATAAATGGAGCCCCTGGGAATAAAGTGAGTTCTTTAAACTATCACCACCATTAGCACTCCATTTTTCCCTTTTGTTACTTCTGGAGGCCAGAATTGCTTACATTTGCAATGACATTTTTTTACTTTCTTAAAAAAAAAAAAGCATTTATTTTAGGGAGAGAAAGAAGAGAGAGAGCATGCACACTCGCAAGCATGGTAGGAGAGTGGAGGGGAGGGGAGGGCAGAGGGAGAAGAAGAGGGAGTGAAGTAGACTCTCTGCTGAGTGTGGAGCCTGAAGTGGGCTTCAATATGATGATCCTGAGATCATGACCTGAGCTGTAATCAAGAGTAGGACACTCAACCAAGTGAGCCACTCAGGAGCCCCTACAATGACATTTAAAAATGAATCAGTGAACAGGTTGTCCCTTTGAGGTGCTTTCCATTCCAGGAAGTGTGAGAATGAGTAAGCTAAGGGAAAAAGAAAGAGCACAGTGGGGAGGATGGGTGACTACAGGTGTAGAGCTATTGGAAGAGTCAGCCCTGGCATGACGTCTAATGGTGCAAGAGAAGGTTTTTGATTTTATTTTGCGCCAGTAATTCTTCATAAGATTCACTTGTGGGGCACTAATTTTGTACCCACGCCAGAACACCATCCCTGGAATTCTGATTGGGTGGGTGTGGGGTGGCACCTGGGTACCCATGCTCTATAAGATCTCCACACCTGAGTCCTTTGCTCGTCCATAGTCAATAACCACTTCCATGGTGACTATGCACATTCTTTACCAAAGCTTGAAGGAGTCTTTTGAAGTAGGAGCTGAGGAGTTGTGTGTTGCCTCACCTGTTTGCCACATAAAACAAACCATGGTTTTTCCATGAGCACTTACTGGGGTGAATGCGCGGTGTTGGTGCGCTCACTGGCTAATGAGGGGGAAATGGATCCGCAGAACTCTTGTGGTGGTTTTTTATAGCTACGAGTGATGGTTTTTATTACAATTTGTTTCAAGGCTGAGCATGTACTGGGGGTATTTATCCCTTTCAGGCCAGTGGCCCCAGTCCAATGGCTTGAACTTTGAAGTCAAACTCAGTGATGGCATCCTGTGCAGTGTAGGTATGTCCAGAAATTCACAGGATGCTCAGGGCCATCTCTCTGGGTCTAGTCCAGGCAAATATTTTTCAAAAGGCTGCTTCCAGGCAGCCTGGGTGGCCCAGAGGTTTAGCGCCGCCTTCAGCCCAGGGTGTGCATGATCCTGGAGACCCAGGATCAAGTCCCACATCAGGCTCCCTGCACGGGGCCTGCTTCTCCCTCTGCCGGTGTCTCTGCCTCTCTCTCTTTCTCTCTGTCGCTCATGAATGAATAAAATCTTTAAAAAAAAAAAAAAAAAAAAGGCTGCTTCCAAACATGCTTTTTTTTTTTTTTTATGTTCAGGATTTTTATTCCTGTTTCCTAAAGCTGTGGTATGTTTTAAATTAGTGTAGTTCTGTTAGCAAAGATCCGAAAGTAGCTTGGGACTTTAAAAAAATCCAACTGTGCCCCAGACTGCTTTGCTAGTGAATTCGCACATAAATGTTTCTTTCCTTCTTTTCTTTTTTTCATGTGTCTCCTTTATCTACCCAGGTGACGTGCTCCATTTTCAATATGCAGTCCTAGTAAAGAATAATTAAAAATTATCAGAAAATTGTGCCTTTTTGATTTTCAGGGAATTTAAAGAGAACAGTTCCTTGATTTGTTCCAGGAGAACTGCCATTTCAGAGAAAACACTACAGGACTTAATGAGCCCAAAACAGACACCTCAGCCCAACTTTAATTTCTAACTTAGTTCAGGGAAGTCAATTTAGAAAGCTCCAAGTGTGTTATCAATGCTTCTATTTATATTCTGAAGAGCCCTAGACTGGTGTGCTTGTCTTAAAAAGCCACGGACTCTGAGTGCCTATCAGTGGGAAGAAATGTTAAAGTTACCTCCTTGGAAGATAGAAGGAAGGGATTAAGCCCTTATACTCTACAATTTATATTAAAAACCTTTAAGACCAACCAAAGCTAAGCACAAACCTGTACAGTGGGAAAACCCTCACATTCAGGGAGAAAATTATTTGATGTAATTATTAGACTAGATTTCAATGTCTAGGTTAAAGATCAGAAAATTAAGTCTTCCTTGGAATAGCTCTTCTTTTCCCAAAAGCTTTAGGACTTCTCTATTCTAGTAAGAATCTCTGAGATAAGGAAGAAGGAGGCAAAAAGACTATCATCTTGAACTTTCAATTAACGTAGATTTATGCTTCACAGATTTGGGGAGGATGAGCCATGCTGGTTAAGGACAGATGTTGGGCAGAAGTCAGCGAATGTAAATTTATGCCAGTGTATGCTTAGCCAAGCATATTCGTAATTGATAACTTGTTTATATTACGAGAAGTCAAGGCAGTCCCATTTCATTTTCTATGCTAGCAACATAGTTGAATGACCCAGAAAAATGTAGCCTATGAATGTCAGCAGGTGTGGTGGACCTGGGAAAGCAAGTACTTTCTAATGTTTTCATGCTGTGGGTTTATACATAGATAGCAACAAAGACATTTCTATAAGAGAAAGAAAGCTCAGAGAGGTAAACTGATCCAAGAAACACAGCTTGTGAATGGCAGGACCAGGCATCAAAGCCCAGAAGATACCTTGTGTTTTCTTCTGCCTCAGTACAGCTGACTTCAGAAAGGTGTTCTCCAGGAGCTGCATGAAACTATGGCAGGGGCAGGCTGAAGTCAATTAGCCCCTGGCTCCCCTGATAAACTGACTGAAATGAAATTGTTAGTTAATTCAGATGTCAAATTTGACATGGAAAATATGGTCAGATATCACTGGATTAGAATGGATATCCTGGCTGAACTGATTTGCATGTGTGGTGACTCCACTGTGATGATGATAACTCTACATGGTCCCGGTGCTACCTGGTTCTCTTCACCTTTCCAGGCATTAGACTCATGATTTCAGCAAAAATGTCAAGTTTCAAGCCAAGCTTATCAAACAATGAGCCCAAAACAGGCACCTGTTCAGCAGCAGGACTGACTGACCAATGCAGAAAGTAATGACTAACCTATGTATATATTTCTTCTCCTAAGAAACTGAATAAAGCTTTGAAGGAAAGATGGGCCTGAGAAACATAATAGGGTTCCAAAGAATATTCTTCATTGATTAAAATAATTTCAAGGCAGGGTAAAAAGTGTTGGATCTCAGAATCTTGACAGATAGCTTTTTAAGGAAGAATAAGGCTAAGAATACAAATGTTATCCTGAATATACATGAGGCAGGAAAAATCCCGCTTGCATACCTGAGAAAACAGAATTTTAAAATTTAGCACACTCTTTGGAGGGAAAGGAATCTGTTCACTTATTGGCAAGCTTTCCGAATTAAGACTTTTTCTTACTCTGAGTCACCTCATTATTGCTCACAATTGTTTGCTAAGCAGAGTAGACATTTATTATTGGACTACGCTGCGTACATTGCCCCTTCTTCAGGTAACTCCTGCATGTTTTTCATTTTAGAATTATCCCTTTTTCTCCTGGTCCCTATGGTTTGAGTAGTGCTGACTCTACTCTCTGCTTCAGAGGTAAACATGTCACCCAGTTCTGGCCAAAGGACCATGTATTTGAAATCGGAGGTAAGAAAAGTTTATTTGAAATTATCTGGCATCATCGGCTGCTATTACCAAGGGAGAAGAACACTTTTTTGCAGCTTAAAAAAAAAAAAAAAGCCTTGAGCTACCAGTGAATAAAGGCTGCTGAAAAATGAAAAACGAGATGGACCTAGAGAACACTAGAGAGGAAAGGCAAAGATGGAGAGATGATGACCTAAAGGGGGCCGGCCTCTTGCGCTCACAGCCCGGGAAGTCTCACAGAGCCTTGCATTTGGAAGGGCCCTACCCTTGACTTAATGCTATGCTGTCACCATTTTGAGATTCTTAGTTTTTGACTAAGGGACCCTGCATTTTTATTTTGTACTCGGCCCTACAAATTATGTAGCCACTCTGACCTAAAGACTTTAGTAAGACCTCTGGACCCAGCCATGTCTGAAGTCAGACCTATCCTGGGACCTTGTAGTTGTGTTAAGCCAGTGGGCTTTCTTTTAAGATTTTATTTATTTATTTATTTGAGAGAGAGTGCATGAGCAGGGGGAGGAGTAGAGGGAGAGGGAGAAGCAGACTCCACACTGAGCACAAGGCCTGAGATTATGACCTGAGCCAAAACCAAGAATTGGACACTTAACACCCCGAGCCACGCAGGCGCCCCTAGATTTTCTTTTTTCTTTAAGCTACTTAGGGTTGAGATTTCTTTACATGCAACTTAGTTATAATCTGATAGAACAACAACTTAGATGATTATCTTTACAACCTTCTATCCATTTTTAGAACAAATTCTTCAATCAGCTAATAGAAACTTTACATCCTTTTTCTTTATAGTTTTTTTTTATAGTTTTTTTTTAAAGATTTTATTTATTTATTCATGAGAGACAGAGAGAGGGGCAGAGACAGGCAGAGGGAGAAGCAGGCTCCCTACAGGGAGCCCAGTGTGGGACTCGGTCCTAGGACCCCAGGATTATGACCTGAGCTGAAGGCAGATGCTCAACCATTGAGCCACCCAGGCGTCCCTACATCCTTTTTCTAAAATCCTTCAGTTTGTACTGTACAAAACGACTTTGTACAGTAGCTCATTTTGAATCAACTAAAATATTCCTTCCTTCCTTCATTTTAAGTAGGTTCCATGCTCAACATGGGGCTTGAACTCACAACCCTACCGACTGAGCCAGCCAGGTGCTCCCAAAACAAATATTCTTAAAGTTCTCCTTTTATAAACTTGCACCTATTGGTTCTTCTTTTTTTTCTTTTAAGATTTTATTTATTCATTCATGAGATACAGAGAGAGAAGCAGGCTCCCCTTGGGGAGCCTGATGCAGAACTTGATCCCAGGTCCCCAGGATCAAGACTTAAGCTGAAGGCAGACACTCAACCACTGAGCCACCCAGGTGCCCCATGTACCTATTGGTTCTATTTCTAATCTCTAGAATTATTAAGATAAATCATACCTCCTGTGATGTGGCAGGACTACTAATTTTTTTTAAAAGATTTATCTATTCATGAGAGACACAGAGAGAGAGAGAGAGGCAGAGACACAGGCAGAGGGAGAAGCAGGCTCCATGCAGGGAGCCCAATGTGGGACTCAATCCTGGGACCCCAGGATCATATCCTGGGCTGAAGGCAGAACTAAACCGCTGAGCCACCCGGGCTACCCAGGACTACTAATTCTTTTTTTTTTTTTAATTTTTATTTATTTATGATAGTCACAGAGAGAGAAAGAGAGAGGCAGAGACATAGGCAGAGGGAGAAGCAGGCTCCATGCACCGGAAGCCCGATGTGGGATTCGATCCCGGGTCTCCAGGATCGCGCCCTGGGCCAAAGGCAGGCGCCAAACCGCTGCGCCACCCAGGGATCCCCTGGGACTACTAATTCTTGACAGCTATACTCACATCTGGCAATAATTCACCATTGTTAAGTTAGACCCCAGTTCCTTCCATTCTCCTTTTATTCACTTTCCAAATCCTTAAACATTGCATGCAATATGCAAACTAACTGCAAACTCCTATTGTAAACTACAATAGAATTCTTCATTCCCTGACTTCGGATGGAACATGTCTGTTAACAGACTTAAATAGCATTCCGTAAGGCAACTGGCTCAAGTCAAGCCCCCCACCCAACTAAAGACCTGCAGAACACTGTCAGGTGAATAGCTCTTAGGCCAAACTTCCTAATTTTGTACTTGAACAACTGACTAAGTGCAGGGGTCAATAAACTACAGGCAGCAAACCAAATCCAGCCCACCACCATTCTTGGTAAATAAAGTTTTATTGGAACACAGCCCCGCACAATTTTTTTACATACTGTCTATGGCTGCATTCATGCTACAATGTCAGAGTTGAGTAGTTACAACAGAAACTGGCTGGCCTGCAGAGTCAAAAATATTTATAAACTGGCTCCTCACGAAAAAAGCTTGTCAAGCCCTGATTTAAGCCAACAATATAAGCACTTAGATTTAGCCTTGTTAGATTTTATTTTGTTAGTTTGGGTCCTTCATTCCAGCTCAGATAAGATTTTCTCTAAGTCCATTGGTATGTAACCTATATCTAAACTCTTTTTATTCACAAATGGTCTCGAACATAGTCATTTTATGTTCCCTGTCCCCAGCCTCCACCTAAAATCTATTTTAATTGATGCAATAATGCATTGCAATGGGTATTTTAGATCACATAGGAAATTACCCTTTGCTCTTAATTTTAATCTACAACATGGGGATCTAACACTGGCATTATCTGTTTTATTCTAATTGGACAAGACATGTCAGAAAGGGGCTGATAGAACTTTCCACATTATGGAAAATGTTGTACATCTGCACTATCCAAAATGGTACCCACTGGCCACATGTAGCTACTGAGCACTTCAAATATGACTGGTACAGAGGCACCTGGCTGTCTCAGTCAATAGAGCATATGACCTTTTTCTTTTTTTTTTAGGATTTTATTTATTTATTATTGAGACACACAGAAAGAGAAACAGAGACAGGCAGAGGGAGAAGCAGGCTCCATGCAGAGAGCCTGATGTGGGACTCGATCCCAGAACTCCAAGATCATGCCTTGAGCCAAAGGCAGATGCTCAACTGCTGAGCCACCCAGGAGTCCTGACCTTTTTTTTTTTTTTTAAGATTTATTTATTTATTTGAGAAACAGAGAGAGTCAGGGGTGGGAAGGTTGGAGGTAGAGGGAGAAAGAGTTCTAAGCAGACTCTGCACTGAGCACAGAGCCCAACACAGGGTTTGATCTCACGACCCCAAAATCATGACCTGAGCCGAAACCAAGACGCCGTAACCCACTATGCTACCCAGGCACCCCTGGAACATGGTACTTAATCTCACAGTTGTGAGTTCAAAGTGCACACTGGACGTGGAGCCTACTTAAAAAAAAAAAAAAAAGAGGGGCACCTGGGTAGCTCAGTTGGTTAAGCATCTGCCTTCAGCTCAGGTCTTTACCCCCAGCATCCTGGTATCAAGCCCCATGTTGGGTTCCCTGCTTCTCCCTCTCCCTCTGCCCCATCCTCCTACCCCTCACTTGTGCCTCTCTCTGTCTCAAATAAATAAAATCTTTTTTAAAACCCCAAAAAGAGAAAAGAAAAAAAAAACCCAAAAAACAAAAAACAAAAACTTAAAAAAAAAAAAAAAAGACAAAAGAAATATGGCTGGTACAAATGAGGAACTCAATTTTTAATATTATCTAACACGAGTTTAAAATTAATATGAATAGACACATGTGGCTATGGCTAGTGTATTGGGTAGGACAGCATCAGGGACTTAAGAATACTAATAAATATAAAGTTCCATCCTCTCTAAGCAACATTTTCCTGTTCAGGGCTCTTCCAGACTCTCCTATAACTATCTCAGGAGAATTCCCTATTTTTCTGGTACCTAACACCAACAGATGACTAACAGGGTGAAGTCCATCTTGTCCATAATAGTTAATGGCAAATGAGGGCTCTGAATCCAGCTCATGTCTGAATGAATTCAGGGAAATAAATAAATACACCATTTTTTTTTAAAGGTGAGGTTAGCAAGACAGCATGCAAACTAGAACACTAAAGAAGCTATTTAGTAATTCAAAAAAGAATTCGTAATAAAATTAAAACTTCATGAACACAATAAATCCCTGTGTAGGCAATGGATGTTGTGGTTAGGACTGGGGATGAAAGCCAATTTGTTAACCTACTTTCCATAGAATCACCACAGGAAGGGAGATTGGAGATTGGATTCTTCACTTGTTGGTGTCTAGTAAGTTTCATTTCACTGTGAAGTCCTGTGTTCTCCCCCCCAACATTTTGCTGCACCTTTCTCTTTTCTTTTTCTTTTTTTAAAGTAAGCTCTAGGGATCCCTGGGTGGCGCAGCGGTTTGGCGCCTGCCTTTGGCCCAGGGCGCGATCCTGGAGACCCGGGATCGAATCCCACGTCAGGCTCCCGGTGCATGGAGCCTGCTTCTCCCTCTGCCTGTTGTGTCTCTGCCTCTCTCTCTCTCTCTGTATGACTATCATAAATAAATTTTAAAAAATGAAAAAAAAAATAAAATAAAATAAAGTAAGCTCTATGCCTAATGTGGGGCTTGAACTCACGACTGACCCTGAAATCAAAAGGGGCATGCTCTACCACTGAGCCAGCCAGGTGCCCCAGAGGGAGTTCTCTTTCTTAGATAACAATTGCCATTATTAAAAATAAAACAACAACAACAACAACAACAAAAACAATTGCCATTATTGGGACGCCTGGATAGTTCTTGATTTCAGTTTAGGTCTTAATCTCAGGGTCATGAGTTCAAGCCCCATGTTGGGCTCCACACAAAGCATGGAGTCTACTTTTAAAAAAAAATCATCATTATTGCATGTGGAGCATATGGAAAACTGCCCCATTCCACAGGGGAATCTGATGTGCAACCAGGATTTAGAAGCCTTTAATATATGCATCAATAACTTCTAAATCTCTATCTTCCATCCAAATCACTTGACCTTCAGAAGCATCTATGCAACTGTGATAGATTATGAAATGTGGCCATGATTTCTTCCTGTCCTATGTATAAAGACCCTTTGCAAAGTGCCTTTGCTGCTCCTCCCTATTAGAAAATAAATCTTTTTCCCAATCCTTCAAAGCTGGGCTGATCTTGAAAATTGCTTGTAGCTGAAATTACATTATGTGTCTTCCAAAGCTGGGCCTACAGAAGCCTTGCCATTTCTGCTTCCACAGCATTGGAATGCTGCTCAGAGACCATGAAAGGAAGAAAGCCAATCTGGTGTCCTACAGGATCAGAGACCACATGGAGAAGAACCGAGCTGCCCTAGCCAAGCAGAGAGCTACTGCCAAACAAGCGTGTGAAGCTCCACTGGACCTTCCAGCCTAGCTCTCAACCTGGATGAGTGCAGCCATATGAGTGAGCTCAAGCAAAACCATCAGTGGAACTGTCCAGAAAGCCCAATGAATTGTGAGAAATAATACATTGTTGTTATTTTAAGCCATTAAGTTTTAGGGTGGTGTGTTATGCAATGAGAGAGAAGAGGAATGCCAGCTATCTCCAGGATGTTTCCACTTGCACATCTGAGAAACATGTCAAATGTTACAAGCCCACAGTGAAGAGCTCTCATCCACTTTCAGATTCCACATCCTTCCCTAATCCCCCCACCCCCGCCCTAGTGAGATGCCTTTGCAAATGCCTCTCTGTCTAGCACAGGGTATTACAAACTCTTGTACTTTCTCCTTGCTGTCAGGGCACACATCATATTCATGTTTTATATCCTGTATCCTCTAGCTCCTAGAATAGTATTTGGCACATAGTATGTGCTTAGTAACTATTTATTAAATGCCAAAGGAATGACTCATGCATCTAAGGACTTCAGCTATCTAGAAACATAAAAATAATTGGAGGTGTGTGGGGGGAGAAGACAGCAAGGCAAAGAAGCAAGAGCCACTCACAATTTAGGAAGTTACTTAACACCTAGTGTGTCTTATTTTTTTACATGTCGATAACAAATCTAGTGATTATATCATCAGATCACAATAGCAACGACCCAAATTCTAGGCAAGAAAGTCTAAATCAACTAACTAAAAGAAAAAAAAAAATTCTCAGTAGGCTGAGAGGTAACAAAAGCAACAACTCAGAAAGAGAAATGAGAGGAATGAAATTAACTACAAATAACAGACAAAAGAGCTAGAAAAAGTACAGGACTCTGAGCAATTTGGTGGATCTTCTTAAAGTTCTCACCTAACCCCACTTAAACATCCCAATAGCCAATAGAACAAAAATGCCATGAGGGCGGGGATTCTTGTCTCCTGTATTCAATGGTACAAGTCCCAGTTCCTAATCCGTCTTCAGCGTTCAGTAAATGCTTGTTGATTGAATTAACAACCTTCAAGGCAATCACCATAGATACCACTGAACAGACTGCCTGAAGGAAGAATGGACCTGGGTTATCAAGACAAGGTAAAAATATATTCATTATCCCAAGGTTAAGAACACAGGGCAGGAGGGAACATATTGAAAAAAAAAATTCTACTAAAATTGCTTTTCAAAGTTTGGATACATAAGTGGTAACCTCCAACCATCTGAAAAATGTATGAATGTGGACCGCCTGGCAAGTGAGTTAGAATGTATCTTTATTGTCTCTTGCTCTTTCTATATTTTCCACTCTGCCTAGCACACCAGGTACAAACAATACAACTGAAATGAATATTTTAAACCTTTTATCATGGAAAATTTCAAACATACATAAAAGTAGAGAATAATCTAATGAATCTCCATGTGACCATCACTGCTTCAATAATCATCCACTCTTGGTCAACTTTGTTTCACGAAAACCACATCTACCTTCCCTCCTCTCATACTATATGAATATTCTGGAATGAATAATTGGTTTAAGATCCAGTTAATCACTATCACCTATAATCCAGTAGGTGAGGTTTCCAGATTTATTCGTATTTAATTGACACTAATGAATAGCATCTTTTTATTAGTGGTGATTTCTTCGAAGTATATGAAGAATAACTCTTGCGTTATGGCTTTTTATTTTTATTCATCCACAGAAAACCAAATGTCACACTAAAATAAATTATTCATCTTTATTTTAATCAATTATATATTTGTTGCTCTTATTAAGCCATTTTTCTTCCTGAGGATCTGAGAAATTGCATTTTTCAAACGTGACTATGACAAGCCACATAAAAGAAAATTACCTTACAGTTTATCTTTTTTACTAGTATTAGATTTTTCAAAATGCCACATGTCTTTATATTTCCTGTGCCTTTTAGTCAAACTATATATTGTAGTTTATTTTAATGTTTAGAATACAAAACATTTATGTTTTCCTTTAGAATATTTGAACCTGATTTTACTTTATTATTTTTTTAAGATTTACTTATTAGAGAGTGTGTGTGTGCACAGGCGAGCATGGAGGGGAAGAGCAGAGGGAAAGAGAGAGAGAGAAACTCAAGCAGACTCCGAACTCAGCCCAATGTGGGGCTTTTCTCACAACTCTGAGATCATGAGCTGAGCCAAAACCAGGAGTTCGACGCTTAACGGACTGTGCCACCAGCTGTCCGTGAAACTGATTTTAAAACCGACATAACATCAATCATGGTCTTAAAATACATTTGTATAGTGAGGAAAAAATTATCTTGTCTAAAATATAATATTTTATGAAAAAATTTGATTTGTATTACTGAATAAGCTAAATCTGATTGTAATTATATAGATTTTTAACATCACGTTTAGTCGTACACTTACACAAACATTTTTTAAAGAAAATCTGGAGAAATATATAGAATTTTCACACAATTTTTTTTCTTGGGGTGAAGATCAGTGACTTCCCTATAGAACCTGCTTCTGTCATAGTATGGAAAGGATGAAACAGAAAAAGCAGGAAGTATTTTGCCCATGGCTAGGTGAGGGGAATTTGATTCACATGTACTCTACTGCCACTGAGCTCAAACTTTGCTTCACATTGGAATCACCTGGGGCACTTCTAAAACCATCCTGATGCCCAGATCACACCCTAGACTGATTAATCTGGAGCTCTGGAGATGGAACCAATGTGTACTGAGGCCAGCTTGCTCCTAGTAGCTCCCAAGAGCCAATAGGGCACATGTCTTTCCCAACTCTGGGTTCAGCAACGTCAATGTTAGTAGCCTGAAAGTGGCGATGGTGGGAGTATTTATACCACAGAAATGGGCAGACACTGGGACACCTGGGTGGCTCAGTCGGTTAAGCATCTGCCTTCAGCTCCGGTCGGGGTCCTGGGGTAGAGCCCTGCGTCGGACTTCTTGCTCAGTGGAGAGTCTGCTTCTCCCTCTCCCTCCTGCTTGTGCACGCTCTTCCTCTCAAGCAAACTCTTAAATATATATATATATATATACACCTACAGCTGGGAAACTCTTGTAAACACTAACAGCTTCTTAGCCTTGAAAAAGGAAAAAAGAAAAAGAAATGGGCACACACTATAAATCAAGGCTCTTCATCTTCCAGGCAGTCACTTGTTAAACACTTACCAGCGCATCACTGAACTGGGGATGAGGACATAGGCATCAGTACTTTTTAAGGCTCTCTGGATGGTTTCAATGTGCAGCCAAGTTTGAGAACCAGTGATCCAGACATGGTGGTCCTTAAACTTGAGAGCTCATCAGAATCACCTGGAGGACTTGTTAAAACACTGATTGAGTTTCGGACTCAGTGAAGCTGGGGTGCCACTGCCAAAGGTGCATTTTTAACAGGTGAGGCTGATGAAACTGGTTCAGGGACCACATTTTGAGAACCACTGGTCCAGGTCATTTAATGAGTGTGAACTGACAAGAAGACCTCTTAATCCCCGACATCGAGAGGAAGCAAAATAAACCCAGATCGATCACTGCTCACAGTAAAAGCTGGGGAAAAAGAACTAAATACTACAAATCTCTCTTTAGTCATGCCTTTCATCTCCTGACCATTCCTTATCACCTGCCCTCCATTCTCTGGGTGTATTCATTCATTCATTCATCCCACCACCTGTTATTGAGTCTATATTATGTCTGGTATGATACAAGGTTAGAAATAAAAGATAAAAAAGAAAGAAAGAAAAGATCAAAGGAGACCAGGTTCAGTCTAGAAGCTCACATACTGGTTGGGAAGACAAGCAACTACACATTCAATCAAAGTAAGGTCTGGTAATTGTGCCATCAAAGAGTTCTATGCAGCTGGCTTTAAGACCTCAAAATAAGATAGGGATCAGGGCGTCTGCCCAGAGGCACTACCAGGTGACATGTTTGTACAAGATAAGAGTAGGTAAAGTGGACCAGAAGAAAGATGGAGACAAACCATTCCTGGCAAAGCAAATAGCTGGTTTAAGAGCTGGATGGTAGGGGCAGCCCGGGTGGCTCAGCAGTTTAGCACCGCCTTCAGCCCAGGGCCTGATCCTGGAGACCCGCGATGGAGTCCCACGTCGGGCTCCCTGCATGGAGCCTGCTTCTCCCTCTGCCTGTGTCTCTGTCTCTCATAAATAAAGAAAATCTTAATAAAATTATATTCAAAAACAAATTGTGGGTCTGGCTGGCTCAGTTGGTAAAGCATGCAACTCGATCTCAGGGTTGTGGGTTCAAGTTCCCCATTGGGTATAGAGATTACTTAAAATCTTAGGGGTGCCTGGGTGGCTCAGTCAGTTGAGCATCTGACTCTTGATTTTGGCTCTGGTCATGATCTCAGGGTTATGGGATCCAGCCTTACGTTGGGTTACTCAGTGGGGAGTCTGCTTGAGATTCTCTCTCCCTCTCCTTTTGCCCCTCCCCCTACTCTCACATGTGATTGCTTTACACGCATGCTCTCTCTCAAATCTTTTTAAAAAATAAAATCTTCAAAACAAAACCAAAAACTGAGGAATTGTTTATACCTTCTGACCATCCAGGTATCCCATGCCCCCAAGGAAAGGCAAAAAGCTCTGGTTTTCTAGAGCAGAGGTCAGCAAACTGCAGTCTATCCCCCCAACCAGGCCTACCACCTGCTTCTGTGCCACGCACAAGCTAAGAATGGTTTTCAAATGGTTAGAAATGGTTTTAAATTTTTAAATGATCAGAAAAAAATGGAAGACTAATATCTTGTGACACATGAAAGTTCTATGAAATTCTAATTTCAGTGTCCATAAATAAAGGTTTATTGGAACACAGCAAACTCATTCATTTACAAATTATCTGTGGCTGCTTTCACGTGACAATGGCAGAGCTGAGCAGTTACGCCAGGGACTATAGCCAGCAAAGCTGGTCCTTTACAGAACCGTTTGCTGGTCCTCACTCTAAAGGCTAAGTCTGTGAAAGTCTGGAGCTAGAGAAGATTCTAAAGGGTAAGGGAGAAGGAAGTGACCAGGTCCCAGGAAGAGTTAGAGTCCCCCAGCCGGGGACAGCCAGCGGGTGGCTTCTATGCACAATGGAGCCCTTGGAGAGCCAGACACCTGGTCTCAGCCCCTGTTTGGGCCCCAGAGGCAGAAAGTGTTTTCTGGGACCATCTGGCCCAGGGCTTAGAGAAAGGCCACTGGGATCTGTGGTGTTGTGTGTTGCAGGGAAGGGCAGGGGCCAAACTTAACAGCGCAGAGAGCAGGCCATCACCTTTCGGCCCCAACCTTCCAACACCATCTTGGACCTTGAACACGGCAACAGCACTCATGATGAATACAGACCAGAGGCATCATGGCGTGGTCATAACAAAGCCCAAATGTAGGAGTAGGGACTCTATGCCCTGTACCTTCCTCCACTGAGGCAGGTGGTGGCTAAGCCACTCAGCCTGATTGAGGAAAAGGGAAATGTGGCATTTCCTGATATTCCTTAGTCTCCCAACACTCTGCTCAGATTTCAGATGACCTTCTCTTGGGTTGGCTCTCCTTGCATCTGAATATTAAAAGCCATTTTTCTTTCTGGCCTTGCTGACACACAGCCAGAGGGAAAAGCTGGTGATCCCTGGAGCAAGAGGTATGAGCACACCTGTGGCCTCCGCCTCAGCACCACACCCCACTGTGGTTGGTTGCAAGGAGGCTATGCCTTGCTCCAAATATATCTGCTGGAGAACAGCCCAGATTTAATTTACTACCACACTCTGGGTGCAGGATCTGTTAATATCTTCCAATTACCTGCTTCACACAACCATAGTTATTTTAAGCAAAAGTCACTTAAGGCTTCCTCATCATAGAAAACCTTCCCGTTTCCAGAAACTTCTGGTCAGAAAAAAGGTCAGAGACCTTGAGCTTGGGCGCAGCCCAAAGATTGGATTTTCTATCCTTGGAACCAAAAGCTACAGACGTTTTGGGTTCCTCGGGGTAGAAAATGGATATATGCTTTGGAGACACAGTTGTGTTATTTGGCAAAAGCTGCTCAAAGGGACCACTTGGTTAAGCAAATGGAAAGTGAAGACTCTAATTAGTAAAAGAAAGGTCTAAAATGCTAAAACTACATTAGGAGTGACCTTAATGGTTGTAGGCAGAGTGCCTGCCTTCAGATAATGTGTGTTTTAAAGAAAGGTATCTTGTCTGTGATAGATTTGGCTGCCCTTTGTCCACAGCTTTTCGATTCAACTTCTGGAGGCAAGCAGATCTTGTGGTCGAGCACAGAGGGAAATCTGGGGCCTGCCTCCTGAGCTCTGAGAATGGCCCCAACCAAGGTCCAGGTTGGGCTTCACCCTGTTAGTTCCTCCTTTCATCCCCAAGTCTCCAGTATCTGTTGATATGACCTCCTTTTCTTCCACAGGTTAATGAACCCATGAAATCTCGGGGTCACCCCTAGGTCGTGGTGACTGGGAAGGATGAAGGCCCATCCTCCTTGGCCTACAAGGACAGCTCAACCTGGTTTTGTCTTCTCAGTCCAAGACGGCTTTCACTTAGTTTGGTTGGGCTCTAAAAAAAAAACAAACCTGCAACCACTGCCATCCTGCAACACTGCCTTTTATCTCCAGGATCTTGCCAAGTTGTAAGGGAGCTCTTCCACCTGAACAAGTCAGAGACCCACACACCAAGCTCTAAAGTACAACTGATTTCTCTGTTATTCTCTTGCTGTGGGAAACAGCTCTCTGAAAGGCCTTGAGGATCCCACAAAAGCAAAGTACAGCAAAAGCGAAGGCTTTCTTTCTCATTTTGAAAGCTGCTCATATAACCGTATCTGGCATAAAGAAAAAAAAAATAGAACTTACAGCTCACACTGGGCCGTACAATCAGTAGAAAGGCCCCAGCATCGACCCCCTGGTCCTTCCCTGGCACATCTGAAAGCTAGCTCCTCCCGCCAGGCCCCCTATTGGCTTGAATCATTTGCCTGTTCGGTTTGCAGGGTCTCCTCCGCAGGGAGAGTTCTGGAAATTAGTAGCCCTCCCTCAACTGTACTTGGGGTTACATAATATTATGATCCTAACTCTCAGGGAAATTTTAAAAAGGGTTTCTAGAGCCCGAATGCTGGGGTGTCCTGAGACTGAGAAAAACAGCTTTACTTAACAGACCCTGGGGTGCTTTTGTTTTTTTTTAAAGATGTATTTATTCATGAGAGACAGAGAAAAGCAGGGACAGAGGCAGAGGGAGAAGCAGGGAGCCCGGTGAGGACCCGATCCCAGGACTCCAGGATCACACCCTGATGTGTGCGATCACACCCTCAGCTAAACCGCTGAGCCACCCAGGGATCCCCCGGCCTCAGGTGCTTTCTAATGTTCCGTGTGAGCAACTTCTCTGAAGTGCGGCGCCAGCAGCTAGAAATTGGGAGGAGTGGGAACACCTGCGTGTTAGGCACCACTCTTTAAACACACCAGTGAGGGCACCTGGGTGGCTTGGTGGTTGAGGCCTGCTTCGGCTCAGGGCGTGATCCCAGGGTCCCGGGATCGAGTCCCACGTCGGGCTCCCTGCATGGAGCCTGCTTCTCCCTCTGCCTGTGTCTCTGCCTCTCTCTGTGTGTCTCATGAATAAATAAATAACATCTTTAAAAAATAATAATAACAAACAGCACACCAGTGAATGGAAAGCCGCTCGAAGAATGACCTCATCCTGTTAACCCAACAAGGGATTTCTAGACTTCTACAGGACACCGATGTTTCACACAGGAAAGCGGAGGGGGCTTAGTTATTAAATTGTAAAGTTTTTATACATTGGATCCCACGGCTGCCGAGGCCGAAGCCTGATTGAGGCTCAGGGCCAAGCCCCCCAACGGCGCGGAGCACCAGCAATCAATGGGAATCCCTGCGGCCCCCGGGGGATGTGGGGCAGCTTCAAATCTAGACACTCAGGAAGAACCTCCATTTCCATGAACTTTCACTTTGAGCCTCGGTAGGAAGTCTATTTAGCTTGATAAAGCAAAGAACGAAGAGAAAATCTCAAGTATATAAGTAGTCCCTGGCTTCCAAGAGACCAGCAGAAACCCGAAACTGGATCTTTTCCTTCCCTGCCCTCAATTAACCAGAAACTACACCACTCCCTACCTGCTGGGAAACAGACAAGCTAACATATTTCTTGAATTCTAAGAAGCACATGCCTTTCACATTTTATTTATTTTTTATTTTTAAGATTTCATGTATTTCCTCTAGAGATAGACGGAGAGAGAGAGAGCAGGAGCAGGGGGAGGAGCAGAGAGAAACAGGCACAGAGCCCAACACGGGGCTCCATCTGGAGGTCGTGACCCCGAGATCATGACCCTGAGATCATGCCCTGAGCCCAAAAGTCGGGTACTTAACCGACTGAGCCAGCCAGGTGCCCTGCCTTTCATATTTTTTAAAAAGATTTTATTATCTATCTATCTATCTATCTATCTACCTGACAGAGCACAAGTAGACAGAGTGGCAGGCAGGGGAAAGAAGGAGAAGCAGACTCCCCTCTGAGCAGGGAGCCCAACGTGGGGCTTACTCCCAGGACCCTGAGATCATGACCTGAGCCGAAGGTAGACACTTAAGTGACTGAGCCACCCAGGTGCTCACCCCCCACCTTTCACATTTTAAATCCAGGTTCATTTTACAATGAATGGCATTTTCGAATCCTGGCCTTCTGGAGCAAGCACAATTGGTTGATTATTTCTGGAGTCATAACTGGACAACCACAATTCTTCCCTGATGCAGCCAACAGACTAAAGACCATTTGAGGAAGGAATGGGAGACCTGGTTGTCACTGAAAAAAAAAAAATCTGCTGAAAACTTCAGGGAAGGTCACGAAAGTATCTTCATCAAAGCAAGTAGAATAGGTTTCAGCATCTTGGAAGAAAATCTTAGAGACAATAATGAAGTACTCATTCAAGAAATGCTGCATCACTGATGCTTTCCAAGACACTGGGGAAAATATTTTGTGGAAGCTCATGGATACTGCCTGCTGCATTTAAAAGTGATCCAAATAAATAAATAAAAAATAAAAGTGATTCAAATGGGTTGAGTTCTGTATGTTATGCCTACAATAGGTTGAGGAATACCTTAACTTAGTTGTTCACTTATGTTTCACTTTTTCTATCCTCAAGAGCATTATATGGTTAAAAATCTATCCCTAAGTCTAAAAGTTAGCTCAAGAAATATAAAATAAAAGTATAAGAGTTTGCCAAATTCTTTCTGTAAATTGCCATATAATAAATAATTTGGACTCTGTAGGCCACACAATCCCTTTTGCAGCTACTTAATTCTGCCACTGTAACAGAGAAGCAGCCCTAGACAATATGTAAATGTATGGGTGTGGCTGTGTGCCCAAAAACTTTATTTATAAAAACAGGCAGTGGGCCAGATTTGGCCTATAGGCCAATTTGCCGGCCTACGATCAAAGTCATAAAACATTGTGTCTTAATTTCCCAGTGGTACACACAAAAAGATGCCTAGCAGTTGATGAACTCTTAGATTCCATCAAATTTGATATGCCAATGTCACTAGTTGTGGCCAGTCAAGGAAAAAAACCCTACAACTTTGTTTCCCACCACTACTTTCTTTCCTATTTAGGAGGATCATAGACTAATCACTACTGCAGCCATCATCTTTGCATAATACATATTCCTCGCCTCTTTCCTTATTACTCTCTCTTCTAAACTTCTTGTCTGGTGACATTAGAAAGCTACCTTCGCAGGAGTCAAAATGCGGGCATCATCATGAATAATAACATAGCTGTATTAGGATGTGTCTTGTCAAACTAGATGAAAGAAACACGTTGAAGTGAAAGAAGGTAATAAAGAGTCAATGCCTTCCTTCTGAGATTCTCAAAAGGGTGCAAAATAACTTTCAGAAGCTTACATTTCCTTATTTTCTAATAAAATCTATTTCCCCTGCTTCAGACATGAGCATTTTTTTTAAAGATTTTATGTACTTATTTGAGAGAGAAAAAAAGCATATGAGAGAGAGAGAGATCACAAGCCAGGGGGAGGGGTAGAGGGAGAAGCAGCCCCCACACCGAGCAGGGAGCCCTATGCAGGACTGGATCCCAGAACTCTGGGATCATGACCTGAGCCCAAGGCAGATGCTTAACCGACTGAGCCACTTGGGCACCCCAGACATGAGCATTTCAAAAGCTTATTCAATTTTATTTTTTGACTCTTTTGTTTTTGATAGCGTGACCACAAGGTTGTGCACTGTGCATTTAAGTTATATGCATACAGCATTCTGATCACACTGCATGTTAGAGAGAATGTTTTTTCAACCTAGCTTTGAATTTCTATTAGCAAGAGAGGCTATTTGCCACCACAAAACAATCCAGAGTGTCCGTGGTTGAACTTGGTCAAAGTTCGTTTTCACTTTCCCAGTCCAGTGAAAGTACAGAGAGGTAGACAAGGAGTGTGGGTGTGTTTTGCTCTACACAGTTGTTCTGGGTCCCAGGCACCTTCCATCTGTGGTCTCTGCCTCCTCTAAAACCTTTAGAGCAGGATTTCTTAATATTGGCGGTGCTGACTTTTGGGACCAAGTAGTTCTATGCCGGAGGGGGCTGTCCCCAGCATCATAAGATGTTTAGCAGCATCCCTGGCCTCTATTCACTGGACACCAATAACACCCCTCCCTCAGGGTGTGACAAACCTAAATGGTATCTCCATTTATTGCCATATTGGCAAATATCCCCTGGCAGCACAACAGTCTTCCCCTAACCTAACAGCGAGAACCACTGACTTACTCAAAAACACTACTATCACTCAGCAGACATTATGTGTTCCATTGATTCCCAGACCAGTAATCTATTAATGTTAGGGTTTTTTTCATATTAAATCAGGTTATCTTTGGTCATGTAATACATGTGGTATGTGACTCCAAAAGCTATTGGGCACAGGTGCTCAGCTGGAAAGCCCATTATATTATCTTCCCATAAAAAGCAAGGGTCTTTCTGGGACGCCTGGGTGGCTCAGCAGTTGAGCGTCTGCCTTGGGCTCAGGTCGTGATCCTGGGGTGCTGGGATAGAGCCCCATGTCTGGCTCCCTGTTCAGCAGGGAGTCTGCTTCTCTATTGCTCTCGCTCTCAAATAAATGAATTTTTTAAAAACCTATAAAAAAAAAAAAAACACAGCAAGAGTCCTTTTTTCCCGCCTCCAATTGCTTCACAAGCATTTCAGGAACAAGTTCTATCCATGAATCCCACAAAAAGTCTTTCAAAGTCTGAGGACAATGGGTTCCCGTGGTGGTTTTGCCAGACCCCAGTGAGTACCGCTTGATATTCATTCCTATTTCCCTTTAAAAATCCACCATCTGGGAAGCCTGGGTGGCTCAGTGGTTGAGCATCTGCCTTTGGCTCAGGGTGTGATCTCAGAGTCTCAGAGTCCTGGGATCGAGTCCCGCATCGGGCTCCCCGCAGGGAGCCTACTTCTCCCTCTGCCTGTGTCTCTGCCTCTCTCTCTGTGTCACTCATGAATAAATTTTTTTAAAAATTGCACCATCCTACCAGCTTCTCTCCAATGGGAGGCCGTAATCCATGCACAAAACCACTTCTGTAAGTGAGACCAAATCCTACAAGAGAGTTAAAATGGCTCTTACAAGCCAATTGTCAGACCCCTAATAATTACTTATGTAAGCCTAATTCCCTTGAAACAGTCCCACCTCTCACTCTTGCTGATGCAAAGCTGCTAAAAGTAATCAAAGACAGGCCTGTGTCTTTCGTATGTTCCCATCAACATTTAGTGGTTGCTTAGGAAAGAGAAGTATAATTAAACTGATAATGTTCTGCCTGCAACTGGCACGTGCTGGAACCCCTGAAGCCATTCACTAGAAATCTCAGAGGCAAAAGGAATAGTGCATTGGTAAGTGTAAGCACTGCCTGGCACTGCGCTGACACCCTAGTAGCTACAATTCACCCAGCCCAGGGGACTGAGAACAAGGTTACCCACAAACCAAACTTGGGAATCCTGAGGTCTCAAGCACCACTTTTTTTTTCCCAAGAAGGTCACTGGAACCAATAAATCCAGCTGTGACAATCAAGAGTGATCAAATAATAGTGACCATATAAATGAAAAGAATGATAATAATAATAATGTTAGGCCCAAAGTGTGGGAAACATAGGGAGAAACACCATTCTAGAGAAGGAGCAGGAATAATTGGAAGAGTTTATCTTGGTCAAAGTCCTGGGAAAATGTCACCAACAAATATCCTTAGCTCTTGGATATCTCTGTTGTGGGTTACCCGTGCACTGGGGAGGTTAGAGTCCCTAATTGGAATGTAATAGATCCATTTATCATTGGAAAACCATCTTTTGACAATCATCTATTTCATTTTTACCTGCGCACACACATAGAAAAATGTGCCCTCTCTTCCCTCCTTCCTTCTCCTTCCATGATGTAACCTAAGGAGGAGGCATCAAAAGGTGTTACAAGTGAGGGACGCCTGGATGGCTCAGTGGTTGAGTGTCTGCCTTCCGCTCAGGTCCTGATCCCGGGGTCCTGGGATAGGGTCCCACATCGGGCTCCCCGCATGGAGCCTGCTTCTCCCTCTGCCTGTGTCTCTGCCTCTCTATGTCTCTCCTGAATAAATAAGTAAAATCTTTTTTTTTAAAATGTGTTACGCGTGAGCTATTTACAGTCTAAGAGGAAGGAAAATTCTCACTTTCAATCAATCAGGACATTTTAATGGTAGAGAAATTCACAAAAGTTGAAGAATGTAGTTGAATAAGGTCTATGGCTCATCATGACATTTCAAATTAGAGGGAGAAGAAATCTATCAAGTTTCACCATTTTTGTAACAGAAGTAGCTCCTGTGTTGGGACAAGAAGGAATCTCCCTGACCTGAAAATGCCACGTTCACCCCAGGAAAGGGGACATGCTATCTGCTAGGGGTAGAAGCAGAAGAGTCTTCCCAGGTTTGCCTGGGACTCAATCCCAGATGCTGCTGTCAGGGTGTCTGTGGGGGGCAGTGAATCCCAAAGCATATGCTATCACCACTGTGACTCACTGCTACACACACTAACTTTTCCTGGCACTCGTGGTCCTCAGTTTCAAGGGCACTAATTGTAAATGTCATTGAAAATGATAAACAGGAAGCAAGTCACCAAAAAAAAAAAAAAAAAATCATCTCCTTATAGAACAGTCTGGATTCAATTACTATTGCATTCCGAGTAGGGAATCTGGTCTTCCAACTAACACGCCTCATGCAACCACATCTGTTCCAAGAAGTTGCGGCAGTAATTTCAAACCCTCTGTTCCTCCAAGGCTCTTTATCTTGTTCTTAAAAACCACCAGCAACTTGATATGGTGCTGCCCAAAATGGACCACACAACTCCACCTAATTAATTCTGATTTCTACATTGTTCCCAACTGGATAAACACTGTTAAGTATGAGAAACCTGTTCCCACCCTGGAGTTAATTATACATGCTGCTAAGAATTCTTAATCAGACCCTCCAAAAATTATTTCAGGAGGAAAATAACTAGTTTTACCTACAATTTCAGATTACCTCTACAGTGCAGACTTCTTTACATTCTCTGACATCTCATGACAGCTATGGTTCTTTTGAGTAGACTGCATTCATCTAATTCAGAAACAAAATGTACAAAGGCAGTATAGGTTCAAAAGAAAGTAGGGAATATGCAATGAGATACTTATCTATAAAGAGGGTTACTTGGGATTTGTGAAATGCCTACTGCTCCGTGTCCTTTGGCGGTAATGATAA
This sequence comes from Canis lupus familiaris, assembly GCF_011100685.1. Lineage (NCBI taxonomy): Eukaryota > Metazoa > Chordata > Mammalia > Carnivora > Canidae > Canis > Canis lupus. Next base: position 8,658,397 of record NC_049260.1, on the reverse strand, counting down.
CCATTCTGCCTTAAAAGTGAGGGAAGAAGCCACTTTCATTAATGCCCACATTGTTGGAAATGAGACTGTTAGTGTTTGATTCCATAGCTCTGAAAAGGTATAAATTACAAGGAAGAATATAAATATTCTCTTTGCCATAATATAGTGTTATCTAAAAAGGCAGCTCCATGTGCTCATAGGAGGCAAATGAGAACCACATCAAAGTGACATTAACTGACTCAGTATGCATGGTGGTTTTGAGTAGGGACTCTGCAGCAATGGTCAGACCCTGATGATGAGGGATGGAAGCAGAAAAACGTTCCCCCTTAGCCCAGAAGGCTGACCTAGGGCAGCATATTTCCAATAAGGATCGAACACAGAGTAGTAGCTACATTTTTTTTCTTTTCTTTTTTTGAGTTTTATTTCTATCCCCAGTGTGGGGCTCAGACTCACAACCCTGAGATCAAGAGTCACCTGCTCTTCTGACTGAGCCAGCCAGGCACCCCAGTTGCTCCTCCTAACTGCTACCTACTACTACTACTGCTGCCTTCTATTACCAGGACTACCTAAAATGTATGGAGGACGGATTGCGTCCCAGGCACTTTGATAAGCATTTTGCCAACAATAGCTCAAGTATTTAATCTTCACAGTAACTCAATGAGATAGGTTCTATTGTTATTCACATTTTGCAAAAGAGGACACTGAGGGATAGTCAGTGTTGCAAGATTGTTGTGTGGTCAAGACAGAATTTTTGAGACGTTTTATGGTGCAACTTAGCGTATTCAAGTGGCACGGGGACAGGACTCGTGGGCAGAAAGAGCTGCACTTTTGCTGTACGAACAGGTGGTTCTATGCTTAGTGCTTGAGGGAGAGGGGAATGCAGGGAGTATTAGATCATAAATGTCTTCGAATTTCCACATAAATTAGGAATTTTCCATAAATTACTTTTGCAAGATTTCTCTGGTGCTTATCATTCAGTTTGATATTAACCATTGGTGAGATTTACAGGCAGCCATGAGCTCCTTTAAGAATGTAGCAACTGGGGTGCCGGGCTGGCTCAGCGGTTTAGCACTGGCCTTCAGCCCAGGGCATGATCCTGGAGACCAGGGATCGAGTCCCACGTTGGGCTCCCTGCATGGAGCCTGCTTCTCCCTCTGCCTGTGTTTCTGCCTCTCTCTGTGTCTCTCATGAATAAATAGATAAAATCTTTAAAAAAAAGAATATTACTGATATCGTTACTAGTATTAATATTGTTACTTATTTCTGCAGTTTTGCTTATTACTTATAGTACTTTTTACTATTCATATTAGCTTTATTTTTTATTTTATTATTTTATTTTTTAAAAGATTTTATTTATTTATTCATGAGAGACACAGAGAGAGAGGAAGAGACACAGGCAGAGGGAGAAGCAAGCTCCCCACAGGGAGCCTGATGCGAGACTGGATGCTGGAACTCCAGGATCACATCCTGAACTGAAGGCAGACACCCAACCGCTGAGCCACCCAGGGGTCCCAGTAATGCTCTTCTTAACGCTAATAGTTAACATCTCTAATATCATTGGTGATTAGTAACACAAAGATCATTAAAATCATCACTACTCATAATTATACTAACATTCTAGGCCCTGAAATCATTGCAGAGCCAGTAAAAATAATGCAATTTAAAACTGACCTATTTTGTGCCAAAAATCATTATTTATTTTGAACACAGGGGTATTCTAAAGAGTGTCTTACTCTTCTGCCTTCTTTTCAAAGAAGATAATTGTATCTTGGAGCAGTATTAGGAAAACAAAGAGCAATCTTCCTGTAGGTAAAAGGGAATGAAAGCCACAGAGGAACCTTTAAGGTAAGGGTTATTTATGAGCTGTGTGGATTACCAATGAGGAGAAAACATCACTCCGAAAAGAATACAGAAGAACACACCTGAAAGGGAGAAATTAGCATACTCCTCTAAAAACAATAGCTTCCAAACTAGAGATAATTCTTGATTATTGAGAAGCAAGCTACCTGGTTTGAGGATGATGGCAGTCAAAAACATTCTGCAGAGGGCAGCCCTGGTGGTACAGCGGTTTAGCGCCGCCTGCAGCCCAGGGTGTGCTCCTGGAGACCTGGGAGACCCGGGATGGAGACCCACGTCGGGCTCCCTGCATGGAGCCTGCTTCTCCCTCTGCCTGTGTCTCTGCCTCTCATTCTCTCTCTGTGTCTCTCATGAATAAATAAATAAATAAAATCTTTAGAAAAAAAAACATTCTGCAGGGGCGCCTGGGGGGCTCCTGATCTCAGGGTCATGAAATCAAGCCCTGCTGTATGGAGTCTGCTTGTCCCTCTCCCTCTGCACTGTCCTGGTACAGTCCCTTCTGCTACATGGCACTTATTTTTGTTTTTGTTTTGTTTTGTTTTGTTTGTTTTTAGTTTTTTTTAAGACTTTATTTATTTATTCATGAGAGACATGGCGCTTATTTTGTAAGTGTGAATCTGTTTCGGTGGGGTTGATACATCAGGGAAGGATCTGAGCTGGCACAATCCTCCTGTTTGCTGAAGAACCATTTCATCTAGGAGAAGTACTTTAAGCTTGGAAAAGTGCATCCAACCCAAACAGTGCTACCCGGGAATCCTGGGAATACAACAAGTGTGTGCGAGCACATCGCCACTCCCTCCAACTATCTAAGAGCCCTGCAGTTCACACCTACTGTTACAACCGCCCTCTGACTGGAGATCACCCTCCTGCACCCCTTCCAAGTAGCACTAAAGCTGCAACCCTCCCTGCTCCCATGTCCATGGGCCAAATTCAGGACTTTTCAAGGCAAAGCGACCTGTGGACCATAGGATCTCTGTATCTCTTAACTGCTTAACTTGTGTACAACTGTGCTATCATCTTTATGAGGTTCTCATCTGTTTTTTTTAATAAAGATTTTATTCATTTATTCATGAGAGACAGAGAGAGAGAGAGAGAGAGAGAGAGAGAGGCAGAGACATAGGCAGAGGGAGGAGCCGGCTCCACGCAGGGAGCCCAATGTGGGACTCAATCCTGGGTCCTCAGGATCATGCCCTGGGCCAAAGGCAGGCGCCAAACCACTGAGCCACCCAGGGATCCCATCATCTGTTGTTTTAACACGGTCACTAACAGCATTTTTTAATATTTTCAGTGGCGTTCCTTTCACCCATTTTTTCCTATAAGCCTTGCGGTTTTATTATAGGACTTTACCATCACGCTGTGACTTCAAGAATGCCTATGCTGCATGATAGCAGAACTGACTATATCTGTCTTCCAAATCTTCCCCAGTGTAAAACAGAGAGGTTACTGCCAAACTTTCTGTGAAGGAATATAGAGTGTGGAGGCTGACTATGGTGGCCTAGAGCATCTATCTGTCAGAGGGAAATTGTAATAGTCCTTAAGATCAAGACTTTTCTCACCCCTCAGAGGAGGACAGAGTACTAGGAAGGCAACAAGCTCTGAGATAAGTATGAAAAGATTCTGGCTGAGACTGGCTAGCTGATCACCAGAGCAGCTTCCTTATTCAAGATATCCATGCAACTACCATTCCCAGTGTCTCCCAGCATCTAGTATGGTTAGATCAGCCTCAGAACAAGTTCTCACTAACGGATGAAAGCAGAGGTGATACTTATGCCTGACTCTCCACCCTGTCCTCCTTTCAAAATTGGCCTGCCTTAGGCTAACAAGCATGACGTCTTAGAAGCTGCATACAGAAGATGATGGAGCCACAGATAAAAATAATTTAGGTTCCTGTATCACCACTTGGAGGAGACCTTGTGAGAGCAAGACAAATGATTCTGGTATGGGACACTTGCCGTGTTTGGGTTTATTTTGTTATAGGAGCTTTACCTCTTCTTATGAAATCCAGATGGACTTTATTAAGGCCAACAGAACCTGCCTGAGCAAGTGTGTCTTACCCAGTTGAAATGTTAAGGAGTTAATGCAGGAACCTTTCAGGGGTGTTCGAGAAGTCTGTACACTCTCCATGCAACCGCAAGTGCAGGGGTTAGATGATGGTGAATAAGATGTCTCTCCATTAAAGGAATTTACAGTCTAGGCAGAGGAGAAACATGAGTGACTACAAAGGACAGTCACAGAGCCAGCCGTTCTACCCCCAGGAATATGCACAATAGAAATACAGTTGACCCTTGAGCAACACGGGTTTGAACTACACAGGTCCAATTATACGCAGATTTTTTTTTTTTTTTATAAATACAGTAAAGTACTACAAATGTATTTTCCTTAAGATTTTCTTCAATTTTTTTTTAAAGTAGGCTCCATGCTCAGCATGGAGCCCAACATGGGGACCTGAATTCATGACCCTGAGATCAAGCAAGACCTAAGCTGAGACCAAGAGTGGGACACTTAACTGCCTAAGCACCCAGGTACCCCCTCGCCTTATGATTTTCTTAACAACATTTTTTTAGGGATGCCTGGGTGGCTCAGTGGTTTAGCACTTGCCTTTGACCCAAGGGTGTGATCCTGGAGACCTGGGATCAAGTCCCGCATCAGGCTCCCTGCATGGGGCCTGCTTCTCCCTCTGCCTGTGTCTCTGCCTCTCTCTCTCTCTCTCTCTCTCTCATGAATAAATAAAATCTTTAAAAAAAACTTTTTTTAAGATTTATTTATTTTTTTGAGGGAGAGAGAATACAAGCAGGGTAGAGGCAGAGGGCAAGAGAAAGAGAGAGAGAGAGAGAATCTCAAGCAGACTCCCTGCCGAGCACAGAGCCCAGTGTGGGGCTCAATCTCAGGACCCTGAGATCATGACATGCATGAGCTGAAACCAAGAGTCAGATGCTCAACCAACTGAGCCACCCAAGTGCCCCAATAATATTTTTTTCTATCTTACTTTATTATAAGAATACAGTATATAATACATATACAAAATACGTGTTAATCAACTGTTTATGTTATTGGTAAGGCTTCTGGTTAACAGTAGTTATTAGTAGTTAAGTTTCAGGGGAGTCAAAAATTATAGGCATATTTTCAACTGTGTAGGGGGCCGGCACTGCTAACCCCTACATTGTTCAAAGGTCGACTGTACTTCAGTGAGCTGCACTCAGCAGAATTAAAAATAAAAAACGATAGGGGGTGGGACACCTGGGTAGCTCAGCCGTTGAGCGCCTGCCTTTGGCCCAGGGCGTGATTCTGGAGACCTGGTATCGAGTCCCGCATAGGGCTCCCTGCGTGGAGTCTGCTTCTCTCTCTGCGTACGCCTCTACCTCTGCATGTGTGTGTCTCTCATGAAAAAATAAATAAAAATCTTCAAAACAAAATGATAGGGGCACCTGGGTGGCTCAGTGGTTGAGCATCTGCCTTCGGCTTGGGTCATGGTCCTGAGGTTCTGGGATTGAGTTCTGCATCGGGCTCCCTGCAGGGAGCCTGCTTCTCCCTCTGCCTATGTCTCTGCCTCTCTTTCTGTGTCTCTTACGGATAAATAAAATCTTTTACATAAATAAATAATAAAATAAAAATGATAAAATAGAACAGAATCAGATTGTATTCAAACGATTATTTTGTGAAATTTGCTTTAATTGTGTGTGTGTGTTTGTGTGTTCTGATAACAGCGGAAAATGAATTTCTTACTGTGAGTTTTGGTTTAAAAAATCAGAATAAGACAGCCCGAGTGGCTCAGCAGTTTAGCGCTGCCTTCAGCCCAGGGCCTGATCCTGGAGACCTGGGATCAAGTCCCGTGTCGGGCTCCCTGCGTGGAGCCTGTTTCTCCCTCTGCCTGTGTCTCTGTCTCTCTCTGTGTGTCTCTCATGAATAAATAAATAAATAAAATCTTTAAAATAAAATAAAAAATCAGAATACTACAATATTCTAGGCAATCATCAAACATCAGATTTGTTTAACATGTAAGCATCTACACCTACTCATTCACGGGAATACTCCAATATGTTTCATATCTATCATCATGCCTTCATTTAATGTGATTATGGCTATAGATATACAAAAAAAAACTATAGTTAAGATATTTTCATTATGCACTCATACACCTTATTCAATCAATGAGAAAATGGTGAGGAATAAGAAATGCATAATTATCAAATTATTTTCAATAAAAACCACCTAATACATTAATTGGCTTTATCATAAATGCCAAGAAAAATTATTTTAAATTATTTGTTTATAGTTATCTTTTTTTTTTAAAGATTTATTTATCTATTCATGAGAGACAGACTGAGAGAGAGAGGCAGAGACACAGGCAGAGGGAGAAGCAGGCTCCCTGCAGGGAGCCCAATGCAGAACTCGATCCCGGATCCCAGGATCACAACCTGAGTGGAAGGCAGGCGCCCAACTGCTGAGCCACCCAGGTGTCCCTATACTTATCTTTTAAACCTTATTTTTGATCAGATGGTTAACACATTCTTGTCAGAAATAATTTGTTCATTACAGAACAGCATGAAAGAAAAGATCTTTTCAGTTCATGTGAACTCCAATCCTGTAGCATATGGAACACAGGAGAGCTCATTAACCACTCAGGTAAAACTCCAGCACTGTGAGCTACTCCCCCTCAGGGAAACCACTGTCCTTGTCTGATGAGTCAGTCCACAATGATCAGGTATCGGTGCATCCATCCCTTTCTGCATATCAATTTAGCAAATCCTCTCTGCTCTCCACAGTCAGCACTTTAGGCTGTAGAACCAACAATTTCCTCTCCTTCTTTCCCCATAGTCTCAATTTTGCAGAGGTTTTAGCTGGCCATATACTGGGTTGGGGGTAAGATGGGGGTAGCAGGAGCTGAGGTCCTCTCCCATGCTAGAAACTGACTCTTAATTGATATGTCAGTGTTTGTCCATAGGAGGGTCCCAGTGCGATTTTGAGTGGGACAACTCTTCATTACACCCAACTATTTTGCTTATGTTAGGATGCTTGGTATCCCTGGTCCCTTCCCAATTTATGGCCATAGGACCCCGGGCCCCAACATCATTAACAACTAGAACATTCAGGGGCATTGCCCAATACCTGTTTTCCACTTGAGAACCATTGGTTCTCTAAACCAGGGCTCAGGGGATCCCTGGGTGGCTCAGTGGTTTAGCGCCTGCCTTTGGCCCAGGGCGCGATCCTGGAGTCCCGGGATCAAGTCCCACGTCGGGCTCCCTGCATGGAGCCTGCTTCTCCCTCCTCCTGTGTCTCTGCCTCTCTCTCTCTCTCTCTCTGTCTATCATAAATAAATAAATAAATCTTTAAAAAAAAAAAAAAAAAAAAACAGGGCTCAGCAAACCTTTTCTATAAAGGACCAGATAGTAAATAAAGCTTTTGAGCTTCAAGGGCTCTATGGTCTCTGTTGCAACTACTCAACTCAGTTGTTGTAGTACAAAAGTAGCCATAAATTTTAAGTATACAAATGGGCATGGCTGTATTCTAATAAACTCTATTTATAAAAACAGGTGATAGGCTGCATTTGGTCCACAGATCACAGTGCCAACGTCTGTAAGCCTAAACCAGCCATGGTGATTCCCTTTACCAGGTAGATTTAAGAAAGACATGAGACACAATGATAGTCCTAGACAATGTCAGATCAAGGGACTCTGCTATGAGGTTTCTGGGAAATTTTTTCACACTCTCAAAAAGAGAAGCATAGAAACAACATATTCTACTCCTCTCTCATTTTTTTAAGATTTTATTTTATTTTAAAGATTTTATTTATTTATTCATGAGATACACAGAGAGAGGGAGAGAGAGGCAGAGACACAGGCAAAGGGAGAAGCAGGCTCCATGCAGGGAACCTGACGTGGGACTTGATCCCAGGACTCCTGGATCACGCCCTGGGCTGAAGGCAGGCACCAAACCGCTGAGCCACTCAGGGATCCCCTAAGATTTTATTTTTAAGTAATCTCTACACCCAACGTGGGGTTTGAACTCACAACCCGAAGACCAAGAGTTGCATGCTCCACCTACTAAGCCAGGGAGGCACCCCATCATCAGTGTGTGTGTGTGTGTGTGTGTGTGTGAAGATACGATCGATGGAGATACTATAGTCACTTTGTGACCATAAGAGGTTCAGGCCACATGCTTATGCGGTGCATGAAAAAGATGACAAAACCCTTGAATCCAGTTAACCAACTCTAAAGTGGCTCTACCTCTGGATTTTTATCTTTTCTTTTTTTTTTTTTTTTTTTTTAGTAATCTCTACATCCATTGTGGGGCTTGAACTCATGACCTTGAGATCAAGAGTTGCATGCTTTTTGACTTAGCCAACTAGGTGCCCCATAACTCTGGATTTCTTATATAAGAGAATAAATTGCCCTCCTCCTCAAGCCATCTGTAGTTATGTTTTCTACCACTCACTGCTGACAGCATCCTAAGTAATACACTTACTATTTGATCACAGAGCAATAAGGGCCACATAATTCTACCAGAATATGAGTATAGTGTCCAAATGGACATTTTATAGCTACCTTTCAAATTCAAGTGTTTCTTCTGCAAACAAGAGCCTTGTTGCTGTTCTCCAAAAGTGCAGCTCTGGTTAAAAGAGAAAATATTGAAGAGGAATTGCATGTTGACTGCTTTATTTACTTCTTTTCTTTTTCCATGCTATTAGGACTCTGATTCTGAGTGTTAGGATCTCTGGAGAGGTAAGTCAGAAATGAACATCTGATTGCCCTTTGCTAGATATGGCCAGGAGACCCACTCTGGTCAAGGATACCATAAGGGAAGATCCTCAGCTCTTGCAAAAGATGTTCTTCCATGATAAGAGAGAGAGATAAGGAAAATGCTCACAATGCTCCAGCCACCCTATTTCCTGCCTCTGAACACAGCCATAGGATGATACAATGCCTGGAACTGTGGCAACCACTTTACATGCATGAGGTAACAAGCATACAGCTGGTGGAGAAGAAGGAAAGAGCTTGAGTCAATGAAGCCCAATCCAGGAACCACCTACCTCTAGAAATATAGTGTGTAAGCCAATTTCAGTAAAGCAGTCCTTTATTTGCAGCTAAAATATCCTAACTGATACACATAATAAGAAAACATAGCGAAGATGACATTTTTAACCTTAAAACATAGAAGCTATTTAGGTTATACAAGAACTACTAAGTATAGGTATCCCTAAATAAACTATCTATGTTGTACTGGAGTTTTGATGTACACTTCCTAGGAAGTAGACAGAGTCAGATAACCAAGTAGGACTGGCCAGGGTCGGGGGGTTCACATCCTCTTCTATTTCTTCTATCCTCCCACACATACTTTTCCAGTGTGGTTTCTACACTTTCCTTCAAAGCATTCACCTGTCATAGCAAAACAATCCGTAGACAAAAGGGAAACAGTTTATCAGCTTTTTGCTTTGAATCCTTTACTATATAACATGTGTAGGTTATTAGATCTTCCTTGTGGGAAAGAAAGAAAGCACAGCAGGAGGACTTAACCATTTACAAGATGATTTTTTTAAAATATTTATTTTTTTTAAGTAATCTCTACACCCAAAGTGGGGCTCAAACTCAGGACCTCAAGATCAAGAGTCTTCCAACCGAGCCAGCCAGGCACCTCTATTAGATAATTTCGATTCAAATTGTTTAAAATCTACTGGAGAAGAGACAGGATTGTCCAAAGTAAGAACATTTATACAGAGAATCATCTGTAAGTGCAAAGTGATACTATCTAGCATCCCATTTATGCAGGATTTCCAAAAACCCAAAAAGAGGGCAGCCCTGGTGGCACAGCGGTTTGGTGCCACCTGCAGCCTGGGATGTGATCCTGGAGACCCGAGATCGAGTCCCACGTCGGGCTCCCTGCGTGGAGCCTGCTTCTCCCTCTGCCTGTGTCTCTGCCTCTCTCCCTCTGTGTCCATGAATAAATAAATAAAATCTTAAAAAAAAAAAACCCAAAAAGATAAAAATATTTATATATCTAAATCTGTATCTACATATTCATTTTTAATTCTCTTCTCACCAAGCACCACTTGATATTTGATGACATAGGACAAGGCTCAGCAAACTTTCTGTATAGAGGAGATATTTTAGGCTTTGTGGATCATATATTTTCCATAGCAATCATTCAGCTCTCCAATTGTATCAAGGAAGCAGCCACAAACAATACATAATAGGGATGGCTGTGTGCCAATAAAACTTTATTTTTGGATACTTAACATTTCATTCTCATATAGTTTTCACATACCATGAAATATTCTTCTTTTGATTTGGGGGAACCATTTAAAAATGTAATAACCATTCTTAGCTTTATACAAACAGGCAACAGGTTGGATTTGGTCCAGAGGCTGTAGTTTGCCAGCCCTTGATCCCTAACTAGGACACAGGAAAAAAAATCAGAAATGACTTCTAGGTCAGAAATAAAAGTATGAATTATACCCCAGAATGGTTTTATGCATATATCTTCTTGTGTTCTGATGATCTTCAACAAATGTTAACACATGTACCTATAATAGACGATTTGATTGAACACATTACTATATTCTAGATAAATGGAAGTTGAGGGAGTTATATATGACCACAATAGTACTAAAGAAGTGAGGTCAACTAAAGAATTAACCAGTAGAGAAGGATTAGGCACTTTATTGCCTCCTGCGTGTGTTCCATCAACTTAGTTAAATAGCATTCTATTCTTTAACCTGTCAACATGATCTTAACCGGAAAGCCAAATTATGAACTAATGGCATCATAACCAAATTACGGTCCTAAAGGAAACATCCATCAGTACATCCCCAGAATGGGTTCTCCAAAACACACCAAGTTGTCCCCTTTTGATGAGTGGAAGATTATCAGAAGATAAGATGTTAATACTGCTGTCAAAAACTAATACATTTTAAGTTTAAAAACATATAAAATAAGCATTCCTTGCTGGAAGGTAGAGAAAAAAGAAAAATATTTTTGTTTATATTCCTATGAGAGAAAAGCTAAACTAGATTAAGAAACTGAAGAAATTTTGCTTCAGAGTACTCTCAATTCTATACAAAAAGTTAACACCTTTTAAATGATACCATCCCATCTTCCAGCTTTATCTGCATTTGCTAATAAAAATTACCATGAAAATTTTATAAATCTGAAATTTCTATTATACTTTTCAGATATATATCCTTAATATATTGAATTATCTTTTATTTCATTAGTTCTAAATAGAGAAAACTAGGAACTTATAGGTTAGAATGGCCTGATTTGGCAATTTATATTTCATCTGGAGCAAATTTTTCAACATTTTATCCTATTGGGAGGATCATATTTACCCAATTTATTTCTTCTAAGCAAACTTTCTTCTCTCCCTATCTCCCCCATTCTTTTTTTTTTTTTTAAGTAAGCTCTACATTCAACGTGGGGCTTAAACTCACAACCCTGAGATCCAGAGTCCATGCTCTATCAACTATGTCAGCCAGGTGCCCCTTAACCTCCCCCCATTCTTTTTTTTTTTATTCTTTTTTTTAAAGATTTTATTTATTTATTCATGAGAGACACAGAGAGAGAGAGAGAGAGAGGCAGAGACACAGGCAGAGGGAGAAGCAAGCTCCATGCAGGGAGGCCGATGTGGGAATCAATTCTGGGACTCCAGGATCAAGCCCTGGGCCGAAGGCAGGCACTAAACCACTGAGCCACCCAGGAATCCCCTCCCCCCCATTCTAATAGCATTTTTATTATTTTCTTATGTATCCTTTCAGTATTTTTTATGTAAATACAAGCATGTTTACTGTTGTGTAGTTTATTTTTACTTAATAAATATATCCTGGAGATCATTTTAAATCACTGCATAGAACATTCTTTTTTTCTTTATTTTTTACAACTGCATAGTGTTTCATCCTATTTTAATCAAAGTTCTCATGGATGCTCTTCTTAGAATTTGCTTATTCTATGGTAAAATGATAGAATTCTAGAAGTAGAATCAAATTTATTTTATTTTATTTTATTTTTTAAAGATTATTTATTTATTCATAGAGACACAGAGAGAGAGAGGCAGAGACACAGGCAGAGGGAGAAGCAGGCACCATGCAGGGAGCCCGACGTGGGACTTGATCCAGGGTCTCCAGGATCACATCCTAGGCTGCAGGCAGCGCTAAACCGCTGCGCCACCGGGGCTGCCCTAGAATCAAATTTAGAGACAATATTACACGATTTCCCCACTGCACAATTTGAGGAAACAAAGGCTGACTTGCTCAAAATCAACCTGAAAGTTCCAACCACCATTACTCAAGCTTTCCCCACCACCAACTGTTTCATGTCTTGTCATGAGGTTCAGGTCCCGGACAAATTCTGCTCGTCAATTTTAATACCTATGAGGAACTAGAATGTCCACAATTTTAGCATAAAATTTGAATATCACTTAATGGCATCTCAAACTACCTTCTGACTTTTATGAGTTTTGAAATATTCAGTATGCTATTATTAATGTCATAAAAAATGTCCATAATCCAAAGACTTAGCTGTAAAGATATTTATTGCATCACAGTGTTCATCCAAGTCAAAACACTAGAAATGATCTAAATGTTAATTAAATAAGAAGTCATTCACTAAACTGTAGCATATGTAGCTATGTATTTTATATTTACAAGAATATTTTAAAGGTTTTATTTGTTTATTTGAGAGAGGAAGCACAAGGGGGTGGGGAGCAGAGGGAAAGGGAGGAGCAGGCTCCCCGATGAGCAGGAAGCTCAATGCAGGGATTCCCAGGGCCCTGAGATCAGGACTTGAGCCAAAGGCAGATGCTTAGCTGCCTGAGCCACCCAGGGCTCCCATTTATAAAGAATTTTTAATGATACAAAAACAATGTTTTGTAAAAATGTGAAGTATAGATTCATGTATATATGATACTATGTAAAACGAAAGGAAAGATTAAAGAAAATAGATAACAGTGATTATATCTGGCTGATGAAATTTCAAATATTTCTATATATTTTCCTTTCTATATTCTCAAAACTTTCTACAATACAGTTATCTCACTTCTACAATCAGAAAAACATTTGAAAACTTACTGATACTGTTTGGACTTTGGATTTATGTATCTTATTAGCCCCGCCCACCAAACACCCAGTGCAAAGAGTCGTTTTTATTAAAGCCCACGGATAGGACCCAGGGGCAGAAATTGCTGAGGAGCAATTGATTATATACTATGGAGTTGGGGTAAGTAAAGACAAGGGAAGTTTCCAAAAGGATTTTCATATGCTAAAGAAGACTTACAGGATCTGGGAGGCCTAGCTATTGTCAAGTAGTGGCTTTTTTGAAATTCAAATTTACTTGTTAATGGTTCATATAGTCCTCGGGTTCAAAAATCAAAATAAAATATGAAGTGTGAATGGGGACGTGGGGACCAGTCTCTCTCACACATAACTCCCTGTGCCCCTAATTTACAGAGTTAAATTCTGCTTTTAGTTTCTTATGTATCCTTCCAGTCATTTTTATACAAACACAAGAAAAAAATATATACCTAATCCTCTAGTTTTTAAACAGTTTTGCATCTTACTATTCTCACTTAAACAATAAATGTACCCAGGGGCGCCTGGCTGGCTCAGTTGGTGAAGCTTGGGACTCCTGATCTCGGGTTGGTGAGTTTGAGCCCCACATTGGATGTAGAGCTTACTTTAAAATAGATAAAAGATGTACACGGTTCCTGGGTGCTCAGCGGCTGAGCATCTGCCTTTGGCTCAGGTCGTGATCCCGGGGTCCTAGGATCAAATCCCGCATCAGGCTCCTTGGGGGGAGCCTGCTTCTCCATCTCCCTCTGCCTATGTCTCTGCCTCTCTTGGTATCTCGAATAAATAAGTAAAATCTTAAAAAGAGAGAGAGAGAGAGATGTGTACATTAATATATATCCAGAGATCTTCCTATATCACTTTATAGAGCATCTCCTTGTACTTTTCCCTGACCTCTGCACTGTATCTCGCGTTCATTTTTTTAAAAAGATTATTTATTTATTTATTCATGAGAGACACAGAGAGAGGCAGAGACACAGGCTCCCCGGGGAAGCCAAATGTGGGATTCGATCCCAGGACCCTGTGATCACGACCTGAGCCAAAGGCAGAAGCTCATCTACTGAGCCACCCAGGTGTCAGTGTCCCCTCATATTCATTTTTAAGCAATGTTCTCATAGACTGATTTCTTAAAATTTCCTCATTCATGGTGATATTTTAAAAGGGCAATATAAAAGCTAACTCTAGGTCAAATATATGCACTTTATTTAAATAACATTTTTTAAAGATTTATAAGTAATCTCTACATCCAACATGGGGCTTGAACTCGCAACACCAAGATCAAGAGTCACAGGCTCCACCCACTGAGCCAGAGAAGCCCCACCCCCAAATATGTGCCTTTCATTTAGTATAGTGAGTATTCCACTTCCCAGTCATTACATTTACTCAATGTACTGTACGTAAAATACCCTGATCATAGATTCTTTAATATGACATTTAAGGACACAAAAGTCTCATTATCAAATCTTTAAGTATGTTACAAATATTAAAAAAAAAAAAACAAATATTATGCACAATTCTCTTGTGGCGGTAGAGAAACAATGTGTATAACTGGTGAACACTAGGACTTGAAGGAAGGGAAAGAAAACAAGTGTCAGAACGAGGGGTTCTGGCTGGACTTCTAGCTGCAGGCAGTGGTTCGCTGCCTAGTGTCCAGCGGGCGCAAGTACTAGAGGCAGATCCTCAAAATCAGGAGCTGTCAGATCTGCTGAATGAAGTGCCAAAGCAGCCGTAGCTGTGATAATCAACACCTGACACCACGTGCAATGCAGCATGGTTTCACTCTGATTCATTCATAACTCACCAAATACTTAGTATCTACCCTGAACCAAGGAGGTGTCATATGAAGAGGGTTTGCCCTCAAACAATGCAAAATTGGACTGAATTATAATACAATGTGTCGGGGATCCCTGGGTGGCTGGCTCAGCGGTTTAGCGCCTGCCCTTGGCCTGGGGCGTCATCCTGGAGTCCCGGGATCCAGTCCCACATCGGGCTCCCTGCATGGAGCCTGCTTCTCCCTCTGCCTGTGTCTCTGCCTCTGTGTGTGTATGTGTGTGTGTGTGTGTGTGTGTATCTCATGAATAAATAAATAAAATCTTAAAAAAAATAATACAATGTGTCCTAGTCAACTACTGCCATGATGCTGTATAACAAACTTCCCAAAACTCAGTGTCAGCCAACAACTAGCATGTTTTCATGCTCACAGGTTTGCAGGATGGTGCTGCGCCATGTGAATCTAGCTTCTGGGACCAACATACTACTGCAGGCACTTCTTCCTATAGCAATGCTGGAAGGAAAAAGAAATGCACACAGCCCCTTAAGGTCTTCTACGAAAATGGATACCCTGTGACCCTGGCCCACCTCCTGTTGGCCAAAGTAAGTCAGAAGCCCAAGAGCAATGAGGCAGGGAAGGCAACTCCACCTCTAGCAGGAGGAACTGTTATGTCACATAGAAGAGGCCTGGATTTAGGAAGGGTTTAAGAATTAGGAACAGGGGATCCCTGGGTGGCGCAGCGGTTTGGCGCCTGCCTTTGGCCCAGGGCGCGATCCTGGAGACCCAGGATCGAATCCCATGTCGGGCTCCCAGTGCATGGAGCCTGCTTCTCCCTCTGCCTGTGTCTCTGCCTCATTCTCTCTCTCTCTGTGACTATCATAAATAAAAATAAAAATAAAATAAAAAATTAAAAAAAAAAAGAATTGGGAACAAAGAACAATCTACCACATAGTGAATACATGTTACGACGAAGTCGGGACCTGCATTAGATACTGGGTGCACAGCTGGATTAAATTTCCCAGCAATCCTTGCAGTTAGGTGTAACCAGGGTCCTGGTAAATGGAGGGTGGGCAGAATCATATCCTCAATTCCAGGCATGACCTTTCAAAACCTCCCAGCCAATCTTCAACCATTTCTCTCCCCTCATCTGTCAGATGAATGTTGATGGGCTTCAGCTTGAATCTCAAGCTGAAGGTAAGACAGCCTCCGTCTTGCAGGTTCTCTGAGTGTCTCACAGAATCCCTCCCCTCCATCAGCAACACGTGTTTGGGTCTCCAGGTCAGCAGAGATAAGCTGCTAACAACTGAGGGGTTGATCCCTTAAAATAGTTGGACTATCTAAACTAACAAAACATGCTAGTCAGCCATTTAGCCCAGGATTGGAAAGTTGGAAAAGGCTACATAGAACAATCTTAGATTGGAAACTAAAACATAACAAAAACGCAAACAAACAAAAACCCCTCTACAACATAAAAGACAAATAGTACTTTTTCAGGTAAAAAGAGGCAAGGTCAAGAGTGTTCTAGACATAATGAAGACTATATGCAAAGGCTCGGGGGTGTGACATCATTTAAGACTTCTAAAAAGTTCAACATAAAAAACAAGTAAGTAAATAAATAGAGTTCAACACAGAGGTAGAATGTGTGTGTGTGTGTGTGTGTGTGTGTGTGTGTGCTTGCTGGTATATAAAAATGTGTGCACATGTGTGTTTGGGGGTTGAGTAGGAAGTTAAGGCTGGGAAAGACAAATCACAAACATCCAGAAATAAGATGGAAAAAAAAAAAAAGAGGGCCAACCCCAATAGGGTAGAGATAAAGAATGAGGATTTTGCCCCAAGTACATGAAGGAACACAGAGATAGAGGATTTGTTTAGAACTTTAGAAAACTTCAAGGAGCACCTGGATGGTTCAGCCAGTTAAACATCTGCCTTCAGCTCAGGTCATGATCCCGGGGTCCTGGGTTTGAGCCCCATATCATGCTCCCTGCTCGGGCGAGGAGCCTGCTTCTCCCTCTCCCTCTTCCTGCATCTCCTCCTGCTTGTACTCTCTGTCAAATAAATGAATAAATAATCTTTTAACAAAAAAGCATCTGACTTCAGCTCAGGTCATGATCTTGTGGTCCTGGGATGGAGCCCCACGTTGGGGCTCAGCAAGGAGTCTGTTCATCCCTCTCCTTCTGTCTCTCCCCCTGCTAGTGCTTTCTCTCCCTCTCTCAAGTAAAGAAATTAAATCTTTATTATTTTTTAAATGTTCCATTTACCTATTCATGAGAGACACAGAGAGAGGTAAAGACATAGGCAAAGGGAGAAGCAGGCTCCAGGTGGGGAGCCCAATGCAGGACTCAATCCCAGGACCCCAGGATCACGCCCTGAACCAAAGGCAGATACTCAACCGCTGAGCCACCCAGGCATCCCAGAAATAGAATCTTTAAAAGAGAAGAAAACTTGTAAATGCACTCTCAAGTGGTACAATGAGTGCTAAGAGGTAAAGACCCCCAGAGAGATGGCCAGGCTGGCTGGGTGTGGGGTAACCCCTCAACCATACCCACCCTTCCCCATCCCAGAAAAATAGGCAGACACCCAGGGCACAGCTCTAGCTGTGAATGTGAGCACTGAGCTCAAGGAAGAACAGTAAAATACTCCTGTTAAGGGCAGAGAGTATAAATACTATAGGCCTTGCAAGCCATGTGGTCTCTGTCACAACCATTCAACGCTGCCAAAAGCCACCAGAGACAATATATAAACAAATGAGCATGACTGTGTTCCAATAAAACTTTATTTACAAAAACTGGTAGTAAAGCTCTTATAAAATAAGTACATAAAAATAAAAGCAGGGGAAACAAATTGGGTGGCCTAGGCCACAGAGGGGAACATTGCCCTGAGCCACAATTCAGTTGGACACCGGAGGGGCTTGTAACTAGGACTATAGATTCATAAGAGCCAAGCACCCTGGGCTCCAGTTCGAAGAGCCATTGTAAAATTGCCCTGGTTAGATGTATGATCCAACACAGAACCAGCACACAACAGCCCCAAAGTGGGCAGAGGGCATTTCGACCTCCACTGGTCCACACATTCCTGCCTACACGTGCTAGGCCTATTGCTTTCTCTGAAGCTCATCTTTGTCAGAAAATTATCATGTCCTTATTTTCAATTAAGCAAACCCTACACAATTTATGGAACATACGAAAACGACCACCATAAAAAATCAAAGCCCTATAATAAATGTAATTATAGGGAAATCACTTTTCCTTTGCAAACTTGAGAAACATTATTTTCATAGAAACGATAGTATGTTCTATCATTCAAAGAGGACTTCCTAAAATAAAACCTCCTGACATCCATAAAAACCCATTTAGCACAATCCTAAGTTTGCCTTTTGAGGTGATAGCGGTAACACACAGATTTCTTAGAAGTCCACGTCGGTGACTTTTTAACCATCAATCACAGAAAAAAAAATGCTTCAAAGGTCAAAAAGGAAATAAAAGTTTATTCCCCAAGTCCAAAAGCAGGCCATTTATTTCTATGTGCGTACTCCTTTACATTTCTGAGTTACTGATCATGAAAATTGTGCAGCTAAACAAATTACGAGAATTTATTTGCAAGAAGTATGAGAATGGGTTGTGTATAACTTTGCTCACTAATTATTTAGTACCGAGTATTTATTGTATGCCAAATCCTGTAAACCATACTTGAAAATATATTTCTAAAAGAAGAATTCAGGCAGGAAGCCCTTCTCATCTCTTTGCCAGGAAAAAAATGGGAATGTTAACTTTGTTATCTAAAACTAAGGCTTAGATTTCTCCTAGATAGTTTGCGCAGCTTTAGCACATAATGACCTAAATTGCTCAGAAGCAAGGCAGCGTACTTTTGAGATGTTTTTTCTGTGCCGAACTAAAGGTAGCCTATGGTTTTTCGTTACAACGCCCTCAATCAAATCATAAGAAAGTTGGGTTAAACTCAACTCCAAATTGAGACAGTCTACTTCCAGCCTTCTGCCTAAAACGAAACCCACGTATCTAGTTTTCCTTCCATTTGGAAAAAGATTAATGAAGGTCATCAGCCATTAGGACCAGATGGCTCAAGTGTACTGTAAGGAAATACCAGGCATTCTCCCATGGACTTGCTTATCAGCTCATGGGCACATGTCATTGAGGCTGTACAAATATTATTGCCCATTCTTTTTCTATCCATGTTAAACTAGAAGTTTAAAGGCCTAAGGAAGGGAAGCATCACTCTCACAAGTAAGAAACTTGAACACAATTCTTTGCATTTCACTTTATCCTTTCATTTATCATTTCAGCCCTAGCCACTCCCCAACACAAAGAAAGCAGGCCAACCCAGTGATCAAAGAATAAGTATGCAAAATTGTCCCTGGTGCAACAACCAAAGAAGGATGCAAAATTGTCCCTGGTGCAAAGAATACCAGTAGGGCAAATATGTTCACTTCTAATGGTTGATGTCCAACAGTTAAACAAGTAATTTGAGATCAGAAGTTTAAATAAAGATAAGGTCCACATTAATTGTGAATGTACATTAGTGAATTCATGTGCTCGATATGCTAAATTTTGTATTACCAAAGTTTCTCTCCTTAACCAAACTCTAGCCAGGCTCCTTTGAGCCCTTTCTCCACAAGGCCTCAACCTTGGTCTATCAAGATCTGAACAAACACTTACTCAGTTTCTAACAGCTCAAGGCCACACATTGTTACGATGACTCCAACTGCCCACCCCCGTACAGTACCTGCTTGAGAAAATTTTGAGGCTGTCGAAAGAATATACTGTTTGTTCCAGCCAACACCTGAAGTAGGGCCCCTGTCTCCCAGCTTCAGTGGGAGGGAAGGAGCCTATCTTGGATAAATGCTAGTTAGCAAACCCATCTGAGTTTCACATGGACCAATCTCCTTCTCGGTTTTGGTACTCTTGCACTTCCCTGCCTCTACTGAGCTCCAGCGCACCCCTTCCCCATCCCCTCATTGTCTCTTTAAAATGTCAGGTCACCTCAGACACCTGGGTGGCTCAGTGGTTTAGCATCTGCCTTTGGCTCAGGGCGTGATCCTGGAATCCGGGATGATGCATCGGGCTCCTCCTGGGGAGCCTGCTTCTCCCTCTGCCTATGTCTCTGCCTCTCTCTGTGTGTCTCTCATGAATAAATAAACAAAATCTTTAAAAAATAAAATAAAATGTCTGGTCACCTCTCTACAAATTGAAGTTGTGTTGAGTTTACATTGGACTCTCTTCCCTATTACAGTGCTGTATTACTGACTAAAATCTGTCCTTGCTTTAAGTAGCGTCTGGCTCCGCCGTTCTGTGAAGGTACGTAATCGGTTATCCTTGTGCCCACACACATGTTCTGATAATGTAAAGAAGGACAAATAGGAAAAGGCATTGTTTAACCCAGGGGTCGGTAAACTTTCTATGAAAGACCAGATAGTAAATCTTTTAGGTTTTGTGGGTCATAAGGTCTTGTTAGTATCTGTTAAACTTCGTTGCTGTAGAGCAAATACAGCCTCAGACGATATACAAATGCATGAGCCTAGCTGTGTTTTAATAAAACTTTATTTACGAATACTGACACTTCAATTCCATCCTATTCTTTTGATCTTTTTAACTACTAATTTTCATTTAAAAAAATTTTTTTAAGATTCTATTTATTTATTTATGAGAGACACAGAGAGAAAGGCAGAGACACATGCAGAGGGAGAAGCAGGCTCCAGGATCAAGCCCTGAGCCCAAGGCAGATGCTCAACCACTGAGCCACCCAAGCATCCCATTTTTTAAAAATTTTTTTAAAGACTTTATTTATTTGCTTGAGAGAGAGAGAGAGAGAGAACTAGCAGGGGGAGCTGGAGAGGGAGAGGCAAGCTCCATCCTAGTACCCTGAGATTGTGACCTGAGCCAAAGCAGATGCTTCACCTGACTGAGCCACCCAGGCATCCCTAAAACAATTTTTAATTTTGAAAACCATTCTTAGCTCACATTCTATACCAAAACAGTCCGCAAGCCAGATTTGGCCTACAGGCCATAGTTTGCCAACCCCTGGCTTAACCTATTTATATATTTTTCTTTCCTTGCTATCATTAGCTCCCAAAGTTCAAGATCATTTAATGGTAAGGTTAGTAGATTTGGGGGTTATATTCTCAAAAACTCAAAAATGCTCTCAATTTTTCTTATTGAGCCAACTATGAAATCAGTGATTTTAAGTCAATTCTTAAAGATAAATTCCTAGCTCGTCAATAATGTATATTCTCTCACAGCTAAACTTCCATGGCAAACTCCAAATGGAATAATAATAAAGTTGAACCATGCATCTGTGTGAGTGTGTACATGCGTGTGCATGTGTGTGCATGTGCATATAGAAAGAGAAAATGAATAGCTGTAAGGTCCATAAGCAGAAAGTGAGAATTTTCACGTCATGTGTTTAAAGTACAAGTAAACTTCACAGTAAGTGACTATCTCTATCAAATTCTGATAGCAAGCAGGTAAAATTCACTTGCCCCAAGGAGAGAGAGAAAGAGGGAGAGAGGAGAAAGGAAGAGAGAGAGAGAAAGATGCTTGAAATGGCATAAAGCCTGAACTAGACATCTTCCCCCAAGAACTGCTAGCAACTAGACTTTTACAGCTGCAAACTAGCAACCTCTGGGAAACTAGAGTTAAATATTCCTAAAACAGGAATCTAGTTCTGTTATGAAACTGTTCATCATTTCACCTCCTGACAGTCACAAAAATCAGCAGAACTCAGAAAGGACTTGGATGATGAGCAAGTAGCATTTTTAATAAAATTCAAATCCAGAGTCTTTGGGGGTTTTTGGTTGCTAGCCTCTAGAGCTCACTATTATCAGCAATATTAATGCAATTATTTGGGTAGAAAGAGAGGAGATGCGAAAAATATGACCTTTTGCATTGCTTCCTTAACTTCCCTTTCCCCCCGAGAAATATTTAATTCTGAATATGGTAAAGGTAAAAAATAGAAGTTTAGTAGTCTCTAAGTAGGTTTTACAGAGGAATCTGAGGAAACTCTCTATATAGAGTTTTATTCTTCTTCAAATGGATGATCCTTGCCACAAAATAGCCTGTGCAACCGCATGCTAATGTGAAATAAAGCAGCCTCTAAATTTACCTACCTCTATAAGGAATAATCTTCCTATTAACAATTGGGACCCAATCATTATCTCAAAGTGTGCCATTTTGTGTCAAGAAGAGCCATGAAGTCAAGCTATTTAATCCCTGAAAGCATCCCTCAGTTTAATAACACCCCTATGAGTTTTGGGTTTCAAATCACTTCCCTCAGGCGAAGGGGGCATAATCATATGTTTTTCTACTGAACTGCATTCTCCTATAAACATTTCAAAGAGTGCATCTGCTTTACAAATGAAATAGTCGATACAAAGTGCAGTAACAATAAAAATATATGCCTATTTTTATACTATTACTGGTTTATAAGGCAATCATCTGTAATGCTCTCATCTACAAGGATGAAAAATGATATATAACTGTTACCAAGGAAACAGTGAAGTAAAATTGCATGTAAACTATCAAACAGTTTAATAACCAGAAAATTAGAAGAACAAGAAAAAACATCTCCAGATAGCACCACGATACATTGTGCCACCCACGATGCACGCAATCAAGGGGTCACAACTCATTCAAAAAGAGGAAGAGGCTCACGACTTGCCAGCTATTCCAGCGCTTGGTGGCATTATTTAAAAATGATGACCATAAAGTGGTACTGAATTCCTGAGGGGCGATTTGAATTGTGAGGTTTTTTTTTTTTTTTTCACATGATTAAAAGGGCATAGATTCTGGGAACAAGTGGTTAAACGTGGGTACTTTGAGAAGTCAAACTACTGTGTTAATTCCAGCGTGGACTCATAGTCTCTCAATAATTCTCTGTAATTACCTCTGTCTTTACTCGCAGACAGGACATTTGGCAAATAGCATGTATGCTTTCTACAGCAACCGCTTCCCGAATTAACATGTAGAAACTCAAGTTCTTGGGAACCAAAGACAAGGCGAAGGCCCGGGGTAACTGTGTGTGTGTGTTCGTTCACCTCTAAACCACGAGAATTTTAAGCACTCAAGTAACCACGCTGATCAAAGCTAAATCCTTTAGGAAGATTATCCATTCTGAAATCAGGAAAATCCTGCAGTGTAAGCACTTTTATACTTCGCCTTTGAGAAAAGAACCTGATTTCTGTAACAGTGTTTAAAACACATGCACAAGACTTTATTCCTACAAGGCCAGGGAGCAGCAGCTGTAAACATGTGCCTCGGCGTACTGATGACCCTCTACACGTACTGCTATCTCAGCTTGGGGACCAGCGCCGAGCTCACACTGAGCAACAAGAAGAATGCCTATGGATGAAAGATTTCTTAATGGGCACATAAGCTCAGAACATGTGCAGCTTCTCTCTTTAGAATAAACACTCTATTTGGATCACGTTAAGGACAGAAAGTGAAATTCACACTCATTTACTAAATTTTAACCTCTCTTTAAAATAAGATCCTAATCCCCCACAGCCTGGCTTGGGTTTTGCAAAAACTCAGATTTGTGAATATCACGAAGGCATCCCAGAATTTAGCAAAATGAATATAAACCATCTTTTCACTGATATACAGCACTGTCCTCTCCCAAACTCCAAAGTTTAAGGACTAAATCTAGGCTCTGGATGTTTTTTAACATCTATCACTTCTAGCAGTTGAGGCCACCAAAATCTATCTTGGTTACTTTATACTGTTGAACTTCTTTTCCTTCGGCAGTCTCTGTCCATCACGCAGATGGCACCAGGGCAATCACTAAACTGTTGCTCACGGCCGTTTACCATCCATGGTTTGTGACTCGACAGCTGTTTATAAACCAGCCATAGGCAGAAGCATGCAGGAAGTTAACAGAACAGAGGTGTGATGCCTGGCCCTCTGTGATATTGGCGTGAGATCAAACAATTTGCCACACTACAATCACCCACCCTTTGACATGTCAGTCTTCTGATGTGCAGGGAAAACACCTCTTCGTGGGCTGCTCCAAGACAGACATATTTACCCATCAGCCGTATACCTCATGTCTATCCAGACTAAGTTACCCTGGGCCCTCTCCCTGGAAAATCTGCTGTGACATTAAGAGTGACTCATGTGAGCAGAGAGGGAAGGTGGAGATGGGCACTAAGAACACATAAAGACCTGTGGATGTTGGTGAAAGGCACATCTGAAAGGCAACTTGCAAACCGAATGCTTCCAAAATGGCCCAAATGTAATTTGGCCAAGCCAAGTCAACACACATTTTTTATCCGGGCTATCTGAGGCTGCTCATCCTTGCCTGGTGCAATCAACACATCCCACCCTGACACTAAGGAATAAAGGAAAACCTAGAACCATTTTCTCGTAATTCCAAGGAAGTCTAAACTGCATCCTGGAAAACTCTTCCTGTCTACCTCCTAAGGCCGTGGTTGGTGACTGCTGTAAAGAGCCAAGCTCAAGGGGCAGAAGGCTCATCATCCCAAAGACGTGGGTGAAGAAGGTGGAGTGTGGTCTTCTAAGCCTTCTCATACCAGGCGCTTCCCAGTTCACGCCACACTGCCAGAAGGACAGACCTACTTCCTGGGTTTGATGAAGACTTTGGAAGCATAAGCAGGGCAGAAAACCTAGAGCAAATGCTCTGACCAGGTAACACCTAGGCGCCCCCAAAGTGGAAATCTTCTTCCTCTATCAGCACTGCCAGAGAAATCTGCCTGAATCCATGATTTTTCTTCTGTCTCAACAACATGGCCCCTTGGAAGCAAATTTCTCAATTTTTCAGGGCTTGGGACTACATAGTTACCCAAGGAAAGGCTAAAAGGTCTCTTTCTTCGGTCTCCGTGTCTTCAGCATCTAGGTCACTGCTGGAAACACGGGACAATTACCCAGGTCAACCTACAAGCTGAGTTTTCAGGGTGTGGAGGTCTAATTTAGGGGTGGGGACCAGGGGGCCACTTTTGGTCAGTGCCGCTTAGGAAGCAGGAACCCAAACTCCAAGCACTTCTGGCTTTGCCTCCAGTAGCAATTACAACCATCTTCGCTTGGCCCTGAATTATACATGTGACCCCCAAGCACCACTGGGGTTTTTCCTAAGGGAAAACAAACTGTCATGACTATTGGTGCGTGCCTGAGGGTGTGCATGTGTGTGTGTGTGTGTGTGTGTGTGTGCGCGCGCGCCTGTGCTCTACAGCCGCCGATACACAAGCCCCACCAGCCAGTGGGAGAGAAGTTGAACGCAGCCCCTGGCCCCCTCCTTTCAGTCCTTCCTTAAGCCCCGCTGCTCTCTCCAGCTTTTGCCTCCCCCCAAGCCTCCCGAAAAATAAAGCACCAAGTTGCCGGCTGCGGCGGCCCCGGGTGCAAATGAACCGGCGCAGCCCCTACCTCGAGAGCTTTGCAATCTTCACAAAGCTGAAGACATCCATGCAGGCAGCCGGGCACCCCGAGCACGGAGGCTGCGGCGCCCCTTCTCACGCCAGCAACGGCAGCCCCATGGCCGGCCGGGACCTCAGCGCGCCCCGGGGCTCGAGTGGCGGCGACGGCGGGTGGCGGCGGCGGACCTGGAGAGCCCGCACCTGGAGGCGGCGGCTGCTACCCCCCTCCGGCCGTGAGCTGCGTGTGCATCCCGGAGCAGGACCATTGACGGGCGCCCGTGTTGGAAAACTCCACGGAGAGGGGGCCGTGGAGGGTGCGAGGGGCGGGGGTGGGGAGCGTGGCCCGGGTGTGCGCCCCGGCCTGGGGGACTCCCGGGCGCGCCGGGGAGGCGAGGCCCGGGCGAGGGGCGCCGCTCCCGCTCCCCAGCCCGCCGGCCCGGCTGCCCCGCGAGCGGAGGAGCGCAGACTGAGCCGGGAGGTGGCGGGCGAGCCTGGCACACGCGCACGCACCCCTCGCGGCACTGCAGCTGCCTCCCTGCCTCCTTCCCCAAGCTGAGTCCCTTCTCCTCTCCCTACCCCCACCCGCGGGGGGCGGGGGGGCTCTCCTGTCACCAGCTGCGGGTGCCTCCAGATCTGAAAGATTGATCTAACAGTCTCGGGCACAGCGGGGACGGCGAACGCTCCCCCCTCCCTCCCCAAACCGGGGGGGAGCCGTGCAACCGCAGGTTGCCGGAGCCTTGGTATGTTCCATAAACAAAACTAGCGATGGGGAAGGAGTAGGGACGATCCGGGCCGGATGGTCTGTCAAGGGGAAGGGGAGGGAGAGATGCCCAGCACCGCGGCTCGGTCTGGAGAGCACAGAGGTCCCACTGCTTCCCCCAACCACTGGAGCTAGACGCGACAGCTGGGCTGGCTGGGAAGGTGTGTCTTTGGACAGCAGCACCCGGCGAGCGTTGGAGAAATTAGAAAATAGGACCGGGAGGCGTTTGGAGGGGCGACGGTGCACACCGGGCGGCTTCTCGCTACGGGGGTACGGAGAGGAGGGTCCCAGAAGCCAGCGGCGGGGAGACGGCTAGGAATGGGGCTCCGAATCTAAAGGAGGAGAAGGGACGCGATCGGGGTCTGGGAGGCAGAGCTGAGACGCTTTCTCAAATTGAGCAGCCGGTACAAAAGGAAAAAAACAAAAAACCAAAAAAAAAAAAAAAAAAAAACCCAAAAAACCTTACTCATAAAAACAAAACGCCGGACACATAAACAAACACTCACCTTAGGCAGAGTAAACTCCAAGTTGCAGCCATGTAGAACTCTAGCCTTCTCTTTTACATAATTATCTTGGGTAATCAGCCCTCTTCATTAACTCAGTTCTCTGTCCCCGGAGGCTCAGGCTTCTCCGGGCCTCTTTTTTCTTGTTCTTTCCCTTGGAGTCTCAAGGCCTCTTCTCCAAAATCCTTTAAAATCTCTCCCCAGACTCTCTGAAGGTCAGATGGCTGCACAAAGTGTGTGTTCTCCCACCCAGAAGCGTTCACCTGATGGCAGGGCCACTGCAAAGAAAAGATGCCACCCCCGAAATGTTGGAGGATCTGGCCAGTGCGCTTCGAGCTCTCGGAGGGGATTAGGGAAAAGGAAATAGGTTTAAAGTTCCCAGACTTCTGCCCCTCTCTGGGTCTGCTGCTGTATTTAAAGTCTCCAGTATTCGAGTCTAGTACTTCCACTTTGTTTTTTTGAAGGCATTTCTTTCAAAAATGAGACATAAAATCGGTAGCAATCTGAAAAAATCTAAATGATGTGAAACTCAGGCATAAAATTACATTATTTAAAAAATAAAGAGACTCGGTTTTCCTTTGGCTTCTTACAGACATACTAGTTTCATTCCATGAACGGGGTTACCACACGTCAGCAGAGGAAACAAGAGGGACCTCGGCTTTTGAACCCCCCGTTGTCTGTGTAAAATAACTGTAGTTTAGGTCTACACTGTCCTGTACCTTTTTTAAAGCATTTTTGCATTCGAGTCTCATAGCAACCCTGTCACATAAGTAAGGCAACGCGTTTAAAAAAGAGAAATCTCTTCTTTTTATGCCACCATCTATTCTCCATGTACTAGACGGAGAGATGCGTTTTAAATGTGGGTCACATAAGGTTGCTTGTCTAATCAAAACTCCGCAAAAGCTCCCCATTTCCCTTCAACCCAAAGTTGTGCTCCTACATGACCAAGAAGGCCCTAGATGTCTATCTATTCCTCCCCTCCCAAACTCTCTCCCATTCCTCTACTTCCCCCAACACTAACTGAGCCCCAGCAATACTGGCCTCCTTGCTGTGCTGCAAACTCTGCAGGTGTCCTCTCACCTTTGGCTCTTCCCGCTAGTTGTTCCCTCAGCCTGGGATGCTCTTCCCCCAGTTGCCTGCAGCGGTAACAGCTCCTGGGCCACATCGAGCATTGCACAAATATCACGTCCAACGAAAGACCTCTGAAAAGCCTATTTAAAATCGCAAGGTCCCCCTGCCCCGGATTTCAGGGCTCATTAACTGGTTTTTTGTGGGTTTTTCTCTTGTTTCCATAGCACTTATCACCCACTAGTGCTTTATATAATTAATTTTTGTGTCTACTGTTTCTTATTTCCTGTCTGATGTACTTGCTGGAACAAAAGCTCCACAAGGGCAGGGATTTTGGGGGTCTGTTTGTTTGTTTTCATGGATGGATCCCAAATGCCTAGAATAGTTCCTTGGAAGTAGAAGGACCTTACCAAATATCTGTTGAATGAATGCATTTTATGCTCAAGAGATTCACAGTCAACCAATGCTGGCCGGGCATCCCCAGTGCACACTGCTCCGTCTCTGACCTCTTCATTGATATGTCCATCTCCCCAACACTCCTCCATCCCCAATATCCTTCTTCCTCGTTTACATTGCTCATGAGGACAGTGAAGGGCCTTTCATATTCGCCAGCTCTTTGCCCCTTAGCCCTTTCTAGATTTCCCCAAGAGAGGGGCCATCAACACTTTCCCTCATCTCTGTGTCAACATCTGGCAGCAGGACACCAGCTCTTGATGGGGAAAGGGACCTAAAGCAATGCCTTTGGAGAATGTGTTTTGAAAAAGCACTTCCTTCTGAGAACAGTGTGGATACCCTTCTTAAAAAGATAACACCATCAATCAAGAATTGTTTCTGGGACACCTGGGTGGCTCAGCGGTTGAAAGCCTGCTTTTGACTCAGGGCATGATCCTGGGGTCCAGAGATCGAGTCCCACATCGGGCTTCCTGCATAGAGCCTGCTTCTTCCTCTGCCTGTGTCTCTGCTTCTCTCTGTGTGCCTCTCATGAATAAATAAATAAAATCTTTTTTAAAAAAAGAAT
This sequence comes from Canis lupus familiaris, assembly GCF_011100685.1. Taxonomy (NCBI): domain Eukaryota; kingdom Metazoa; phylum Chordata; class Mammalia; order Carnivora; family Canidae; genus Canis; species Canis lupus. Next base: position 8,630,013 of record NC_049260.1, on the reverse strand, counting down.
TATTCCAGTTATCAAATAGCTAGTTATTCAACAGCAAAAATGACAGGAAACAGGCATTGTGTTTACTTGTAGAGAGACAGCCTCCCTTTAAGACATCTGGTCTACCTGGAACAGCTTGCTGTTTGGGCTTCAATCTGTGCCAGTTTGCGCACTCCAGTTATGAATGGTGCGAATGCCGACCCTCCACAGCCTGAGAGCTACCAGGAGAAACAACTGGCTCCTTCAGGTCTTTATACTCCTCCGCTATATTAATTACCTATTATGTTTTCTAATGGACTAATGTCTTTTCTTTTTTAAGATTTTATTTATTTATTCAAGAGAGACACACAGAGAGAGAGAGAGAGAGAGGCAGAGACACAGGCAGAGGGAGAAGCAGGTTCCATGTTGGGAGCCCGATGTGGGACTCAATCCCGGGACTCCAGGATCATGCCCTGGGCCAAAGGCAGGTGCTAAACTGCTGAGCCACCCAGGGATCCCTGAATCTACAGCCATACCACCCTGAACGCCTATCTCGTCTTTTTTTTTTTTTTTTTTTAAGGCAAAGAGATTCTTGCTCTCCTTTGTTTTTCATTAACATACAAATGGAAGAATCTGCTCCCTTGAAACATGACAGTTTATACCTTTAAGCCCTCTTGGCGGGAAGGCAAAGATCTAAGTAGCTGGTCTCCCAGCTCTGTTCCCTCTCTGTGCTAGGTGTGTGCGGCCCAGGTTGGGATAGGCTTCTTTATCTAGCATGAAACGGATCTGCCTAAAACAAACAAAAAATGCTGAGTGGCATTTGAGTACATATGTGGTCTCCTAAAGTTTTATTTTCAGCCTGGATAATCCCTAAGGCCCCTTCTAGAACTTGTAGAGATTTACTCATTGGAAACTCTATTACCTAGCCTTCAGAATCTGTTTAATTTGCTTCACTTGGATCCAAGTGACATTTGGTCATTTCTGAAAACCAAATTTGGTTTCAAACACTGTTGAATGTATTAATGAATAAGAGACTCAAGGGCATCACATCCAGAGCAAGACATTTAACTTCTCCAAGACTCAGTTTCCCTACCTATAAAATGCAAATGGTAATACACTCCTACACATAGGATGAGCCCTTGAAGGGACACCTGGGTGGCTCAGCGGTTTAGCGCCTGCCTTTGGCCCAGGGCGTGATCCTGGAGTCCCAGAATCGAGTCCTACATCGGGCTCCCTGCATGGAGTCTGCTTCTCCCTCTATCTGTGTCTCTGCCTCTCTCTCTCTCCGTGTCTCTGATGAATAAATAAAATCTTAAAAAAAAATGAGCACTTAAAGTTGAACACCAGTTCAGAGCTGTACACATGTGAATTGAGTCACATGGGTATTAACTCCAGAATGATTTCCACAGCTGCCTTGAGCCTTGGCAGTACACATCTTCCTCGACTTATGATGGGGTATACCTAACCTACCAATCATCCTAACTTAGCCTACCTAAAACAGGCTCAGAATATTTACATTAGCCTACAATTGGGCAAAACCATCTCACACAAGGCCTATTTTATAATAAAGTGGGGAATATCTCATGTAATTTATTAAATACTGTACTGAAAGTGAAAAACAGACTGGTTGTCTGGGTACAGAATGGCTGTCAGGGTATCACTTGTTGATCCTTGGGATTGCGTGGCTGACTGGGAGCTGTGGCTCACTGCCACTGCCCAGCATGACAAGAGAAGACTGTACCACATAGTGCTAGCCCAGGAAAGGATCAAAATTCAAAATTCAAAGTACAGTTTGTACTAAATGTGTATCACTTCTGCACCATCATAAGTTGAAAAAAATCTCAAGTCAAGCCTTCATAAGTCAGGGACCATCTGTACCGTTAGGAAAAGTTTCAGCTGCCTAGAACACTACTTTGAACGTGAAAACATTTGCTTTGATTGATCAGAGGTCAGGTGTCTTGCCTAAAATTGAACCTCATCATTGCCTGGTCAGTCACCAAAGCTCTATGCAGTAGTATCCTTTATGCTCTGTGGGCGCAGGGTAAAGAGGGAGGAATTTCTTCATCCCTGGTAAGGCTTTATCTCAAGCTGGTGTCAGGAATTTGCTATTGGGCCAGGTGTCTACACAGGATGGCAGCTCAGTATTCTTTTGCTGTAAATTGTGGTTGAAAGAGCCTCATACATTTCTCAGATGGACTGTAGCATCTTGATCATCTGACTGCAGTCTTGAAAACAGAAGTGACTAAATAAATGGAAGGTATCTATCATTTCAACAAGTATTTAAGAAATTTCTCCTATGAGGGGGCACCTGGGTGGCTCAGTCGGTTAAGTGTCAGACTCTTGATCTCAGCTCAGGTCTCAATCTCAGGGTCCTGAGTTCAACCCCGTGTTGGGCTCCACGCAAGTAGAAAATTCTCCTATGAGCCAGGCACTGCTATAGACACTGGAAAGCACATCAGGCAGCAAGACAGCTTCTCTGCTCATAGACTTTACATTTTAAGAGGAAAGAGAGATGATAAACAGCAAAATAAAGGAATACCATAAATAAGAAAAATAGATATGCAGAGAATTAAAGTCATTTCTATTGAAAGGAAGTGACTAGGTGACTATTTATGGTCCAATAGTCAAAGAAGACCTCTCTTTGTAGGTGACTTTTTTTTTTATTTTTATTTATTTATGATAGTCACAGAGAGAGAGAGAAAGAGGCAGAGACACAGGCAGAGGAAGAAGCAGGCTCCGTGCACCGGGAGCCTGATGTGGGACTCGATCCCGGGTCTCCAGGATCGCGCCCTGGGCCGAAGGCAGGCGCCAAACTGCTGCGCCACCCAGGGATCCCCTGTAGGTGACATTTTTTTAAAAAAGGTTTTATCTTGGGGGATCCCTGGGTGGCTCAGCAGTTTAGCGCCTGCCTTCGGCCCAGGGCCTGATCCTGGAGTCCTGGGATCGGGTCCCACGTCAGGCTCCCTGCATAGAGTCTGCTTCTCCTTCTCCCTCTCTCTTTCCTTCTCCCTCTGCCTATGTCTCTGCCTCTCTCTCTCTCTCTCTCTCTCTGTCTCTCATGAATAAATAAATAAAATCTTAAAAACAAAAGATTTTATCTTTAAGCAATCTCTACACCCAACATGGGCCTCGAGCTCACAACCCCCAAGATCAAGAGTCACATGCTCCACAAACTGAGCGAGCCAGGTGCCCCTCAATGTGGGTGACATTTAAAATGAGATATGATGAACAGGAAGGAGACTGCCACTCAACATTCATGTGGAAAAGCACTGCACACAGAAGGATCAGCAAGGACAAAACAATAACCGAGTTCCTGAGTCAGGAACAAGTATTGAAGGCAGCTGGTGTGCCTGAAGGGGGTTCTGTCAAATGGAGTGAGAGTGGGTGAATTTGCAGGGGTAGGCAGGGGTGTGATCACATGGGGCACAGAATGCCACGGGAAGCCATCGACCTTTCATTGCGGAATGGGGATCCACAAGAGGCTTTTTAGCCTCAAGTGGCAAAACCTGATTTATATTTTGAATAACCATTCTTAAGGGACATGAGCGTGGGGACAGAGCAGCTAAGGAGCATGTTGCAATAATCCAGGTGAGAGATGGCAGTGGCTCGGAAAGGAACATATATAACAAGGATACAGTGAAAAGTAGCCAGGCTCAGGATATGTTTTGAGCAGGACCTGTTGATGGATTGGATGTGGGAGGTAAGGACAGCAAGGAATCAAGGACGACTCTGTGATGAAGATTATTTTAAAAATACTGCTTCAGGGGATCCCTGGATGGCTCAGTGGTTTAGAGCCTGCCTTTGGCCCAGGGTGTGATCCTGGAGTCCTGGGATCGGATCCCGCGTCGGGCTCCCTGCGTGGGGCCTGCTTCTCCCTCTGCCTGCGTCTCTGCCTCTCTTTCTGTGTCTCTTGTGAATAAATGGATAAAATCTTTTTAAAAAAAATTAAATAAATAAATAAAAATACTGCTTCATTTCACCAGGTATTGACTATGTAAAAACCAGAAAGATTTCTCTACCTCTGTGCTCACGTCCTCTGCCTTCCCTCCTGTTCCTCTCAATAAACTGCCATGCTCTGGAGGCTGACCCTACGGATATGTGACTTGGCCTTCCTTGTGTGCCCAAGGTCCTCACTCCAGCAGGTACCCTCTCTTTCTCCTACAGTAATGTTTCTATCTGAACAACTGGATCATTCCCATATGCGCACAGACATGCTGCTCTTTATCCCATCCTTTAAACAGATCTCTTAACACCTACCTCCAGCCCCCTTCAGCCAAGTCTCATTCATCTGTTCATCCTTAAGGCAAAAGTTCTCCAAAACCTTGCCTCTCTTTGCTATCTGTCAGCACATTCTGAATCTACTCCACCTGCGTTTTCTCACCTCCCTTACAATTACCAGTCCACAGAAATGATTCTTCTTAAGGTAGCCAGGGACATCTATGGAGCTCAATCCAATGGCCAGTGGCTCAGTGCCTGTACTTGATTCAGATGACTATTCCCTCTTTCTTGAAATAGTTTCTTCACTCGGCTCTGGGGATATCACACTTTCCTGGTTTCTTTCTTCCTTGCTGCTTGCTCCTTCTCAATATCTCTTGTGACTCTTCTGTCACCGAACCTCATTTTGCCAAACTCTAAACATTGGAATGTCCCAGGATTCAGCCCTAGACCTTCTTCTCTTTGAATGTTTATACTTACTTCCTAGGTAACCGCATTGAGTTTTATGATACCTTACGCTATCTATATGCTGACAATTCCCACATTTATATATCTGGCCCGGATCCATCAGCTCCAGACCACGTACTTATCATCTCCATCCAATGTCTACAAGGTACCTTGAATTTAACATATCGGAAAACTAATTCCTCTAGAGGAGACTCCTCCCTACAGTCATTCGCAATTCAGTGAATGTCAACTCTATTCTTCTAGTCACCCAGTTCTAAATTCTTGGTACTGCCTTTGCCCTTCCCCCCCCTTAAACAGCATGTCAAGCCAATCATCAGATCTTTCAATTCCACCTTCAGAAAAGATCCACACATTGGGGCACTTGGGTGATTCACTTGGTTAAGTGTCCAACTCTTGATTTCGGCTCAGGTCATGATCTTAGTTAGGGTGGTTAGATTGATGCCCAGCACCAGGCTCTGCACTCAGTGAGATTACTTGAGATTTTCTCCCTCTCTCTCTGCCCCTCCCCCTGCTCTTATGCACTTCTTTCAAATGAATAAATAAATATTTTTTTAAAGATTGTATTTATTTATTCATAAGAGACACAGAGAGAGATTGGCAGAGATACAGGCAGAGGGAGAAGCAGGCTCCCTGCAAGGAGCCCGAGTCAAAGGCAGGCGCTCAACCACTTAGCCACCCAGGCATCCTGAATAAACACATCTTAAAAAAAAGAAAATCCACATTATTTACACATCTCACCAGTTCCACCATAACCACCTATGTCTAAGCCATCATCACTCTCCTGGATAATAGCAATGGCCCATCAACTGGTCTCCTTGTTCCTCCCAGAGTTCCTACACTCAACAACTAGCAGGCTTCTCTTAAAACAGCAGGCAGATCATGCCATTTCTCTGCTCAGAATCTCCAACAGTGTCCCCTTCTCACTCATAAGGGCATAAGTGATATGGTTCCTTGTTCCTTTTAGACTTCATAAACTGTCCCTTCTCTCTCCCTTGCTCATATCAACCACTTGGTTGCTCCACTAGTTGGCCATGAGACCTTTGCACTTGTTCTCTCTGCCAGGAAAGTTCTCCCAGATATCAGAAAGGCCTTTCTTCTATAACATTCCATTTCAAATAGAAATACCTTACCCTACCCTCCAGACTCCTTATTATTCCTCTTTCTTTGTTTTATTTTTCTCCATAGTGCTTCATACCCTAGGATAATTTTAATTTGTTTTTAATTTCCTATTTCCCCTATCAGAATGTAAGCTCCATAAAGGTGAAAAAGGGGATCATCAAACATCATTGGATGAAGGAATGAATGATGATTGAATCAACTATGTTCCATATAGGTGAAATCATTTACAGTCACACATATAGTTAGTAGCAGAGAGGGCATCAGACGAAACCAGGGTGCTTGGCAATATACCATCTATCATCTCTCATATCTGAACCAGTCCATAATGGATAGCAGATTGTCGGAGAGAGAAAGGACAACTAGGGGTAAAGAAGGAATGCTTTTTGAAGGTGGTAATACACTGCCTTCAAAGATATGTGAGGGGTGCCTGGGTGGCTCAGTTGGTTAAGCGTCTGAGTCTTGGTTTCAGTTCAGGTCATGATCTCAGGATTGTGAGATGGAGCCCTGTGTTGGGCTCTGCGCTCAGTGGGGAGTCTACTTCTTTCCCTCTCCCACTGCCCTCCACTCCACTGCTCACACACTCTCTTTCTCTCTAAAAAGTAAAAAGTAAATAAATCTTTTTTTTTTTTAAGATATGTGAAATTTTGTTACCCTAAAGGTAGTGATGTGGGTGGGTACAGAGGGCTTACATGGTGGAAGGCACAACATCATAAAACAGAGGCATGAAACAGTGTTGTAAATGCAGGAAGTGTGGCTTGATTCTACAGTGAGAAAAAGGGAGAGGAGAGAGATAAAATTTGACAAGCAGGCAGGGTCGGGTCATAGATGGTACCTTTTGGTCAGTGGGCTTCCAACTTTACAGCAAAATGTTTTATCCCAAAGCAATTACTTCCAAGAACCTCAATGAAGAAAGGTGAGATTTCCCTATTTGAAGTGGGAATGTAGACTCCAGCCCAAAGCAATAGCATCCCCTTTGCCTTCTTCCTTCTTTCCAACTAAGGCATTCCCATGGGCTCCATATGAACCCAGTTCGAGAACCCTGGTGTCAGTGGTGGGAGTCACTGACTGGCATGAAGCAGATGATCTGATCAGATGGTTATTTTAATTGGATCCTTCTTAGGGCTATGAGGAGAAGAAGGGGCATAAGGCCAGTTAAGAGAATATACAAGGAGTCTATGGAAGAAGGTGGAAGGATGGAGAACTGTGTTAGGGAAAAGAACCCAGGGATACATATTTGATGATAAATGCGAGTAGGAAGTGCGGGAGGGTCAAGAAACTCTGCAAGTGTCTATCTTGGATGCTTCTGCCAATGGAGATGTCCCTGAGACATGGGGTGCCTGACAAACACTTTTGAAGGGAAAGATGATGAGTTCACTTTGTGACATGTTGAATTTGAATGGGTGATGTCCATAGGATGTTATATGTACATGCCTGAACCTAAAGAGTTGTGATATCTCAGTGAGCCACCAAACATTTTCACATTGGGTGTGAATAATGGAACAATATTCTCAGAGGTGGAGTAGGCATCTAAAGACAGTGGGATACTTGGGGAGAGGGCGGGGAAATGAATGAAATGGGCAAAGGAGATTAAGAGATACAAACTTCCATACAAATAAGTCATGGAGATGAAAATGCTGCATAGGGAATATGGTGAATAATATTGTAATAACATTGTATAGTGACAGATGGTGACTACACTTACTATAGTGAGCAGTGAGTAATGTATAGAATTGTCAAATCACTGTGTTGTATACTGAAATATATGTCAACTGTACTTCAAGAATTATAAAAAAATAAAATGCAGAAATATAAAGACAGATTCTTGAAAAATGAGGTAAAAAAAATAAAAGTAGTAAAAGAAAATTATTTTAATTTCTTTCTTTCTTTTCTTTCTTTCATTTTTTACTCTATACCTTGCATGCATATCTTAGTATACTAAGGGGGTGGGGGTGGGACTAGAGGTTGGAAGTCAAGACAAGCTGATTTTAATCATTACCATGCTTGGGACACTTGGCTGGCTCACTTCGTAGAGTGTGTGATTTTTTATCTCTGGGTTGTGAATTCAAGCCCCGTGTTGAATGTAGAGATTATTTAATTAAAAAAAAAACTTAAAAAAGATTATTACGTTTATTAGCATTAAATAAGATGAACCATGCTGTACATTTGTAAGTTTTCATTTTTCTAATTTTTTTCATTCTATCAGTCCTTGAAATAGCCCTATAAATTACACAAGGAAGTTATTATTATCCCATTTTAGTGATGATAAAAGGTGAGACCAGAAAAGCTCAGTGATGACAATAATTTCTACAAACTATGAGGATTAGTATAAGAAGCATTGGTTCCGGAGGATAAGTCTAACATCAGTAGGTAGCTTTTAAAAAAATTTTTGTGAGGCAGCCCAGGTGGCTCAGCGGTTTAGCGCCACCTTCATCCGAGGGCCTGATCCTGGAGACTGGGGGTCGAGTCCCTCGTCAGGCTCCCTGCATGGAGCCTGCTTCTCCCTCTGCCTGTGCCTCTGCCTTTCTCCCTCTCTCTCTCTCTCTCTCATGAATAAATAAATAAAATATTTTAAAAAAATAAAAATAAAAAAATTTTTGTGGAATAAAAATTGCTCAAGTTCATGGTGCCTGGGTGGCTCAGTCAGTTAAGTGTCTGCCTTTGGCTCAGGTCATGATCCTGGGGTCCTGGGATGGAGCCCCGCATTGGGCTCCCTGCTCATTGGGGAGCCTGCTTCTCCCTAACCCTCTGACCTTCCTCCCTGCTCATGCTCTCTCTCTCTCTCTCTCTCAAATACGTAAATAAAATATTTAATATAAATAAATAATCACTCAAGTTCTATCTATCAATATAATTCATTTCTTTCCTCTCTTATTTGATTATCTTACATCTTCAAAAATTGAAGATGCTATATGGGGCATTAGAAAAGACAACAGACAAGGCACTAGGACTTCTTGGTCCCATTCCCAAGTCTGTAAATAGAAGTGACCCTTGAGACATCACTTAACTTTTCTTGGTGTTAACTTACTCATTTGTAAGTTACTCATTTGTGGGTTAGAAGTTTGTATTTCCTATTTCCTTTCCCCTCTCCTGCAATGCAGATATGTAAGAGATTCGTCCTAAAGGATGGTTGATATTTTAAGATCCCATGTATTTTGCTAATTGTCTAATCTAGAAAAGATACTGCAGCCCTGTATTCATTGTAGCATTATTTCCAGTAGCCAAGATGTGGAAACAACCTAAGTGTCCACTGATGGATGAATGAATAAAGAAAATGTGGTGTACATATATACATAAATGGAATGGAATATTATTCAGTCATAAAATAGAAGGAAATCTTGCCATTTGCTAAAACATGGATGGACCTTAAAGACATTATGGTAAGTGAAATAATTCAAACAGAGAAAGGCAAGTACTCTATGATCTCACTTATACATGGAATCTTTTTTTTTTTTTAGATTTTATTTATTTACTTATTTGACAGAGAAAGCATGAGCAAGGGAAGCAGCAGGCAGAGGGAGAGGGAGAAGCAAGGTCCCCACTGAGCAAGGAGCCCACAGTGGGGCTCAATTCCAGGACCCTGCGATCAAGACCTGAGCCAAATGCAGACACTTAACTGACTGAGCCACTCAGGTGCCCCTATATGTGGAATCTTAAAAAACAAAAACACCAATTATCCAAGGGGCACCTGGGTGGCACAGTCAGTTAAGCGAAGTGTCCAACTCTTGGTTTCAGCTCAGGTTGTGATCTCCAGATTGTGAGATGGAGCCCTGTGGTGGCCTCTGTGCTCAGGGTGGAGTCTGCTTCAGATAAGCTCTCCCTCTCCCTCTGCCCCTCCCACTCATGCATGCTCTCTCTCTCAAATAAATAAATCTGGGGGGAGAAAACACCCCCAAAAAACCCAAAACTAAACTGAGTCATAGATTGGCAGTTGTGGCTGCTGTGGAGGATAGGTGAAGTGGGTGAAGTGCACCAGAAGGTACAAACTTTCAGTTATAAGATAAGAAAGTTCTAGGTATTATGTACAGCATGACAGCTATAGTTAACAATACTGTAATGTATATTTGAAAGTTACTAAAAGAATAGATACTAAAAGTTCTGACCACACAAAAAATTGGGCAGCCTGCGTGGCTCAGCGGTTTAGCGCCACCTTCAGCCCAGGGCATGGTCCTGGAGACCCAGGATTGAGTCCCACATCGGGCTCCCTGCATGGAGCCTGCTTGTGTCTCTGCCTCTCTGTCTCTCTGTTTCTCATGAGTAAATAAATAAAAACTTAAAAAAAAATTGCCACTATATATGGTGATAGACATTAACTATACTTATTGTGGTGATTATTTCACAGTATATACATATATCAAATCATTAGGTTGTACGTTTAAAACTAAAACAATGTTCTATGACAATTATATCTCAATTCTTTAAGATAAAAGATTTAAAAAATAAATTTAAATAAAAGAAGGCTGGGTTCTATAGGAACAAATTCAAGATCAGAGACTTTTACCAGTCAGTTGTATATCAGTGAGATAAAAATTTATTAGTCTATCCTTTTAGCTGAACTTTATTCAAGGATAAGAGCCACATTTGCTAAATGTACCTTCCACTAGGCCATATTAGGTCACCTAATTTCCTTTATATCTTTATCCCCACCCTCTCTCACCATTTTGCTCAGGCATATATGAAAAGTCTGTCAATGTGGGAAGGATTATAATTACTGCTTTCTCACTGAATCTCCTCTTGTCTGATGAGGTATAGAAAGGAAAAGGGGAGGTCATTTAAAAGATTCTGCTGGTGTATAATTTTCAGAATATAAATTCTTCCTGTGATATACCCTGTAACAATATTTTGAATTCCTATGCAACAATGTATAAAAAGAAAACCATAAAGGTTCATATTGTCTGAGACATATTTTAATATTTCAGACTCATTTTAAACCTCTCAGATCCAGACTCACTTTTATGCTGTCTTTCTAACATAATGTTCCTACATCTTAGCCCCTGACTAGACAAAAACTAATCAAATCACTTTGAATAACAGCACTTCTGCTTGAAGGATAAATTGCTCTAATCCTGAAGGCTATTATGAGGGTGAACTTTAAGAAAGATGTATGTACAAAAATGGCTGAGTTGAGACCAGTTATTTCAGGTTTTTGAAATCTCATTCATGTATTGATTATTTATTAATTCGTTCAATTAATATTTATTGAACACCTACCATATGCCATCTACTATATAGTAGGCACTGTAGGGAGGAATTCAGATGAACAAGAGTTGATTTCTGTCTTCAAGGGCTGCTAGTTGCATACTCAACTGGAAGGCTCTCTTTTCATATGGAAATGAGATCCGTTGTGCTGGCCACAGGAGGGCCCACCTCCAACCTGGCACTCCCCCTACTCTCCGCCTGCCTGATCCCAGCACAGCTTCCTGTCTCCAAATAAGGTCATCAAACCTTGAGCTGAATGTATGACTAATAGATACAGGAGTTAACACCGGTTGTGGGAGAGTGAGGTAAAATTTTGCAAATAACTATAGTATAAAAGATATAATAAGGCAACTATATAAATAACTGTAAGATAAATCATTATGATATCCCACATTGGTAAAATGCTTCCGATCTAGAAAAGGTCTCTGTACATATCATCTCAGGCTTTACAACAATCCTATGAGGCAGGGATTATTACCTCCCATCTGTAAATGATAATACTGAGGTTCTAGTTGGGTAAGTCATTTGCCCGAGATTGCACGGCAAGCAAACTAGAAGCAGTAGCCCTCCAACAGATAAATCCTAATTTCTAGCATACTGAGCTTTCAGCTATAGTGGAGCTACCTCAATCAGCACAGTGGCCATGGGGCCTGAGGAACCCCTGTGAGCAGGGCTGTAAGGGTGTGGCGTGGGGTGAACAACATGAACAGGAGGCAAACATATCAGGTGATGAAACAAGAGAAGCCTTCTAAAGAAGGGATGCCTTTGGAGTCGGGCCTTAAGGATGGCTGGGAATTCAGGAAAAGGTCAGAGGAAAGAACTAGTGCAGAGAAAATCACAAAGATGAAAAGAGGAAGACGCAGAATATACTGAACAAGTAGTTCAACTGGAGTACAAGCACTGAGTTAGAAAAAAAACAGAAGATATAAGGGACATAAGAATTCTGAAACCAGGTCTTAAATGTCATGCCAAAGACTCTATTTTAGTAGGTAATAGGGCTCTGTCAGCAACGCTAGAAGAGAGACTGTGGGGACAGTCACAATAGGAAACTGGGTTCTTCCAATACAGCTCTGGTAGGTGGTGGGGAGAAGAGAGCCCAGAAGCAGGAGCCAGGAAGTGGGGATGGGGGGTTGTGGTGGTCTGACCAGACAAGAAAGTATGTGATGGCCCAAACTAGGGCTAGGACATCCACAGTGGAAGAGACGGGATGGAGTTGGGGTTGTGGCTGGACTTGCCTACTGGGTGTGGGAGATGATGTGGAATGGAGGAACCAAATGAGACTTCAAAAAAAATTCACTAGAAGCAGGTTTAGGGAAATGGCATAGATATGGGTCTGCTGGCACAAATGGTACAGTTGTCATTTGATGTGGAACCTCTCTCTCATGCTGCCTAGTCACCACCAAAATTTCGGATCCGTCTTTAGCTGTGTGCCTGGCTTTGCGAGACACTAAAATCTACCTCTCGCACATTATCTTTCAGAGCAGGATCATAGGGAGATCCATGATCTCACTCTTCCTGAGGCACGGGCTTTGTCTCTGATCAGGAAATGTGATCTCCTCTCTATGGCTTGTTGTTATTTCTCGTGGCTTTCCTCGGGATCCTCACCATCAATCGTCAGACAGATGTCCTTCTCTATGGGTCCTCCTATGTCTTGCTGCATCACTGGCTAGTGACAAGCAGTGGCTGAGTTGTCAGCTCCCTAATTACAGGACAGTCTAATTACAGACATGTTACACTTGCAAGGTATTATTACTGAGGCCTTGTCTGTCATTGCCCAGAAGTAACCTAGTGAAATGTCATCACACTTGTTAAGGAACTGGTATAGGATTGATGTAAATTCTTCCAGGCATGCTTGCTTGATCTTGGGAACACCCTTGGATTCTGGGGAGGGGCCAGTGGAGAAGGGCAGAGGAAAATACTAGGTAAGAGGGGAGAGCTGAAAAGAACAGGAGTGTCGGGGATGGAGATGGGCCACTAAGCTAGGTTCTTCAGGGCCGTTCAGGGTGGCATGGCAGTTCTGTACCCCTCACCCTATTCAATCCTTGCCCTTCTCACCCTGACAAAACTTTGTGTCTGTTTGCTTAAGCTTAATAATGTTTGTATTCTTGTTATGAGGGGCTGTCAACAATAACAAGTGGAAAGTTTGTCTAACGATTGTTCTATGAGGAGGTAAATCTATTCCTGGGAAGGATTTCGCCTCTGGAGGGACATATTGGATCCCTTCCAGAAGAGGTCTAGGAAAGACAGCTTCTACCCACCTGATCCCAGTGTGTTTGCCAGGAAGGCTCCTGAAAGGAACCAGGGGTAGAAGAATTAAGAAAAGGGATACAGGGTGGGGAAAACCTCTCAAGTGCCTATCAGAGGGTGACTATCAAGCTGAAAGGATTCCTCAATTAGAAAAGTAATGGGTACTATTCTCTGGCCTTCCTGTATATTTGAGATTAGCCAATAATGAGATTAATTTCTTTCTGAAAATACTGCTGGAAAGCCTTCCAGATATAACTTCCTTCCAGGACTGTAAAACCTAAGGGTAATCCTTCTAACTCCAGATGCCTGATATCCTGGGATAACTAGACTCCAGGAGAATCTTCTGGAAAATTGGTGTGACCTACCTACACTGGCTCACAAACAAAAGCTATGGCCATATCAGAGGGTGTTAACACAGTGGAGGAGAGCTTTGGGTCCTCAATATGGACTTATTGAAAGAGCCGACATAGCTTTGATAAAGCCTCCGGGGTCCCAAGTATCGTCTGAAGATCACTGACGTATCATTTACACAATGATTTAAGAAGCCAGCTAGGCTGTGGGACTGTTCATGTAGGTCACTATGTCTCAACAGCAATGAGGGTAAAAAGGTTTTCAGCTGATTTGCAGGCTGGAAAACAAACTATGCAATGCAGAAATTAATTGAGCAGGGGGTTTTGGCAGGAGAGAATATTCAGTGAGTTATGAATGCACTCATTCTTTCATTGAATAAATATTTATTGAGCGATTACTACACAGAAGGCATGGTGTAAGATGCCATGGCTATAACTGTGAGCTAAACAGATGCAGCTTCTAGTACTTTCACCCTCTAGGAAGTGCTCCGCTTTGGAGCTCTACCACCGCTGTCACCATCATCCTACATTATATAAAGAATATTAAAATGCACCCTCATCACACATTAATTAGATGTTGCTGTATAATTTTTGAAAGGATTTTCAAAATATTTATATTGAATTTTGCTCAGAAGAAAACATTCAGAGTGGGCACCTATGTGGCTCAGTGGTTGAGCATCTGCCTTCAGCTCAGGGTGTGATCCTAGGATCCGGGGATCAAGTCCTCATCGGGCTCTACACAAGGAGCCCGCTTCTTCCTCTGTGTGTGTCTCTACCTCTCTCCATATATCCTTCATGAATAAATAAGTAAAACCTTTTTAAAAAAAGAATAAAACATTCAATTTGTTACTGTGCTTTAAATTTTATTTATATATATAGTATTTCATATACATAAAGCATATACACATATACATGCATACCTGGGGGGACTTGTAAGGACTAAAGCGTAAAGGCAGGCCATTCTTGTACAGTTATATAGGATGTACACAGCACAATAGTAGAGGGCACCATTCACATTATATTAATTATAGATTTGTATATTTGCTCTGAGAATTTTCTGGAACATAGGATTGAGGTGTCTTAGGAAAATAAGGTATTTTTCTGATTTTCTTTTTTTTTAATTTTTAAATTTTTTATTTTTATTTATTTATTTTAAAGATTTTATTTATTTACTCATGAGAGACACAGAGAGAGGCAGAGACACAGGCAAAGGGAGAAGCAGGATCCATGCAGGGAGCCCGACGTGGGACTCGATCCCGGGTCTCCAGGATCACGCCCCGGGCTGAAGGCAGGCACTAAACCGCTGAGCCACCTGGGCTGCCCAATTTTTAAATTTTTAAAAAAGATTTTATTTATTTATTCATGAGAGACAGAGAGGTAGAGATGTAGGCAGAGAGAGAAGCAGGCTCCTACGGGAAGCCTGATGTACGACTTGATGCCAGGACCCTGGGATTATGACCTGAGCCAAAGGCAGACACTCAACCACTGAGCCAGCCAGGTGCCTCTGTTTTTCTAATTTTCACTAAAATGTTATATGGACTGTTTAGCATTAACTATCATATTAAAGCTTTTTGATAGCTAACTCCAGGCCCATATATATTTATATTTGAGGACCTAGGCCCTGGAAGCCTTAAAGAAAAAAAGCTTCCATGTTGAAGATACAGAATTATTGGTAGACCTTGTAAAATATCAGCTGACTTCTGAGCTCAGACCCCAGCAATATTCCTGGTGTCTCCACATTATTACTTAGCATAAAATTCTTCAGAATTCTCATGTAATTGTGTGCTCAACTCTTTCCTTTGCCTCATGGGCAGCTAGACTATATTTCCCAGCATCCCTCACCCTTAGGTGTAGCCATATGAGTGATCTAAGGCCATGAAATATTAGTGGGGGTGCTGGCTTGCCCTATAAAAATCTCTTATGGGAAGTTTTCCATCCTTTCTTCTCCCATCAACTGGCTGAAGTTTGAAAACTCCAAGAGCCGGCAGAAAATGGAGCCACAAGATGGGAAGATCCTGGGTCTTTTTCTTTTTTTTAAACGCAATTGATAATGCTTTTTTTTTTTTTTCCTTAAGATTTTATTTATTTATTCATGGGAGAGAGAGAGAGAGAGAGAGGCAGAGACACAGGCAGAGGGGGAAGCAGGCTCCATGCAGGAAGCCCGACGTGAGACTTGATCCCGGGTCTCCAGGATCACACCCCAGGCCCAAGGCAGGTGCTAAATCACTGAGCCACCCAGGCTGCCCAGATCCTGGGTCTTTAGTGACCATATGGAACCCTCACCAACCCACTTTGCACTAGAACACAAAGGAACAACTCTCATATTAATCTTTCATAAAGGTTAGGTTGGTTGTTACAGCAGTTAGCCGACCCCTCCTAGTTCATTGCTAGGGGGCTCTTACAAATCTATACAAATCAAATCTATAGGGTGGGTAATACAATATAGTGTTTAATGCCATTAAACCCAGAGCCAGGATACTATGCTTGAATCTGACTCCTGCTACTTTCTAGCTGTGAGACTTTGGGCAAACTTACTTAAATCTTTGCCTCAGCTTCCCCATTCATAAAATTGGGAAAATAATTATACTTAATTCCTAAGCATGTTGTAAGACTTGGTACATGTAAGTTGCCTAGACCAATGTCTCAAATGGCATGAATGTCCATAACAGCTATTCTGAAGCTGATACTTGAACATTCTGACGATTCATATGCTGAGGGATGTGCAGAAAAGGGCTGCTAATGTTCCAAGACCAGGCCTGTCAGCAAGTCCAGACCTTCCCCAGGAGCCTTCCTTCAGTCTAAAATACCATCAATCTCTGCCACCCAGAGAAGAGTAATCTTGTAGAACCCCTACAGCACAGGAATGGAATATGTTGTGAGGTTTGGATAGGGTGGTGTTGCCTAGGGAACCAAGCACACAGTTTGCTTCATTTTGTGTCAGTTGGATAGGGATCCCAAATATATGTACTCTGAGGGATTCTCCTGAGGGTCCCACCAACCATCAGAGGACCATGCGACAAGGAGAGAAAGTTAGAATGTGCATGGATCACCCTAATTCAGGGTCACTTCACCAAGGTAAAGTGGCAGATCAGTGGTTCTCCAACAACTTCATGTCAAGATCCCCATCACACTGTTAAAAATGATAGAAGACCTCAAAAAAAAAAAAAGTTTTTTGCATGAGACGTACCTGTTGATATTTACTATGTTAGAAATTAAACAGAAAAAAGTTTAAATATCTATGAACTTTTTAAAAATTAAGGCAGCCCGGGTGGCTCAGCGGTTTAGCGCCACCTTCAGCCCAGGGCATGATCCTGGAGACCCGGGATCGAGTCTCACGTTGGGCTCCCTGCATGGAGCCTGCTTCTCCCTCTGCCTATGTCTCTGCCTCTCTCTCTGTGTCTCTCATGAATAAATAAATAAAATCTTAAAAAAACAAAAAACAAAGCAAACAAAAAGATCTAGCTTAAAGAAGACAGCTGGATTCTCACATCTGCTTCTGCATTCAATCTGCTGAGCTATCATTCACCATCATTCTTTAGCCTCCTGAAAACTCCACCAGGCATTCATGAGAGAATGCGATTGAAAAGAGCAAACAAAGTCTTAATGTTATTATAAAAGTAATTTTGACTTTGTGCTCCCCTCCACCAAATGAGTTTTAGGGACCTCAGCATCCCAGACCACACTTCAAGTGGAAGTGGTAGACTGTGCCACAGTGCCCAGTGCTTGCTCACTTCTACGTGGTTCTCCCCATTGGGCAGGACTAGTGAAATTAATGGCCTGTGTTTTATTCTGAGTGATCATACCTTATTATATCCTAAAGTAGATGTGGTATATGCATTATCTTAATTTCAAGAAGAAATTAGACACGAAGAGTTTTTCAGTTTCACTCAAGGTCATATAATACATCTCTCTGGAATCCCAATCTTGGGTTTTCTTCTACCCATTCAAAATTCTTACCTGGCCCAGATACTACACTGAAATATCTACATAGTCCACTATTAAGTTAATAAATACAGATAATGTGAATATTAGTACACTTTCCACAAGTGACCTCAGCTCTGGTCCAATCCCACCTTGAGGCTATACTCAGCATTTTCTACGCATCTTAATACAGATTCAACTCCATGACTCAATAATCAGAGACAAATATTTTATGATGATTTTATGGGAGGGGGTGAAGAAAGATGACTTACACCACACACTACTTACAAGAAAGTATTTTAATTTCTCTAACTGAAATTTCCACCACCTTTTCTCCACTTCTGGTCACACCATCTCTCCTTTCTCTCTTCTCACAGAGTCACTTAGAATTCTACTTTATTATGGAGAAAAATATGGCTTTCATCCTTAGTTTATAATTCCCACTCTACCAAAGAAAGTTCAGAGATTGGTGACTATTGCTGCTCCTTTGAATGCCCCTTAGAGAGCACAATTCATTTGGCCATGCCTGGAATAACTGATGAAGAAAAATGTGATTACAAAAACTGTTTACTTCTGTCTTTCATTTCTACTAGAGTATCATAGAACTGACCTCAGCCTTACAGAGCTTGAGGCAATCTCAATGAAGTTGTCTGATTTATACTCATGTGACTATGATACCACGTTCTGCTCCAACAGATACATTTATATGTCTTATCTATAAAGAGAGTCCGTGAATTTCTCTACATGTAGCATTGCAGTCTGAAAGGTTGAGTTTATGCTGTCATTAAAATCTATATGCTGTTGTATATTATACCAAGGCAATAGAGATGAGCTCAATATATCCCTGTTTCACCTTCATATGTTTGGGGGAAATTTTCACTTCATTACTCTGTCTTTTCTTCTCCAGGCTAAATAAGCCTATAATCTTCCTTAATTTGAAACTCACATTTCATTTTATTTCATATTTTCCTTAGCTTTCCAAAGACCCCCCTCCAATTCTTCCATCTGTTCTTTTAAATTTTCCAGCCCAAATTGTACCCAGCCTCTAATAAGTTTGATTTTTAACCATGAAACATACAGCATATGTGATTATTAGAATTCATATTTTTTTCATTTCAAACTGATGACATCAGTCATCAGTAACATGTTAATTTTAGGATTAAATTGGCAATTTCTCTCCTATATCATAGTGAACTAGCTACTAAAATTAGAAGAAAGGAAAGAAATAGCTATAGAGTGTTAAAGAAATTATTCTTCTTTTATACCACTCAATGAGAAATCTCAAATACATATACCACATGGAACTTTTTACAGTGGAAACTTTGAAAACTATGTGTGATTCCACTCAAATTCCTCTTGAAAGGACAAGATCAAGTGTTTATTTTTATAATGTGTGGCACCAACTCCAAACATAGTGCTGTGGACAAACAATGATCACTTGGCCTAAGGTCGACCACCACTGTCAAACCAAAGATTAGCCAAATTCTTTCACTTGAGAATTTGAACTCAGTCACAAAAATGTAGTTAGTCAATGGTGATGGAGCTGTAAGGTCATGTAACTTGGGCCCTTTTGAGCCCTTTACAAACAGTCAACATTGTTGGAGAGCAGAGACTAAGAGAAGCAGAAATGGAAAAAACCCTGTAATTGCTAAGAAAGAGTTGAAGAACAATAAAGAAAGTCAGTCCCAGCACCAATTCTCAGGAAGTTTGGCCACTTTTGATTGCCATGTCTGAATGACTGCATAATGTAAATGTACAACTTCCTTCTTTGAGCAGATTTCTAGCTCCTGCAACCAAATAATTCCCAGCCAAGACCCTCTTTACCACCAGACAACTTAGGTATGAGATGCCTGATGCTCCAAGTCTGACATAGCCCCGGATATACAACACAACCCTGCCCCAACCTCCACTCTTTAGTGGCAGAAGATGTTCTCATTGAGTCTCCTAGACACACATAGAGGGCCTTTCTGCTTCCATTGACAATGCCAATGACCCAACGGTGAATTGAAAATGGTTTTGCCTGTTACTAGGTTTCTTAATAGTCAGCAGTGATCTGCTGTGGAATGAATGAATGAATATATATATAATGTATAGTAATCCCGGGGCATCTGGGTTGTTCAGTCAGTTAAGCATCCAACTCTTCGTTTCAGCTCAGGCTGTGATCTCAGGGTCATGGGACTGAGCCCCACGTCAGGCTCCACGCTCAGTGCAGTTTCTCCTTGTCCCTCTTCCTCTGCTCCTCCCACCACTCTCTTAAATAAATAAATAAAATCTTTTTTTCAAAAAGTATAGTAATACCCCCTTATCCATGAGGGCACATTCCAAGATACCCAATAGGTGCCTGAAACCATGTATAGTACCAAATCATATATATATATGTGTGTGTGCATATATATAATGTTTTTTTCTATCCATACATACCTCTAATAGAGTTTATCAATTAGGCAAGATAAGAGATTAACAGCAATAATAATTAAATGGAACGATTATAACAATATTTTGTAAAAAAAAAAAAAGTTATGTGAATGTGGTCTCTCTTTCAAAATATCTTACTGCCCTATACTCAACCTTTTTTTTGTGTGATGATATGAGATAAAATATCTATGTGATGAGATGAAGTAAGAGGAATGACATAGGCATGTGACAGAGCACTGGGCTACTACTGACCTTCTGATAATTCATCAAAGGAGGATCATCTGATTCCAGACCATGGTTGACCATGGGTAAGTGAAACGGCAGAAAGCAAAACCACTGATAAGGGGGAACTATTACATTTAGCAATTTGGTATAAAAAAGAAAAGAAACTGGGGTAAGAATACTTCTAAACATTTTTTTTTAAGATTTTATTTATTTATTCATGAGAGACACACACAGAGAGAGGCAGAGACACAGGCAGAGGGAGAAGCAGGCTCCATGCAGGGAGCCCAACGTGGGACTCGATCCCAGGACTCCAGGACCATGCCCTGGGCCGAAGGCAGGCACTAAACTGCTGAGCCATCCAGGGATCCACTAAACATTTTTTAAAAGGTCTCTTCTTCGCTGTCCACTTAAGTACATACTTAACAGGTTAATTAATGGTTCTTGATGAAGAGAGTTCCAGTGGATAATTTTACTTACTAGTTGTAGACAAGGCAATAGAGTGTAAGAAAGAAAATTTGTAAAAAGTATTTATTTATTTATTTATTTATTTATTTATTTTTTAGAAAAAGAGAGAGAGGGGATCACTGGGTGGTTCAGTGATTTGGCGCCTGCCTTCAGCCCAGGGCTTGATCCTGGAGTCCCGAGATCGAGTCCCACATCAGGCTCCCTGCATGGAGACTGCTTCTCCCTCTGCCTGTGTCTCTGCTTCTCTCTCTCTGAGTCTCTCATGAATGAATAAATAAAATCTTTTTTAAAAATTAGAAAAAAGAGAGAGCACACATGAGGAAGAGGGAGAAGCTGAGGGAGAAGGGGAAAGAGAATCTTAAGTAGGCACCATGCCCAGTGCAGAGCCCCACATGGGGCTTAATATCACAACCCTGAGATCATGACCTGAGCCGAAATCAAGAATCAGATGCTTAACCGACTGAGCCACCCAGGTGCCCCATGAGTGAGTATTTAAATCGAAAAGAGTCAAGTAGGTTTCTGGAAGGAGGTAGATTTTGATGTGGTACTAAGGTGTTTTAGAAGGCAGTAATGATTTAAAAAAAAAGAAGAATTTGAACACTCTATAATTCACCCTTTGTTTATTTTTCTTAATCACTGTATGTGTGTTACATTGAGTAAAAGAAAAATAAGAGTAAAAAATTCTAAATATAAAAAAAGAATTATCCAGATGAAATTAAGTATGGAAAATAGGAAAATTAAAAGCAAATCAGGCAGAAAAAGAAGCAATGAATACAGGTTAATATGCCAGGAAGCAAAATGGTTGGAACATGGACATTGGGAGGAACATTTGGTAAAATCTGATGATTTTTTTTTTAAGATTTTGTCTGTGGGGCACTTGAGTGGTTCAGCCATTTAAGCATCTGCCTTCAGGCTCAGGTCATGATCCCAGGGTCCTGGGATTGAGTCCCACATTGGGCATCCTGCTCAGCAAGGAGTCTGCTTCTCCTTTTCCCTTTGCCCTTCCCCCTCCTTGTCCCTCTCTCATGTTCTTTCTCTCAAATAAATAAATAAAACCTTTAAAAAAAAGATTTTATTTATTTTATTTTTTATCTCTCATTCATTTTTTAAGTAGGCTCCATGCTTAGCTTGGAGCCCAACATGGGGCTATAACTCACAACCTTGAGATCAAGAGTAGGATACTTAGAGCACCTGGGGAGCTTAGTCAGTTAGGCATCTGACTCTCAGTTTCAGCTCAAGTCATGATCCCAGGGCCATGAGATGGAGCCCTGTGTTGAGTCTTGCTTTGGGCTTTGCACTCAGTGGGAAGTCTGCTTCCCCTCTCCCTCACCCTCTGCCCTTCCTCCTGCTTGCACACTGTAAAATAAATAAAAATAAAATCTTAAAAAAAAAAAAAAAGAAAGAAAGAAAGAAAGAAAAAAGGGACTCCTGGGTGGCTCAGTTGGTTAAGTGTCTGCCTTTGGCTCAGGTCATGATACTGGGGTCCTGGGATCTAGCCCAGTGTCAGGCTCCTTGCTGAGTGGGAAGTCTGCTTCTCCCTCTCCCTCTGCCCCCTCCCCCCATGCACGTGCACACTCACTCTCTATCTCTCCTCTCTCAAATAAATAAATAAATAAATATTTTTTTAAATAAGAAAAATAGAAGAGTCAGTCACTTAACTGACTAAACCACCCAGGCTTCCCTTAAAGATTTTATTTTTAAGTAATCTCCACACCCAGCATGGGGCCCGAAACTCAAAACCCTGAGACCAAAAGTCACATGCTCCACCGACTGAGCCAGCCAGGTGCCCCAAATCTGATAAATTTTTAAAAAGTCAATAATATAAGTTGCAGGAAGGAATAGCATGTGCAGCATAAGCAAAAGAGTGTTCACAGAAGAGAAACAGCTCAGAGTAGAGTGAAGGGGAAGCAAGCTGCACCTAGAATATGAGTCTGAATCACAGGACACCTTGAATGCCAGACCTAGGAGTTTCTTTTTTTTTTTTTTTTTTAGATTTTATTTATTTATTCATGAGAGACACAGAGAGAGAGAGGCAAAGACACAGGTGGAGGGAGAAGCAGGCTCCCCGTGGGGAGCCCAATGTGGGACTCAATCCTGGGACCCCAGGATCATGCCCTGAGCCAAAGGCAGATGCTCAATCACTGAGCCACTCAGGCGTCCCGCAGGCCTATGAGTTTCAATGTAATGTGAAAGCCAGTTGGTATGATGTTTGGAAGAGAAATTATATTATGTCCTTTTATGTGGGGGAAATTTTGACATGGGTTCAGTATCACTGAAGAGGAAGGAGTGAAAAAGGTCAATGGTGGCATCAGGAGAAGACTGCGGAATGCAAGCCAACATGAGAAACACCTAGGCAACTATGGTGGTACTAAAATCAAAACCAAAAAGTAGACTCCGTGTGACAATGTAAATAAAGACTGATGTGTGTGGTGACTGATCTGGTATAGGGAAAAATGAAAATGAAGGCATTCCAAAGGTTATTCATCTAATTATTCAATAAACACATATAGTCACAAATACATATTCTTTGATGTTGCTAAAGCAGAAATGGGTCATATTTGTTAGCAGCCAAAACTGAATCTAGTTATCTTAGGCATAAAGGGAATCTATCCTAATACCAGGTGCTCATACCATCAGTGAGAGCTTTGAGGATCAGGCTTAAAAAGATGACAGATCCAAAATGCCCAAAGCAGTCCTTCCAACTTGAGTTCCATAAGAAAATTAAGCTCCACCACCCTCTAGCACACATTACACACCATGACCTCACTCCTCTCCTTTGCATCTAAAATGGCACTAGTTGGGGTGCCTGGCTGGCTCAGTCAAGTAAAGCATGTGAGTTGATCTCAGGGTTGTGAGGTCACATCCCACGTTGGGTGAAGAGATTATTTAAAAATAAAATCTTGAAAAAAAAAATGGTACTAGTTATGTGCCATCTCTGGCAGAATTGCAAAAATTATCACTCAGATCATTTTCTGTGTCTGTGGCTGAGATGAGGCACCTCAGTTGAAAAAGGCTGTCTAGGCACTAAGCAGAAGGTACCAGAACAAGATGGTCTCAGCTACCCACTACTCACTGCCTTTGTTCCGGAATTATTGCTTCACTTGCTCAAGATTAAAAGTCCCAGGAGCATGAGAAGAGTTCAAGTATCTGGAAAGGCTTTAAACAGAGATGCTTTGAAACAGATCTTGAAAAAAAATCAGGGAATTTTGCAAGTTCGGCAAAAAAGAGATCATCATGGGGGTGCCTGGCTGGCTCAGTTGGTAGAACATGCAACTCTTGATCTCAGGGTCATGAGTTTGGGACCCATGTTGGGGTAGAGTTTTTAAAAAAAGAGAGATCATCATGGGCAAAGACAGAGGTTGGAAGGGCTTGGCATGTTTGGGAAATAGTGAGCAGAGTGCTGGGGCTGGGGATAGTGAGTCTGACAGCTGAGGGGAGAAGATGAGGTAGGAAATGTGAACAGGTCATGAAGGGCTTGATTTGTTCTCACAAAGTTTAGATCTTACCCTCTAGATCCGGGAAAGTCACCGAAGTTAGTAAAGTTTGAGAGTGACGTGATCAGACTTGTTTGTCACAACAGGAATACTGATGGGGCATGAGTTATAAGAAGGAAAGACTAGAAGAATAGGAAAACAGTGATATATATATGATATGCCAGGGGCAATGAGCTATTCATCCATGACTCTGTGTACATAAATCAAGACTCAAAAATGTTAAGTGACTAGTGTAGACAAGCACAGCTTGCAAGGGAAGAGTGAAGATTGAAACCACCAGGAAGCAAGGAAACCATCCAGAAATGAATTTAAATCACCTACATGATAAATGATAAGGTTTTGGAAAAAGGGAATGGTAGTAGCGGTGGGGAGCAGAAGGCATTGTGGGAATGATAATAAGGCTGAGGGAAGGGCTGTGAGTCAGTTTTAGATCCTATAGAATTATCCAATGTGTGTGTGACATAAAGGCACAGTCTGAAGTAAATGAGGAAGAGAATGGAGAAGCCAGCATTGAGGGCTGCTCAGAGTTAGGGGATGAAATGAGGAAATGAGCCATTAGAGGGGACGGAGGAGCAGGAAGAGAGTATGAAAGATGAAATGCCACGGGTGGGGGTGCATACGACACTGGAAAGAAGACAGCCTGGCTGACTCACCCAGTAGAACATGTGACTCCTGATCTTGGGGTTGGGAGTTTGAGCTCTATGTTGGGTGTACAGATTACATAAAAATAAAATCTTTTTTTTTTAAAGAGGGGGGCACCAGGGTGGCTCAGTCAGTTAAGCATCCAACTCTTGATCTCAGCTCAGGTCTTGATTTCAGAGTCGTGAGTTCAAGCCCCACATTGGGCTCCACACTGGGCATGGAGCCTACATAAAAAAGAGAGAGAGAGAGAGAGAGAGAGAAAGTAATCACAAAAACCAGAAACATCCTCCCAAGGAGATACATCTTATTTCTTTTCCCCTAAATCCTTCAGATCCTAATCTCATTTAAAAAGAAAGAATAAACACTTCTTCTAATATTGTTCATGGATAAAGAATAACCTCATCTCCTTGCTTCTCTGTGTAGGCTTCCTTCCATCAAAATTTTCATTTTCATTTTCATTTACTCTCTGGGGTATTTATTCTGACAGCACTAAAAGTCTACTAGAGATAATTAGTTATGACCATTTGGCTTGGCCTGGTTTACTACCTTTAGGAATATATTCCAAGGAATTACTTAAAAATATATTTAAGACTGGTTATAGCTGTATTGTTCGTTGTAAAAACAAACAAAGCAGAAGAAAAAAAACAGGAAAGATACTTGACAAGTGAGCAAAGCTGGAATATGTATAACAATGCACTGTGTTGTGCATCAGGTAGATACAGAAAAAAATTTATACGGATTAAGGAAAAAGGAAAAAAATAACATAAAACCATGAATGTACCAGAATAAGAATTGGAAAGCAGTCGCAGAATCATACCGATAAATAAGATCACATTTAAAACTTGTTTTGTATTTTTGTTGTCTATTACTTTGTTATAGATGTTTATTTTAAAAATGATTAAATGGTGAATAAAAGTAAAATATAGAAGTTATTCCTTACACGTCAGTGAGAAAAGAAATTCCATTCTTGGATTAAATTGTCACAGATAAGGATGCCTGGGTGGCTCAGTGGTTGAGCGTCTGCCTTTGGCTCAGGTCATGATCCCGGGGTCCTGGGATCCAGTCCCGCATCGGGCTCTCCCCACCCCACCCCACCTACTTCTCCTTCTGCCTATGTCTCTGCCTCTCTCTGTGTGTCTCTCATGAATGGATGAATAAAATCTTTGAAAAAAAATAAATTGCCATAGATAATATAGTTAGATTCCATTGTGTAAATAAGGAGCTTGTGCAATGTATTTCATGGGGCTCAGGGCACCCTACCGTAAAATACCGCACCTTGGCATATTGCAAATTTTAAGCTGATGGAGTTTAATTAAAACAGCAAAAGCAGGAAGAACATTCTGACTTCCTCCCCTCCTCACCCTTCTCCTCTGAAACAGGCCCTGAGACCTTCGGATAAGAGCGGCTCTACCTATATCTGGGGGAAAGGATATCCTGAACTCCAAAGACAAAGGGACACGAAGAAGAATCCCAACAAATAGGCCTCGCTGTTTCCCCCAGTTTACTATACTTCTCTCATTCTCCTTAACGGAGCCCACTCCTCCACAACTGCTCACTCTTTGTCAAAAGAAGCATAAAAATACACAGATCTTTCTTTGAGGCTTCACTTCCTTTCAAAGTCTCCCATGTCATGTAGAACTTACATGAAATCACTTTGTATGCTTTTCTCCTGATGATCCAACTCAGATGATTTTTCAGACCCAGTCAGGGACCTCAAGAGGCTCAAGGAAAAATTCTTCCTCTCTTACATATTCTTATGAGCAAAAACTCAAAATGCCCTGTTAAAATCATATTTCAATTAAACATGGATGCAACTGAAATATGCAAGAGTAAAGACTAAAAATACGATTTTATAAGCTTTTCAGGAAAGTAATATAGGGCTATATAACTTATATAGAAACAACAAAGAATAAGAACAGTTTTGGAAGAGAGATTTATTTACTCATTTATTGTGATATGGGAATTCATGTTTATTTGATACCAGCCAAGAGAATTATCATAAAACATTCTTTAGAACAAAAGCACACAGTTTTCTTTAAAAAAATAAAATAAAATAAAAAATAAAGCTTTGAGCCTATTTCCCACTCTCAAAGCCCTGTAGAAAAAAAAAATTCATAGAAACAGCAAACAAGAGAAAATAGTCTAAATTTAAGAAGGAAAAAAATGAATATTCCGAAAAATGAGAGATGTGACAGTTGAGAAGGAAAAAGCAACATGGATAACAAGAGGAAAAAATATTTCAGAAAGGCTCTGTAGCATATAACAGGCTATAGGAAGCAAGATATTTTAAAGGTGAACTTGAGTGAGAACAAGAGCATGTGAAAAAGAATTCCCAGTTGGTAGCATAAAAGAAGTGAAAAAGATGGTTAAAAAAGATATAAAGAGATTAAAGGACAGGAAAATACTGGAGCCATTTAAAGTTACATGTATAATTTAATGTTCTCTGTGCAATTCTTTCATCTTTCTGGGGGAAAAATGCTTCATAACTCCAAATATCTATATATATGTCCTTAAATTGCTACCATATCTCATTTTCTTTTCTTTTCTTTTTTTTTTCTTTCTTTCTTTCTTTTTTTTTTAGAGGGAGAGAAAGAGAGAGAGAGAGAGAGAAAGGAGGGGTGGGGCAGAGAGAGAAAGAAAGACAGAGAGAGAATCTTAAGCAGGCTCCACAACCAGCAGGAGCCTGACAGGGGGCTCAATCTCACGACCCTGAGATCATGACCTGAGCTGAAATCAAGAGTCAGATGCTTAACTGACTGAGCCACCCAGGTGCCCCTCATTTTCTTTAATGTAGTGTTTTTTAAGACTTTTGTTTGTCAATGACAGTGTTCCAATTCAGACCAGTTTTAACTCAGACCAGTTGTTCGTTAAGTCCCCAACGATGTTCATGTCCTAATCTCCAGAATCTGAAAATAGGCTTCTTATATATGCAAAAGAGACTTTTGCTGATGTGATTAAGTTAAGGGTTTCTGAGATGAGATGATTATCTTGGATTATCTGGGCAGATCTGATGTAATCACTAGGGGCCTTCTAAGGGAAAGGAAGGAGGTGAGCAGGAAGGTCAGAGACAGAGAAAGAGGAAGAGGTTATGGAAGAAGCAGAGGTCAGAGCGATGAGAAGCCAAGGAATGCAGGCAGCCCCTAGAAGGTGGAAAAGGCAAGGAAATGGATTCTCTTCTAAAAGCCCCAGACGGAACATAGTCCTACAGACCCACTTGAGATTTCTGACTTCCAACCTACAGGAGAATGAACATGTGTTGTTTGAAGCCACTAAGTATATGATTATTCGTTACAGCAGCAATAGGAAACTCATACACTCACATAACCAGGAAGTTCAAGGAATACAACTAACTTCCAGCCCATTTTAATCCAGTGGTTCAGCTGATGTTGTGAACCTGTCCATTACAATAATCTCTAAACAATGCTTTCCTCTGGGCCAGTCTCACTTTCAGGCAGTTCCTCCCCATGTCATAGAAAAGATAAACAGGGGTAGATCAAAGCTTGCCATGTCCTTAATGAATGGAGATCCCTTGGGCTACATTGTGTGGTGGTCCTGCTTAAACCTGGCAAACCTAGAAGAAAATCAAGAGCTTTCCCCCCCACCATACTGCAAAAAAGCCGGGGGGTAGGGGAGTGGATCTGGCTGGCTTAGAAGAAGTCACACCTTCTCCTTGAACCAGTTATTTAGCTAGGGGTATGCAGTACTTTAATTTGCCAGGTCTTGGTCCTCTTACCCTTTTGTTTGGAGCAAAGGGGATGGGAAAGGGTCAGTCCCATAGAAATCACATAGACTTGGGTCCCCACAAGAAAGACAGGTGCTATTACCAGAAGAAGGAAAAGGAAAGGATATTGAGTATCACTGGGAACAAATATACTATTTCAAAAGTACATATTTGACTGAAAAACTCAAAATTAATGCACTTCCCTTGGCTATTGATTATATACAGATATATATAATTATATGTACACATATAATAATTTTTTTAAGTAAATTATATCCTCAACATGGGGCTTGAACTCATGACTCTGAGATCAAGAGTTGCATCACCTACTGACTGAGACAGCCAGGTGCCCTGATTTTAAATTTTTAAAAACATTATAATATAAAAACCATATGCCATATTTTGATTACATGTGTGGTTTCATTAATGGCCTTGATCTACCACGACCCATCATCCCCATTATGGATACAGCTCCTAAAAAATTGGCCTATTTTATGTTAATAAATGAACTTGGTAACTCAACAGTAAAAAGGGCAATTATTACATATGCAATATCTAAGTGGCATTGCTTTCTTTTTCTTTCTCTTTTTTTTTCTGAACGAGAGCACACATGGTCAAGGTGGTTGGCGAGAGGGAGGGACAGAGGAAGAGAGAGAGAGACAGAATCTTAAGCAGGTCCACACCCAGTGTGGAGCTCAACTTGGGGCTCCATCTCATAACCCTGGGATCATGACCTGAGCTGAAATCAAGAGTCGGATGCTTAACCGACTGAACCACCCACAGGTGCCCCTTAGTGGAATTGTTTTCAATCCAAGGTGGGACATGGTCACTGTTCAAAGGGCGCTTGGGATACCAGAGTGTCAGAATTCCAAAGAGCTGATGGTTGGTGGAATCAGATGGGAGAGTATCGGGACTCCTCCTTCATTTATTGATCTGTTATCACCACGTCCTCCCTTCCTGCTTTGAGGATACTGGTCATGTCCAAAAAGTGGTGGTGGAGGTGGTGGTGGTGGTGGTGGTGAAGGTTTCATGGAAGGTGGTAGAGCCCAAAGAGGTGGAGTGACCATCAGAATCTAGCTCTTATAAAAGCAATTCAAACATGTTCACTTTTTTCTAGATGTCTTTTAAAATCTCAGGTGAGTGGAACCAACTCTGATGCATCAGTAGGAGTAGGAAAGGATTTTAATTTACTTTAAAGACTTAGGGGGTAGCATACAAGTTGATCTATTATCTATAGTACCTTCATCATCTTGATCAGCCTACCACAGGTCCTAGCACTTAGGAGGAGCTCAATAAACACATACCGAATGAATAAACGGGCTTCAAAGTGTCGCCCTTGCTTGCTTGCTGAATATAAATTTATCTTTAAGGCTATACAAAAAGGCAAAACTATTCTTTTTCATTCTGGTTCTGCATTTTTATTACCATCAACATTCATTTGGATGCTTGCTTCTTTCTGATATTACATTCATATTATGAATCTGAAGTCAGGGGTTAAGTGAAAGATTAAAGGAGTTACACAAGCGATGATTCTGGTGTTACTATAACCACAAACACACATACATGCATATACATACACACACGGAGGGTATTCAAGTTAATGCAAATTTTAAATGTCTAAGATAATGCAGATTGGAATGCAGCCAGCAAAAATGTCATTTTCTGACTTAATGGAGAGATTAATAAATCAAAACCATGAATTATATATGAAGTCTCACCCAGGATCTCAGTTATTTTTAGCACAGGAGAGTAACATGATGCTGCAGGTACAGTTTGTGCCAACACCATAACTGGAAGAACAAAGTACCAAGGAAAGCAGGGCCAGAATGTCTCAATCAACAAAAGCAGAGACAAAAAGTCAGCATCCTCCAGAAGAGAAAGACAGCTTTTCTCATGTGCAAAACTGAATGACAAATGTGATGGAAGGAATCACAAGTGTAAGGAGGGGACTTTACCAGCATACTAATAACTATGCAAATAACTGAACTCTGTCTTAAGTGCATCTCTGCTTGTCAAGTGACGAACGAAGGTAATTCACAGCTGGAATTTTAACTTTCCCTACTCTAAAGAAGACCATCATGTGAAACAAAAATGAAGGGGATAATTAGCACCAGACAAACTTATAGCAAGTATGCAGACTAAAGAGGAGTCCACAGACTCAAGTTTAAATCCAGCGTTGCCACTTACCTCTGTGTTGTAGTAATTCAACTCTAGTTGAATTCAATCTCTAGAAGCCTTAGTTTACTGGTCTGTAAAATGAGAACAGTATGTCTATATCATAAAGTTTGGGGAAGGATCCAATGAAATGACACATGTATTCAGCATGGTGTCTAGTATACAGCATGTGCTCCATAATTAATTCTCAGAAATGTAAATATGACAGAAATGAAGTACACGTGTGTGCCCCACCTTAACCTTTCAAATCATTAAGAATCTATTGTGTGCATGTATAACATTTATGGGATATGGATCAAAAGGTTTTGGCAGATACATAACATAGTGATAGAAGTCTAGGTCCCATAGATATTAAATAGTTTTGAAGCAACTAGTGTGACCATCACGTAAGGAAGTTTGCTATTCAATGAAGAGAGAAGACTACTCTGAAAAGAGTAAATCTATCATTTTTTAGTTCTCCACTTCTCCCCTGGCCTTTAGTGCAACAGGTACTGGACCCGGACAGTAGCTTTGCCCATGAACTATCATAATTAACCCTTAAGGTTAGGCCAATCATAAACAAAACCAGCTCCCAGAGACCTACAGAGGGAAGACGTTGAGAACATCTTTCTACTAGAAGAATATTCATCGAATACTCGTCAAAATGTAAGCTCTAGTTATCTCTGGGTAGTAGAATGTAAGTGATTCTTACTTTTCAACATTTTTCAAAAGATTTATTTATTTATTTATTTATTTATTTATTTATTTATTTGAGAGAGAGAGTGCGTACAGGTACACATGAGTGGGGGGAGGGGCATAGGGAGAGGGAAAGGAAGAGAAGCAGACTCCCTGCTGAACGCAGAGCCCTGAGATCATGTCCTCAGCTGAAATCAAGAGTTGGACCCTTGGGGCAGCCTGGGTGGCTCAGCAGTTTAGCACCATCTTCAGGTGTGATCCTGGAGACCCGAGATCAAGTCCCACATCAGGTTCCTTGCATGGAGCCTGCTTCTCCCTCTGCCTGTGTCTCTGCCTCTCTCTTCTCTCTGAGTCTCTCATGAATAAATAAATAAAATCTTAAAAAAAAAAAAAAGAGTTGGACCCTTACCGATTGAGCCACCCAGGTACCCCTCAACATTTTTTATTTTTTAAAATTTATTTTTATTTTTTTTAAAGATTTTATTTATTTATTCACAAGAGACACACAGAGAGAGGCAGAGACACAGGCAGAGGGAGAAGCAGGCTCCATGCAGGTAGGCCAATGTGGGAATCAACCCTGGGACCTCAGTATCACGCCCTGAGCCAAAGGCAGACTCTAAACCTCTGAGCCACCCAGGGATCCCCCCTCAACATTTTTTAATAGGTAATTTATAAATTTTAATTTGCAGATATCACATATATGTAGCTTTTATTAAGAAACCAAAGGAAAAAAAAAAAGAAACCAAAGATACTCAGGTCATATCTTCTTATTTTATCTAAGCAGGAAGGGGAAGCAGAGGCCTGAAAGCTAGTCTGGCCATCCCTTGTTTTTGTAAATAAAGTTTTACTGTAACACAGCCACACCCCCTTGTTTACACATCATCCAGGGCTGCTTTGGCATTACAAAGGCAGAGTTGAGCAGTAGCAACAGAGACTTCACGGCCCACAAATCCTAAAATATTGACTATTTGGCCCCTTAGATTTTGCTGACCCTGAGTTAGTCTGAAGCAAATTCTTAAGCATGGCTTGCCCATTATGAAATACTTAGTACAAATGGGCCAGTCCCTACCTGTGATGGCTTGGACAAGTCATCTAAAGAAAGAAAGAGAGGTGATCTAAGGTCCTGGGATGGAGCCTCATGCCCAGTTTCCTGCTTCTCACTCTCCCTCTGCCTTTCCCCCTGACTTGTGTGTGCTCTTTCTCTCTCTCTCTCTCTCAAATAAAAATATCTTTAAAAAAAGAGAGAGCAGGAAGGTTGGTTTATCTTTACTGTTATTTTTATTTCTTTTTTTATAGATTTTATTTATTTGAGTGAGAAAGAGCACAAGCAGGGGGAGAGGCAGAAAGAAAAGCAGACTCCCCACTGAGCAGGGAGCCTGACTCAGGGCTGATCTCCCGCATCCTGGGATCATGACCTGAGCCAAAGGCTGACATTTAACTGACTGAGCCCCCCAGGCACCTCTTTACTGAGTATTTACTATGTACCAGGCACTTTTCTAAGTGCCTTACATATATTAACTAATTTAGTTATCATGATAGCCCTGAAGCATAGATTCTATTATTATTGCCATATGATAGATGAGGAGGCAGTGTGACTTGTCCAATGTCATTTGGTGAATTTGATAAGAATAGACCCAGGAAATTTAAGTTCCAAACCTGTGCTCAACCAAGCAGCTGAACTCTTGAACAAAGAGGTATCCCTACTGCATGACCTCTCAGATACCTTAGTCTTCGAAAATTTAGGATTTTATATTGTGGTATTTTGTCTTGAAAAATATGTTAAGCCTTGGTTTTCCTTAAGATGGAAGTCACCAGCTCCTGGCCCACTTGTGATGTTTTCCCATAGCTATGTTTTGGACAGCACAGTGCTTTCTGGGAGCCTCTCCACCCCAGTGCAGATGGCTCCTTCCTATCCTATCACATCCAGCTGCCATTCACCTTCACCTCTCTGCTGGGCCCAAGAAGCCATGTGAGACACCCCCACCAAAAGACTTTGGTAGAGGAAGGCCTATTGATGAGTGCTTGTGTTACAGGATGTTATAGTGGCAGGGGTCCTATCTTGAGCAAAGCAGAGATCCCTCTCTGAACAGGAAGAGGGGTGTGGAGGGGGTGAGGGTGAGAGGACAGCAAATGTTTGTCTGAAAGTTTGGTCCTCTGGGCAAGCTCAGAGACTCCTGTGAGAGAGAAAAAGGAAAAGACAGAAAGAAGAGGACACAGTGGCAGGTGCCAGGTGGTGGGGTAGGGAGGCGAGGGTTATTTCGACACTTCCAAGATACCTCCTGGAAAATCTCAGAAATAATTGGGAGAAAAGACTTTGCTGGATTCTGGAAGCACATTCTCATATACACATTGCTACCTGATATGCCATGAGAAGTTCTATAAACAAAACGGCCATCACCTTGAAAGTTTAATGCATTCTCAAGTTCCACCCTTGTCTCAGCCATTGTTTCACCGTAAGGAGAACATCATTCTGAGAATACCAACTAAGCCTTTCAGGAAGCTTTCACTAAGGTACTGTTGGGAGCAATCATCATGCACCATAAGAAAATCTGGCAAGGGCCCTATCTCAAGGGAAAAGATGGTCACACAAATATTTGGGTAAAAATTCCAGGGGCTCATAAACCACTCCTCCCAAATGCCCATTGATTCTAAGGCAACTATAAACCCTTGGTTAAGAACTCTTGCTTTAGGGCAGCCTGGGTGGCTCAGCGGTTTAGCGCCACCTTCGGCCCAGGGTGTGATCCTGGAGACCCAGGATTGAGTCTCACATCGAGCTCCCTGCATGGACCCTGCTTCTCCCTCTGCCTGTGTCTCTGCCCCCCTCTCTCTCTCTCTGTGTCTCTCATGAATAAATCAATAAACTCTTAAAAAAATAACTCTTGCTTTAGAGCATTAAAACACACATACCGTAATTCCTACTTATTTTGAGCACACAGAACAACCGGGAATCTGAAACTAAATTTTCTAAAAAGCTCACATTTGTGGACACCAAACAGAAAAAGCCAATATCTAAATATATAGTTTATTACCTTGAGGAAGAACAGAGCATAAAATGAAAACGGTGTGCTAAGACCTATTGAAGCTTCTTTTACATGTACAAAGACACACACACACACACACACACACACACACATCACGGGCCAACTTGAATCAAACCTAGTGATAGCTTTCATTTTAAATGATCTTATTCTGTCTCCTGTATGTTTTACAGTATATATATATATATATATATATGCCATCACATCTGCAAATGTGCCTCTCCCCTATAGATTGATAGGTCAAACATGCTCAGATGCCAAAGAGAAGCTTGACTGGAGAACTAAGAAAACGAAGTTACTTTCCAGACCCCCATTCACATGTATAAGAATAGAAGTTGACTCAGGGTAGGGCAGGGGCCAGCCCCACTCCACCTCTGCCAAGCTGCGATCAGCCTGGAACACTGTGATGGCCTCTGTCAGTCACATTGCAAAAAGGGCACAGAGCAATTCTTATCTATCTATACAAAAGAGTAAAATGTAGTCACTGCTAACCACACTTGTGAATAATCTGGTAAACACACACTGTCCACTCATACACACACAGACTGGAAAATAAGAACTAAAACGTTTGAAGTGTTTCTCTGGGTAGTGGAATAATGGGAGACTTTCTTCCTTTCTCCCTTTCCTTTCTCCTTTCTTTTCTTCCTTCCTTTCTTTTGGGGTTTTTTATAATGGATATTTGTTATCTTTGAAATCACACAAAAAAGCTACATTTGGAAAAGAAAACCACTGATGTACTAGAATGGATCAATATAAGCATCCCCCAGATAACAAAAGGTCAGAATTCTGTCTTCTGAGAAAGAGCGGAAGGATGGTGCAATTTTGATCTTGGAAAAACTGCAGGCTCTAGAGAATGAGTAAAGATTCATCAAATACTCTAGAGAACAACCATGTAGGGGAGGGATGAAACTTTAGTCTGGGTGGCTTCCGAGAGTCCAACGAGGACCAACAGACAGAAAAGGAAAGGGAGATTCACTGAACTCACTAGAGAAAAGTACTTTCCCAAGATGAAAGTGTGCTAAAGAGCTTGACAGGGCTCCCTCTCTGTGGAAGTGCACTCTCAGATGACCATCTATAGAAACACACCCCTAGATGTTAGATGCCCACTGATGGAAACACACCTCCAGATTCTAGATGACCTTCTATGGACGTACATATCCAGCTGCTGGATGGTGATCTACAGAAGCACCCCAGATGCTGGATGACCATACATGGAAACATCCATACAGATGCCAACGGCCATATGAAGAGGCAGATCGCTCCCTATGCTGAATGTCCTTCCTGACCACAACCCAGCATAAGAAGTGACCATGAAGTTGGTTTTCCATCCTTAAAGATATTCCTCAGAGCTGTGAGCTATGTCCTAAAACAATAAGCCACAAAGCCAATAGCTTGTCTTTAGGGGCAGCAGTGTTTCATGAATATGAAGAATGCCTTGGAACCGACAGCAATGGTGACAATTAGCTTCAGAAGAGCTGCATGGTAATGCTCAGCTGTTCCTTTCAACCACCTGCTTTATGGCTTCACAGATGCAGGAGATACACATTACCTCCCTTCCAAAAATGCTCTCAATTAAGAAAGAAAGGGCAGAGCTTCAAGAAGGAAGAAAATACCAGATCAAGGAAAAGAGGAGAAACAAGGGATGATATAGTATGGAGAACAAGGAAAACAACAACAAATGTAAAAGCTTTTAGAAAACATCCAATGGCAAACACTCAAAAGAAATGTACACTCTGGCCTTGGATGTTTAGTCACTTGCCTCAACAGTCAGCTACTTTTGTTTAGATGCTTCAAAAACTGTCCTGCTTAAGGTCTCACATGGTATAAGTAGAGAAAAAGATTAGGAGAAAAAGAAACACCAAAACAACTGTGATATTTACATTTGTATCACAATTCTCCTAATTAGCTGTATGACCTGGAAGAAGTTACTTCATCTCTCAGAAATTCCACTTTTTAAAAAAATATTTTATTTATTTATTCATGAGAGATAGAGAGAGAAAGAGAGAGAAGCAGAGACACAGGCAGAGGGAGAAGCAGGCTCCATGCAGGGAGCCTGATGTGGGGACTCGATCCCAGGACCCCGGAATCATGACCTGAGCTGAAGGCAGCTGCTCAACCACTGAGCCACCCAGATGTCCCGAAATTCCACTTTTTTAAATATACAAACTGAGGATTATACTTACCTAGGCTGTTGTAAGAATTAAATATCTTCTTACTTGTAGGTACGTACTCACAGTTGTTGAATAAATCCTAGCTTTAGTATTATGGCTATTGTTAAAAAAAAGTTTATTGGGTCTAGAAAGGAATAGGTACTAATATTTTTCTGAGATCCTGTCTGAGATGAGATTTACATAGACGAATTCTACTGAAGTCCAACAAATCTTTGAGCTAGAGCTGCAGTTGACACACTTTTTCTATAAAGGGCCAAATAGTAATTATTTTAGGCTTTGCAGAGGTACAATGTCTACTGAAACTACTTGACTCTACTTCAGTAGTGCAAAAGCAACTGGAGACAATATGGAAATGTATGGGCATGGCTGTGTCCCAATAAAACTTGATTTATAAAAGCATTCCAGATTTGGCTTGTGGGCAGTAATTTGTTGACCTCTGAGCTAGATGGTATTCTCAAATTACAAATGAGGAAACTATTACTCAAAGTGCTCGAGCAACTATTACAAGCAACTATTGCTCAAAGTCACTCAGCTCATAAGAGGCAGGCCTGGGATTTGAGGACCATATGTCCCAGAGCTCATGTTCTTTCCTCCATGCTGAGTTGTGTTAATTGGCATTATACCTTTTGTAGTCATTTAAACACAGGATTTATGGTTTAGAGGAGAAATTCCACTCACCTAAATACACAATTGCTACACAACACAAATGGTGCCCAAATAATTCAAGTACAACATATCAAGATTCCACTAGGGCCTGTACTCACTGTAAAATTTATAGTCTCAAAAGAGTTTGCTAGTATTAGTGAAAAGTTGGTCTTGCCAAAATCAAGTGAAGAATTATTACATGAATGTCAAAAAATAATTTTAACCTGAATTTCCTGGAAAATACAAATAAATGTTTTCTTATTTGGTTTTCAATAACTCAGAGATTTGTCCCAAACATCCAATGCATTGTTGCAAAGAAAGGAAATGAATGATTGGTTCTTCACGGAGTAAGAAACAGGAATAAGAAAATATCCATTCTTCCAATTATTTATGCTAAACATTAATTTCCTTTAAAGATGGGCCACAGACATTTACAAAATTCTTAAAGTCATAGTTTTCAATTGGGTTGCAAAGAGAAAGAATGGAGAAGGAAACACAACAGAATTAACTGGAAATCTCTACCACAAATATACAGTCCAGTCTTCATCCCTACTAGCGCAAGATTCAAACCCCCTCGGTCAAGTCAGGAAATGACTTGGTATCTGCACTTAGGAAGCAAAATAAGGGGGAAAAACACTTAAGAAATGATTCTAATTATTCCACCTTCAGAAGCATTGGTTAAAACAGAGATTCTCCCTTTCAACACTACTGACACTCTCTAGCTGGATAAATCTTTGTTATGGGAGTTGCCCTGTGCATTGCAGGACATAGAGCAGCAGACCCGGGCTCTACCCACTAGATGTCAGTAATATCCCGCCCCCAATCATGACAATAAAAAATGTCTCCAGACATTGCCAACTGTTCCTTGGACGGCAAAGTTGCCTGGGTCAGAATCTAACTCATCCTATATTGGCTTTACCTTAACACTCAATCCAAAAAAAAAAAAAAGAAGAAAAGCACTTTTCTTCTGCTTTATTTAAGGACCATGAGCCCACTCATGGCCCCACCTTTTTACCAAAGTGTAGCCATTATTCTGTAGCTTTGAACTCATTGCAAATCTTATATATGCACTAACACACTTTCTTGGTATTTATTAAGGTATCAGTTATCACTTGTCCTTCACTGTAATAGGTTTTATGTCAATATTAATGCTCTGTGGATCAACAATTTATTCCCTGGTCTTTTTTTTCATTCTGTTTTTTACAGATTTTAAATGATCTTGGAATTCATAATAACAATCTTTCAAAACTTATAGCACCTCCAGCCTTCCCTAACTAAAATCAGTTACCTGAAATACATAATAAAAAGTAACAGGTCCTCAGATAAATGTCATTCTTGAGTCATTTAAAGTATTACCCCGGTCTAGACAAGAACAAGCATTGGCCAAGTTGTAGAAAAATTGGAACTGTCATGAATTGCTGGTGGGATGGTAAAATGGTACAGCTGCTTTGAAAATGGGTTGGCAGGTTCTTATGTTCTTATGTTAAAACATAATTTCTCATAAGACCAAGCAATTCTACTCTCAGTTATCTAAGAAGAAAGAAGACATACATTCATTTACACAAAGACTTATAAGCAAATAACAGCATTATTCATTATAGCCAAAAAGTAAACACAACTCAGATGTTTACTAACTGGTGAATGGATAAACAAAATGTGATCTATTCGTATAATGAAATATTCTTCAACAATAAAAAGGAATGAAGTCCTGACACCTGCTACAACATGGATGAACCTGGAAAACCTAATGCTGAACGAAGGAAGCCAAACATACAGGCCACACACTGCTGATTCCATTTATATGAACTACCCAGAATAGGCAAATCTCTAGAGCCAGAAACTGGATTAGCTACAGCTGGGTGTATATGTGGGGGGAAGGGATGGGAAGTAACTGCTAATATGTACTAAGCTTCTTTTTCAAGTGATGAAAATGTTCTAAATGTTCTAAAATTAGATCATGGTGATAGTTGCACAATTCTGTAAATAAACTTAAAGATATTAAACTGTATACTTTAAATGGGTGAGTTTCATGGTATATAATTTATATCTTATTAAAGCTGTTAAAAGTGTTTATTGCACAGGTATAGATGGAACCTCTCTTAGATGAAAATTGAGGTTCACCTACCAGGCTATAAACTCAGTCTGTAAGCTTCCACTGTCCTTTCATTCATCAGGCCTTAGCTAGAAGTCTCAACAATATGAGATTTGTCCATGTCTCTATGTCACCTTCCATTCTAACATTCTCTGCATCCTTAAAATTAATGAGACAGATAAGATACAAGTTTAACAGGCTCTGATTACATTGCTGTGGTGACATTATAATAGAATCACAGAGCAATTTACTTAACTCATATATAAGTATATCAATTAGAAGGCAATCCTTCATTTTAGTAGAGAAGGTGGTAGTTACTTTCGGGAGGATTCAGGAGCATTTGAAGTCTTCATGCCCCAAAGTTCCCCTTTCTATTCTGTCCCTAACTCCCTTCTTTTTGGCTTAGGCATTGATTCTAACAGTTCCTGTCAAATGTATGCTAAACAAAGTGTTTTGATTAATGGATTTTGATCAAGCTGGAGAGAAGATTCCAGTGGCTTGCCACAGGACCATGTTATCAACATCACTGAAGAAAGGGTCCTCATTTAATTTGTTAGCTACAAAAATAGGAGGAGCAGAAAATACATTAGCTAACAGAGCTAAGGCTAAAAAATATCTCAATAAGCTGGAACAACGTGCTGAAATAAACCAAACAAAATTAAAAATAGATGTAAAAGTTCAAAAAATCCATTTCACATGAGCAGAATGAAGGAGACCTAGCTTCACAATCACTCATTTAAAAGAAGTCGATAGGGCAGCCCAGCTGGCTCAGCGGTTTAGTGCCGTCTTCAGCCCAGGGCCTGATCCTGGAGACCCAGGATGGAGTCCCATATCGGGCTCCCTGCATGGAGCCTGCTTCTCCCTCTGCCTGTGTCTCTACCTGTCTCTGTGTCTCTCATGAATAAGTAAATAAAATCTTAAAAAAAAAGAAGTCGGTAAAAAAAAAATAAATAAATAAATAAGTTAGTGGGTTTTACATGCCAACAATTTCCATATATATTGCATACATCATTTATTTATATATAAAAATAATAATAATATGGTCTGGGCAGCAGTAACAGAACTTCAAAATTCAGATGACATTTGGAATATCACACCCATTTCTGAATGTAATATTTTAAGAGGTGCATTACAGAATAGCTGTTCAACAACCTTCAACAAAAAATTCTGGTGTCAGTGTCGGCCACCATGCTGGGCGCTGGTAATCTAGGACACCACAAGGAAACAAAGTCCCTGGCCTTGTGAAGGCAGTTCTTGAGTCGGCCATTACCAGCATGGTGAATCTTTCAAAGGAAGAGGGCAGAGCTGATGAGGGCAGACAAGGGTGGACCTAGCCTAGATGTTCCTTTGGAGGAGGGTGACGGGTCTAGAAACAGGCACAGTTGAGGGATCTAGGGATGGATAATTTAGGCAAGAGAGGATTGATGGGGTGTGGCCAAAGTGTTGTTACATGGATAAGGAATTACCTTTATATTTGTTGTTTCCAAGAAAAGAATTAAACCAACCAGGAGACATTCCAAGGAGGCCGACTTTCTGTGGGGATATTAATGAGAACTTCCTTGGCCCACAGAGGAGGTGGCATAATAAAGTAGCAAACTGGCCAACACACAAAATATTCAAGCTGATCACCTTGGTGTTAGACTAGATCAGGGGTTGGAAACATTTCTGTAAAGGGATGAAGGGTAAACATATGAGGCTTATCAGTGTGCACAGTCTCTGTTGCCTCGACTCAACTCTGCCACTAGATCCAGAAAGAGCTACAGAAATACAGACATTAATAAACATGACTATGTTCCAATAAAACTACACTTACTGACCCTGAAATTAGAATATAATCTTCACACGTCATGAAATAGTCTTCTTTTGATTTTTCCCCCAACAATTCCTAGCTTGTGGACTGTGAACATACAAGCGGTGGGATGGATTTAGCCAACAGGTTGTGGTTTGCCAATGCCAGATGAGATGATGTTGGAGATTACTTCTAGTTCTGTGACTCTGAGTTTGAGTAGAACCTGACGGGGAGAGGCTATTTATTTATTTATTTATTTATTTATTATTTATCATATCTATCTATCTAGCAATCAAATATTTTATTTATTTATTTGAGAGATAGAGCACGAGTGGGTCAGGGAGCAGAGAGAGAGAGAGGGGTAGAGGGAGAGGGGGAAGCAGACTCCCCACTGAGCAGGGAGCCCAATGTGGGGCTGGATCCCTGAGATCATGACCTGAGCCGAAAGCAGATGCTTCACCCACTGAGCCACCTGGGCACCCCAACGAGTGGCTTTTTAAAGGTGTGTGGGCTTTTGTGTGTGTGTTTGTTTAATATTTAAGTGGTCTCCATATCCAATGTGGGGCTGAAACTCACAGAGATCAAGAGTCTCATGGTCTACCGATTGAGCCAGCCCAGTG
The DNA here is from genome assembly GCF_011100685.1 of Canis lupus familiaris. Taxonomy (NCBI): domain Eukaryota; kingdom Metazoa; phylum Chordata; class Mammalia; order Carnivora; family Canidae; genus Canis; species Canis lupus. Next base: position 8,588,372 of record NC_049260.1, on the reverse strand, counting down.
CCCCAAGGAGCAGTCTTTTAAACCCACCAGCCCTTTGCCAATAATTCTAACTATGGGTAACATTCATTGAGACCAAAGCATAGGAAATGTTTCACAGCATCAAAGTGGTGAACGGGGTTTTGGATGCAGGAAGCCAGGCTCCAGAATCATTCTTCTGTATATCCTTTCAGTTAATCCATGCAACAAACCTAGAAGGCAGGCACCCTGGACGAGAACATCGAGGCACAGAACCGTTAAGTCACCCCGCCATGCTGGAGAGGGGACGTGCTGGGAGCAGACTTCCACCTGCCCCACAGGCCGCACACTAAACTCACCCTCCGAGGGCGCAGAGTAATTGAGTTCCTGCCCGTAAACTGCTTGAGGCCTTTAGATGGAACTAAAAAAGTCAGGAAGTACAACAGGGCAGTTGATTTGTATTTATTGTCGCATTTATTAAGTTGTCCACTTCCTGGTCTTTGGGAGGGTTTAGGCATAGACACCAGTGTATTAATTATTCTCAGAACTATTCCTAGCACCCTGAGAAAATCAAGTCTAAATGCCAAGAGACGAAGGCCACTGCCACTGAGAAGATTTGGAGAGCCAAAAAACTGCCATCTTTGAAATCTTTTTCCTCTTTCTGTCAAGCTACAACTCTGCCCTGGAAATGACAGGACCAATTTTGGCGCTCATGCTGCCTTTTTTTCTAAGTAATTGGAGCAGGAACTCCCTGCATTTAGGAGTTCTTTTACATGAAGGCAGTCTCCTGCCTCCTAGAAGGCAGCAGGTTGGACAAAGACGGGAACTGGACGGATAAAGCAGGAGAACTGGTCCCCCTGGTTTAAAGGGGATGCTGATTTTTGGTCACCTCATCGATGAGGCCTTCCCGGATTTGCAGGCAGAGTTGGATGTCTGTCCCCTATACTTCCATAGTACCACGCACACCTCAATCGTACTACTTATGCCCTTACGAAATTGTTGATTTGCTCATCTGGCAAACAGGACATTCCTTGATGACAAGACATTTCGGTCACGGTCTCGTCTGTAACTACTGCATAGCTGGGCAGAGTATGGCTTCCCAATAAGTGGGCAATAACAATAAACAATAATAACCTGTGCTCAATTTGCTTATTGGGATAGCAAGGGAATAGGATGAGATGGTCATTGACGTCTCTTCTGGCCTTGAGATTTAGATAAAGACCACTGTTCTAATTCCCAAGCAGACTCTTATACAGTGGTTGTGCTTTCATTTACATGACTGGATCCATCTTCCTATAGAAAGGACATTGTCTTCTCAACGTGGCAACCAGAGAGATCCATTTTTCAAACAGTGGAGCTCTTATCACTCCCCTGCTCATAATCCTCCAGATGATTCCCCATCTTGCCCAGAGCAAAAGCCACAATCCTCCCCGTGACCTACAGACACTGTACTGTCTGGCCTTTTGCCCACTCACTTTCCTGACCTCTGGCTCTGGCTCACCGCAGTCCAGCCACACCAGTCTCCTTAGTCCTCCTCCAATTTACCACATACCTTCCACCCTTGAAGTCCACACCCTTCTGGTTTCCTCCTCCTGGAACTCCTCCCCCTGGTTGTCCTAGTAGCTTGCTTCTTCACCTCCTTCAAATCTGCCAAAAGTCACCTTCACAGGCGCAACTATTCTAACCACCCCATTGATAGTCTGCAGTCTCCCTTCTGGCACGCCTCATCCTCTTTGCTGATTTATTTTCCTCCATAATGCTTGTTACCTTTCATTATACCGTAAAGGTTACTTTTCCTTTATAGGCTCTTGTAGCCGGTGCTTTTGTCCAGTCCTGATCACTGCTGTGTCGCTGCACCTGTAAGATTGCCAGGCATGCAGCATGGGGCTCAATGAATGTTTGTTGGATGAATGAACACAACGAAGCAGCACAGTGAGGTGAGTGTGAGACTCAGCTCATGAACCTCAAGCCCCACTGCTTTTCCAGGTTGGCCTTTGGGCTGTTCCTCTAATCTCCCCCTCCGTGGCCTCCTCCAGAGTCCACATTTGCTCTGTTCTTCCTGTGCATTTTCCTTTTGTAAACTCTGTTCTCTCTTTCAGGACTGTGGGAGCTCCATCCCAAGGTAAATTAAGCAGGAGGTAAAGTGACTGAAAGGGAAAATGCCTGCATGTACTAATAGAAGGCAAAAGCTATTATCAACAGGGAAGGCATGGGGTTGACCACTGACCTTATTTCTTGATGTGGAAAAAAGAGGCAAACATCACATTTTCAATCCCAGACTCTCACAAAAGCTGTTTTTGAGCCAATGGTACTTAGTGATGCAACTTTACAAATAAAACTTGAATACACAAATCTGGCACTCTTTCCTAGGCATAGCTGGTGTTCAAGGAGGTGGTCCAAACATTGAAGTCCTTATGTCCAATGACATGATTCATTGTAATAATAAGAAAGAGGCAGCAGGGTAGAATGGAAAGATTCAGATTCTGGATACAGGCACTTGCTCTTTTTTTAAACTTTTTTTTTTACTTGCTCTTCTTCAAACAAAGAAATAAAATCATAATACGTACTTTATGAATTTGTTTTAGAATGAAACAGGATATTTTAAGAGTGGGGTGTTATTATGTACAATTATCCAGTCTATAAGGGGCACTCAATAGACAGCAGCCACCACCACCACCAGCAGCGTCATCATCATCATTGTCATTTGGAAGGGTTGATCTGCCTCAGAGGCAGTAAGAGAGAAAAGGACCATCATACCGAGAGAATTAGAGAAGAGGAGACATTCTATAGGTTGAAAGATGAATCTGGTTCAACTAGTCAAGGGTTACTCAAAAGTGGCACAGCTGACATCTGGGGCCATATAATTTTTTGCTGAACAGGTCCCACCCTACAAGCTGCAAAACGTTTAACATTATCCACGGCCTATACACACTAGATGCAGTAGTGACACCCCCAGTGCTGATCAACGAAAATGTCTCTAGACATTGCCAAATGTCCCCTGAGAGGTTCCATCACTTCAGGTTGAGAACCACTGATGTCTAACCAGGAAACAAGAAGTAGAAGGCAGTAAAAATAAATCTCACTTAAATCTTTTGCATATATAAAGGGCAATATGCCTTTATGGTTTACAGCAGAGGCCAGCTAACCATGGCACACAGGTCAAATCCATCTCATCACTTGTTTTTGTAAATAAAGTTTTACTGAAACATAGACAGGCTCATTGCTTGCATTATTGTCTATGGCTGCTTTCAGACTACAACAGCAGAGTTGAATAGTTGAGACAGTTAGCATGGCCCACCAAGCCTTAAATATTTACTATCTGGCTGTTTTCAGCCAAAGGTGTTGGTTTATAGCACAGATAAGATCTGGAAGTGGGCTACTTGCTTTTAAATCCTAGTTCAGCTGCTTATCACCATTACAGTTTGCTGCAAGGTCCTTAAACCTCCTGGTGCTCTAGCTTCCTAATCTGTCAAAGGGGCTGATGATAATAATGGTGCTGAAGTCACAAGGAATCCTAGGCATTTAATACTTGTTTGCATTTATGACACCTTTAAAGGGGAAACAAAGAAAACATGGTGATATTACTTTTTAAGGGATTGATTTCTATAACTATAAAATCTGCCCAGAAAAGAATAAAATCTCTCACATCTAATCAACTTACTGGTCTCTCTCCCTTAATAGCCTCTAATTTTTGATGTGCTCATCTCAAAGAAAGGAGAGGATCAAAAGTCTTTAAAAAATATAAGTTTAAAGTATCTGATGGAAAACCCAAGAAAAGAAATAAAAATTGATAGTGAAAGTGATATGGGCTTTATGTACTTTCTGACCATTTCATATTAAGAAAGGCAGTGCTGGGATCCCTGGGTGGTGCAGCGGTTTGGCGCCTGCCTTTGGCCCAGGGCGCGATCCTGGAGACCTGGGATCAAATCCCACATCGGGCTCCTGGTGCATGGAGCCTGCTTCTCTCTCTGCCTGTGTCTCTGCCTCTTTCTCTCTCTCTCTCTCTCTCTCTCTGTGACTATCATAAATAAATAAAAAAATTAAAAAAAAAGAAAGGCAGTGCTTTCTTTATTTACTGTCTCATTTGAAAACTCCTATAAAGGAAAGGCCTTCAGATAATAACATACATTTATGTAGGCCTAGATGTGTATACAGTTGACCCTTGAACAACATAGGTTCAAAATGTGTGGACCCACTTATACGTGGATTTTTTTTTTATAAATACCGTACTGTAAATGTATTTTCTCTTCCTTATGAATCACATTTTCTTTTCTCTAGCTTACTTTAAAGTAATAATATAATATATAATACACATATACAAAATATGTGTTAATCAATTGTTTATGCTATCAATAAGGCTTCTGCTCAACAGTAGATTATTAGTAGTTAAGCTTCTGGAGAGTCAAAAGTTATATGGTAGATTTATGACTGTGTGGAGGGTCAGTGCCCCTAAACCCCACATCATTCAAAGGTCAACCATATGTCCTCACCACAAATCCCCCACTCTAACTAGACCTGGAGCCTCACCATATAGGATCAAATTACATTCTTGCCTTTCCCCTAGCATTTGTTTGAGTTGTTTCTGCTTCTCTAATTCCTATCTATTCTCCAAATGTCAGCATGGGTACTTCTTTTTTTCCTGTGGCCTTTGGCATGCTCTCCAAACTATTTCTTCAAATTCCAGAAGTGCCCAGAGGACTTTAGCTCTCAATAAGACACTGCATCCCACATTCCCCACAGCTGTTATTCAACTGCAGCTCATGTGGTTGCCTTGTTTCCAACCAAATTTATTTTTTCCCAATTTTTAAAAAAGATTTCACTTATTTACTTTAGAGAGAGAGAGAGAGAGGAGAGAGAGTGTGAGCCAGCAGGGGGAGGAACAGAGAGAGAGGGACAAGCAGACTCCACACTGAGCATAGATGCCAATGTGGGGCTCAATTCCACGACCTTGAGATCATGACCTGAGCAGAAATCAGGAGTCAGATGCTTAACCAACTGAGCCACCCAAGCATCCCTCCAAATCAAATTTTCAATGACTTGTGGCAAGGACCTACCTTGTGTTTCTCATGTGGATCTCCTGTTGCACTATGCTTAGAGGGGAAGCTCTTAGTAGGCACTAAACACATAATTAAAAGTCACATTGGTTGACACATACCCATATTCAATAAAGGACTCAAATGTATAAATATAGATATGTATAGTCCTACAAATCAATGAAAAAGCAAGTAATATCATAGTTACATGGGTGAAAGACTTGAATAGACACTCCACAAAAGAGTTTACCCAGATGGCCAACATAAATAATGAAAAGGTACCCAACTACATTAGTTATCAGGGAAATGCAAATTAAAATCTTGTGTTACTATCATTACACACCTACCACAATGTCTAAAATGAAAAAGATGTAGAACACAGATTAGAGCAACCAGAACTCGCACACACAATGGATGGGGCCACAGAATGATACAACCATTTTGGAAAACTGTTTAACAGTATCTACAAAATTTCAACATAAGCACATCTTGCGAATAAGCAATTCCACTCCACTCATTGGCTTATTCTCCACAGAAATGCAATCTATGTTCATTAAAATTTAAATACTAGAATATTCAGAGTAATATAATTCATAATAGCCAAAAGGTAAAAACCACTGAAATGCTGATTAGTAGTGAATGAATGAAGAAACACTGACATTCTTCTAATGGAATATGATACAGCAAAGAAAAGGAACAATATACAATATTCCCATTAATATGAATGAATTTCACAAACATGATATTGAGTGAAAGAAGCCAGACAGAAACTGGTACATAGTGTATAATCCAATTGATCACACATGATCCACTGATACACAGTGGATCCAATCCACTATGGACTAGAGATCCAATCCATAGTGTATGATCCAAAAGAAGTGAGACAGAAAAGGGTACAAAACCTAGGGAACAAACTTATGCTGTTTGAAGTTAAGAAAATGGTTAGTCTTATAGAGTGGATAGGAGAGGTCTCCTCAGAGAGGAGTGTTAATGTTCTTTTTTTTTCTTTTAATCTGAGTGTTGGTATTATGGACATGTTCAATTTGTGAAAATCTATTGAGCTGTACAGTTAAAATATATACCCTCTTCTATCTGTAGACTATTCTTCAATATAAAATTAAGTTAGTTTGGTTGATTCGATGAGGAGTAAGTTAGCAATATTCACCTTTTCTTCGAGATACTGCTTCCTGTTCTATACACAGTATGTAGGTAACAAAGTCACCATTCCCTAGAGAAAACAACCTATAATGTTCTGCTCACGTGGTCACAGAAACCCTTCCATTCACCAGCACCTGCTCACAACCTCCAGTCTTGCTAACTACACAGGAACATATCATTCTTTACACAGATGTCAGTACCAAGAACTGGAAAGAACTTCATTTTACAGGCCAGACAATAGACTCTAAGAGGCGAGTTGTTGGTCTGAGACCAGTAAATTCACAGTTGAGACAGGAGCGAGGTCCCAGAACCCTGCCTCCAGCTACATTCTTGCCTCCTGTCTGCCAGGAACTACCCAAGCTCCTCAGGAAAGGTCCACAGTTTACAGTCTCCCTGGGGAAACTGATCATCCTGGGAGCACACAAAAATATATCCCGCCTGCTGCAATGGTACCAGGAACTCCCCATTACCACACTTTTCTATGACAACTTGACAGGAATTTAATAGCAGAGGAGACTTATTAATTTTCTTCAGGGCCAATTGTTTCTTGCACACTACATGTATGTGCTAATTTCTGTAGCTAAACAGCAGACTCATAAGTACTTGGTTAATAATTATATGGTACATTGTGTTGTAGAGTTGTTAAGTGCTTTGGGGGGAAGAAAGAGAAAAATCTTACAAGTAGCAGTTCTTTGCCTTGTCATTTTGAAGGCAAAAAAAATCTATATTTTGTATTCAAAGAAAACATGTTTAAATTAACGATGTGAGTGTATTTTTTGTTTCTCCTTGAACAAGGCTTTTGTATCTCTTCTCTACTTAACGCATACTGATGCCAGAAGGAGATGAAGCTACAAAAGAGGCCAAAGTATTACATAACCCAGCCTGGGTAAACAAACCCGTCTACCTGGGAGGCTTCCTGAATCTCGATGCTGACCCTGGGTGATATCAACAATGAGCAAGGAATTCTAAGATGAGAGCACTGAGTGCATAAACTTGTACATCAAATATAGGCTTCAGAGCAGGATGGAACTGAATCCAGTTAGAAAGCCTGTTGCTGCCATGTACAGAACTTCTTTTTTCTTTGATTTTCCCCTAACCTCTCAGCCCCTGCTCCTCCTCCCTACCTCCCACCCTTAGGCTGTTAGTGCTTTTATTTATTTTTTTAATTATTTATGTATTTCAGAGAGAAAGAGAGCATGAGTTGGGGGGAGCAGCAGAAAGAGAGGGAGAAGCAGACTCCCACTGAGCAGGTAGCCCAATGTGGGGCTCAATCCCAGGGCTCTGAGATCATGACCTGAACCCAAGGCAGGTGCCCCCACCTTGGTGCTGCTTTAAATGGACACACCCTAAGGTGATCCCCAAAGAGTCACACCCTGTATGATCGCTTCCTCTTGAGAGCAAGTAGGATTTATAATCTGCTTCTAATCAGTAGAATATAGCAAAGATGGTGGAATGTCACCTCATTGATTAAGTAATGGTAATGGCAAAGGTGATGATGTTACATAAGGCTCCATCCTAGCAGGTTGGAGTGAGAGACACTCCCTGACTGACCCTGAAGAAGTAACCTGTCATGTTGTGAGAGGATCTCATGGCAAGGAATGCAGGCCTCCTGTAGGAGTGAGAGCGGGCAGCAGCTGACAGCCAGCAAGAAGTGTGGGGACCTCCATTCCACAATGCCAAGCAACAGTTCTGCCAACAACTAGGTGAGTCTGGGAGGGGATCCCAGGAAAGTAAGGCAGCCCAGCTGACACCCTGACAGCAGTCTTGTGAGACAATGAGCAGAAGACCCTGCTCAGCCATGCCAGGGCTCCTGACCCACAGAAACTCTAAGATACTAAATGTTTGTTGGCTTTAAGTTCATGGTAACTTGTCACACAGCAACAGAAAACAAATACACAATAACAGGAGGAAAGCTAGAAATCTCATAAATATCTGGAGATTAAACAACATGCTCCTGAACAACCAATGGGTCAAAGAAGAAATCCAAAGGTAAATCAAGAAATATCTTGAAACAAATGAAAATGGAAGCACGACATATTAAAACCTATGAGACGCTGCCAAAGCTGTTCTAAAAGAGAAGTTTATAGTGGTAAATGGCTACATTAAGAAATATATCTTTTAAAAAACGAAGTATATCTCTACTGGGGAGAGAGGGACTGGTGATAGGATAGAACATAAAAATAAAGCAAACCTAATCATGAGAGAAAGAAAGAAAGAAAGAAATCTCAAATAAACCACCTAACATTATACCACAAGGAACTAGAAAAACAAACTAAGCCCAAAGGTAACAGAAGGAATGAAAAAACAAAGTTTAGAGCAGAAGTAAATGAAATAAGAGACCAGAAACAGAGTATATCAATGAAATTAAGAGCTAATTATTTGAAAAAATAAACAAAACTGACAAACCTTTAGCTAGACCAACTCAGAAAAAAAGAGAGAACTTAAATAAGATCAGAAATGAAAAAGGAGGGACACCTGGGTGGGTCAGCAGTTGAGCATCTGTCTTTGGCTCAGGTCATGATCCCAGGGTCTGGGGATCGAGTCCCGCACAGGGTACCCTGTGAAGAGCCTGCTTCTCGCTCTATGTCTATGTCTCTGCCTCTCTCTTTGTATCTCTCATGAATAATTAAATAAAACCTTAAAAAAATAAATGAAAAGGAGACATTAAAACTGATACCACAGGAACACAAAAAGGATCATGAGAGACTATTATGAACAATGATATGCCCAACAAACTGGGTAACCCAAAAGAAATTAATAAACTCCTGGAAACATACAACCTACCAAGACTGAATCATAGCAGACAGAAGAGAGGGAAACTCTGTACAAACCAATATTGAGTAGGTAAAATGAGTCAGTAATCAAAAACCTCCCAATATAAAAAAGTGAAGGACAAGACGGTTTCACTGATGAATTCTATCAAACATTTTAAAAATTAAGGCCAATCCTCCTCAAACTCTTCAAAAAAAAAAAAAAGGGACGATAGAAAGAAAGAGAAGAAAAGAAATGAAACAAAACTGAAGAGGGAATACTCCCAAATTAATTTTATGAGATAAACATTTACCTTGATAAGAAAGCCAGATAAGGACACTACAAGAAAACTATAGACAAATATCTCTGATGAATACAGATGCAAAAATTCTCAAAAAAAATTAGCAAACTGAACTCAACATCAAATCAAAAGGGTCATACACCATGATCAAGTGGGATTTTTTTTCCCCTGGGAGGCAAGGATGCTTCAACATATGCAAATCAATAAATGTGATACATCACATTAGAATGAAAGATAAAAATCACATTATCATCTCAATAGAAGCAGAAAAGAAATATGATAAAATTAAACATCTTTCATGATAAAAACTCTCAACAAACTGAGTATAGAAGGCACATGATAAAGGCCATATAAGGTAAGCCCACAGTTCACAGCACATTCAGGGGTGAAAGGTTGAAAGCTTTCCTTCACAGACCAGGAACAACACAAGGATAGCCACTCTCACCACTCCTATTCAATATAGTACTAGAAGTCCCAGCCAGAGCAATCAGGTGAGAAAAAGAAATAAAAGGCATCCAAATAGGAAAGAAAGAGTAAAATTGTTTTAGTTTGTGGATGATGTGATTTTACATATAGATATTTCTAAAGATTCCACCCAAACACTGCTAGAACTAATTAACAAATGCAGTAAAGCTGCAAAATACAAAGAAAACAGTTGCATTTCTATACACTAACAACAAAACATTTGGAAAAGAAACTTCAAAAAATCAATCCTGGGGCACCCGGGTGGCCCAGTTAGTTCAGCATCCAACTCAGTTTCAGCTCAGGGCATGATCTCAGGATCCCAGGATGGAGCCCCACCTTGGGGCTCCCTGCTCAGTGGGGAGTCTACTTGTCCCTCTCCCTCTGCCCCCACCATGCTCATCCTCCTTTCTCTCTCTCTCAAACAAATAAACAAAATCTTTACCAAAACAAAACAAAACAAAAAAACAATATAGCATCAAAAACAATAAAATCCTTAGGAATAAATTTAACCAAGGAGATGACATATCTGCCTACTGAAAACTATAAGATTTTGATGAAAGAAACTAAAGAAGACACAAGTAGATGGAAAGATATCCCATGTTCACAGATCAGAAGAATTAATATTAAGATTCCATACTATCCAAAGCCATCTACAGATTCAATGCAATCCCTTTCAAAATTTCAATGACATACATATTTCACAGAAATAAAACAATCCTAAAATTTGTGTGGAGCCACAAAAGGCCCCAAATAGCCAAAGAAGTCCTGAGAAAGAAGAGCAAAGCTGGACATACCACCCTTTCTGATTTCTAACTATATTACAATGCAACAGTAATCAAAACTGTATGGCACTGGCATAAAAATAGACGAATAGTACAATGGAATATAATCAAGAGCCCAGAAATAAACCCTTATGTACATGGTTAACTAATATTTGACAAGGGACCAAGAAAACTCAATGGGAAAGGTAATCTATTCCATAAATGGTACTGGGAAAACTGGATAACCACATGCAGAAGAATGAAATTGGACTCCTAACACACACAAGATAATTTGAAATGGATATTAAAGGCTTAAACCTAAGATCTAAAACCATAACATTCCCAGAAGAAAACATAAGGAAAAAGCTTTTGACATTGGTTTTGGCAGGGATTTCCTAGATATAACACCAAAAGTATAAGCGAGAAAAGCAACAGTAAAGGAGAACCACCTCAAACTAAAAAGCTTCTGCACAGTAAAAGAAACCATCAACAAAATGAAAAGGCAACCTGGAGAATCGGAGAAATACTTGCAAATCATATTTCTGACAAAGGGTTAATATTCAAACTATGAAAACAACTCTTACAGCTCAATAGCAAAAATATACACAATTCGATTAAAAACTGGACAAAGGACCTGAATAGACATTTTTCCAAAGAAAACAGACAATGGCCAACAGGTACATGAAAGGGTGCTTGACAACACTGATCACCAGGGAAATGTAAATCAAAACCACAAGAAGACATCAGCTCACACCTGTGTATCACAAAGACAGAAGATAACAAGCGTTGGTAAGGATGTGGAGAAAAGGGCACTGTAGTGTGCTGTTGGTGGGAGTGTAAGTTGGTGCAGCCACTGTGGAAAACCGCATGGATTAAATTAAAAATAGAACTATCATATGATCTAGCAACTTCACTTTTAGGTATATATACAAAAGAAATGAAGGCAGGGGGGTGGCCCCGGTGGCTCAGCGGTTTAGTGCTGCCTTCAGTCCAGGGCGTGATCCTGGAGACCTGGGATCGAGTCCCACGTCGGGCTCCCTGCATGGAACCTGCTTCTCCCTCTGCCTGTGTCTCTGCCCCTCTCTCCCTGTCTCTGTGTCCCTCATGAACAAATAAATAAAATTAAAAAAAAAAGAAATGAAGGCAGGATCCCAAAGAGATATTTGCATCCTCCTGTTTATTGCAACACTATAGAAGATATGGAAACCACCTAAGTGTCTGTCAACAGACACCTGGATAAAGAAAATGGGAAGATAAGTGAGCGTATACAGTGGAATTATTATCATTATTCAGCCATTAGAAAAAAGGAACTCTGCCATTTATGACAACTTGGATGAAACTTGAGGGCATTATGCTAAGTGAAATAAGCCAGACAGAGAAAGACAAATACTATATGATCACACTTACATGCGAAATTTGAAAAAACCAAACTCAGACAGAGTAGAGTGGTGGTTACTAGAGGCTGGCCAGTAGGGAACATGGAGAGATATTGGTCAAAGGGTGCAAACTTTCAGTTATAAGATTAGGGAGCTCTGGGGAGCATGGCGATTACAGGTAATAATACTGTATTATATATTTGAAAGTTGTAAACCTTTGTTTTTGTTTGTTTTTTTTTTTTTTGAAAGTTGTAAACCTTTGAAATATATTTGAAAGAGTAAACCTTCAAATGTGCTCACCACGAAACAGAAACGGTAATTATGTGACAGGACGGAGGTTTAGCTAATGCTACTGGTGGTGATCATCTTGCAACATATAAATGTATTAAATCAACAAACCCTAGACCTTAAACTTGCACAATGTCATATGTCAATTACATCTTGCAAAGCCGGAGTGGGCCAGGGTGGGGAGGGTGGTAGTGAAAACAAATACAGTGCTCTCGGGATTAGCTTGACTCTTCCCAGCCCTCATGTCACAACACACCTAAGCCTTCCTATCTTTGTCCCATCTTTGAGAGAAGCTCTCCCAAAAACCTCTTTGCTCAAGCATCCAAACTCTTTTATTTCTTCAGAGCCTCAAAGAGAATTGTTAATCTCTGATAGACTGATTAATAATTAAACATTGGTGACTCTGTCATCTATCCATTCCAGGAATATAAACTTTTAATAGAAAACATCAGTACTGGGGCGCCTGGGTGGCTGAGTGGGTTGAGCATCTGACTCTTGATCTCAGCTCTGGTCTGGATCTCAGGGTTGTGAGTTCAAGCCCCTCGTTGGGCTCCACTCTGGGAGTGAAGCCCACTTAAAATTAAAAAAAGAAAACCTCAGTATTTTTCCAGATGTGCTCCCTGAGTTACTGTTAGAGGAAAACGCAAAACAAAACAAAAAACCAGTTCTGTGGCCAAATTTTTGGGAAACGCTGAGCAAAGCAAAGTTAAACACACTTTTTCTTTTTACTGCAGGAGTTTTATTTTATTTTATTTTTTTAAGATTTTATTTACTTATTCATGAGAGACACAGAGAGAGAGAGAGAGAGAGAGAGAGAGAGGCAGAGACACAGGCAGAGGGAGAAGCAGGTTCCATGCAGGGAGCCCGACATGGGACTCGATCCCAGGTCTCCAGGATCATGCCCTGAGCTGAAGGCAGCACTAAACTGCTGAGCCACCCGGGCTGCCCCTACTGCAGGAGTTTTAGAGCTTATGACACCCTACAGAAGTTTGAGTATCCCAAGAGGAGATAAGCACACAACATTTGTATAAGGTATTTGACCACAGAGCCATTTCCTGTTCCCCTTTTATTGTCTGTGCTTTTGTGTGCATATGTGTGCGGAATCTTACAGGATAGCAGCCCAGAGAGCAGGTAGGCAGGCAGGCAGACAGACAGACATGTGAAAATAACTAAAAGATATTAAAATTGAATGTCTATAAATAACAGTAGTTATATCAGTAGTTATTATATAATAACAGGTTTAAGGGTGTTTATTTGTCTCCTCTGTTTTTTTTTAATTTTTTTATTTATTTATTCATGAGAGACAGAGAGAGAGAGAGAGGCAGAGACGCAGGCAGAGGGAGAAGCAGGCTCCATGCAGGGAGCCCGACGTGGGACTCGATCCCAGGTCTCCAGGATCAGGCCTGGGCCGAAGGTGGCGCTAAACCGCTAAGCCACCCGGACTGCCCCTCCTCTATGTTTTTTATTGTTTGCAAATACTTTTTAGAAGATAAACAATTTTTTAATGATCAAAAGATTAGAAAGAATAACTAGCATGTATGCATCTTGAGCCAAAAATTATAATTTTTTAAAGATTTCATTTATTTATTTATTTGAAAGAGAGAGAGAGAGCACACGAGGGCAAGTGAGGGAGAGGGAGCAGAGGGAGCATGAGTGTGGGGGAGAGAGAGGGCAGAGGGAGAGGGAAAAGCAGGCTCCTTGATATGCAGGAAGTCGAACACAGGCTCTATCCCAGGACCCCAGGGATCACCACCCGAGCCGAAGGTGCTTAACCAAACGCAGATGCTTAACCCACTGAGCCACCGAGGTGCCCCAGCCAGAAACTATTTTTTTTAATTAATTAAGGGTGGTTATTCCTAATACAATCAGATCAATTGATTTTTATCAGTATTCAAAAGATGTCCACAGGTTTCTATAAAAGATGAACCTCCTCATACATTTAAATTATGTTTCAATTTTTAAAAATTGAAATACACATGTTTAGTGCAACAATTGCTGTATGGTAGATTCACAAAAAGACTTCATTTAATTGAACTCTTTGAAGCCACGTTTATTGGGTAAAATTTACCATCTGGTGGTATATCTGCTAGTATGGGGCATTAGCAAATACCATTACCAGAGTTCGTTATTTGTGATTAGTCTTTCATGATTTCTTTTATCCCTAGCACTGAGTTGTAAATATGTTAGCTATAGACTAAAATATTTTATCCATGATGTTTTTCATTTTCTATTTATTCTTCCATTATTTGTGATCCTTTGATGATATCCAAACATCAATATTTTTCCTCAATACTTTCCTGGCTCTACCAAAATTCAAGATGTCATATGTGAGTTTGCCTTAAGGCTTTTATGCCGCCAATCAGCTTCTTCTAATATCCAAATCTATGTGCCATTGAGTTTCCCACATACAAAGGGGATCTCACACCAAAGTCATCGGCCTTTCCAAAGCTTCCACTCAATGCGGCTTCTCTCTTCTGCAGTTTCCTACACCAGAAGATTCCTTTAAGTAGCTATTATACCATTCTGCTTTCATTCACAGTGGAGAGGCAAGAAATTTTAAAATCCATTGCTTATTGGTTTTCCTGATATGTCAGACATTAGTCATTATTTTACATAACGAAGCCACCAAAATGTCTAGCTGTCTTTTGGTGACCACAAATAAGACTCAATGTTAACATCAGAAACTTCCCATCACTCCCCATCACTCCCCATCATGAGCCAAAATCAAGAGTTGGCTACTTGGGGCGCCTGGGTGGCTCTGTCACTTAAGTATCTGCCTTCAGCTCAGGTCATTATCCCAGGGTCCTGGGATGGAGCCCTGTATTGGGCTCCCTGCTCAGTGGGGAGCCTGCTTCTCCCTCTCCTGCTCCCCTTGCTTGTGCTCGCTGTCTCTCTGTCAAATAAATAAATAAAATCTTTTTTAAAAAAGGAGTTGGCTGCTCAACCTACTGAGCCACTCAGGCACCCCAAAAAGAGTGCTTTAGAATGCACACACATACACACAAAAGCACATATAAATATGATTAGATATTCTCAAAGAAACAATAAATAATAAATAAGGAATTAACTGCATCTTATATTATCATCCCATTTGGTTAAAATCTTATTTTCTTTAAAAATTAATTAGTCTCCTAAAGAAAATGACTTGTGCTTGATTCCTGGAAGAAACAAACTAAAAATATCATGAGTCGGGCTACACTGGGTAATTTCAAAAGCATAACTCACCAACTGTCTGAATAATGTCACTGTGAGAGGGAAGAATATTTATGGTGGCTCCTTCCTTGCATCATAAATTTCATAGGAACGAGGAAATTTGTTTCATACACAGCAGAGAATACTGATGAAATTTTCGAAGGTAGGAGCTGTCAATTTTGGTGACATTAGGGGATTTCAAATGTAGTAAAAAATGGAAAGCACAACTCCTACAAGAGTCCATGCTCATATATTTCTCCTTCTCCATTAGAATCTAAAATTATACTGAAAGAATTAAGTAGAAGAAACCGGCATTCTAAAAACAGCAAGCCAAGCGTCATCAGGCGTGGGAAAGGTCGGGCAGCTTTGCTATTCCTTTTCATCCCGTTACTAGATCTACGAGCTTCCTTCCTCCCAGTTAGGTACTTAGAGTATGTCTAAGACAATGGTCAAATTCACAGCTGAGAAAGCAGCGTGGCCAAAGAGAAACCACAAGTCATGACAAGCTCACTGCTTATAAAACCATGACCTGAAGACTGCCTGAAAAAGACTTCCCTGCTCATATGAAACTGTAAGCAAAAATATGTGCAGTCCTCTCACCGTGCAGCTTCTGGGAAAATCTTAGTTGGGAAAAGAAAGATACCGTTATCCTACAGGGGAAGAAAATGTAGTCGGCATTGACCTCAGCCAAGTCATAACACATATGTTGTTGTATCTACAAGCAAAATAAAAAGAAAGGTGATGAAAGAAAACTTATTTTCATTCTCTGTGGTCTTAGCCCGTGGGAGGACTAGGGTTTTGTGCTGGGCAGCAAGCCATGGTAGAACAAGACAACTTAATTTTGGGTCAGGTGCGAACCACTCTGTCCAAGGTGACTTGGCTCATGAAAAGAACTAAAGTGAGAAGTCAGGAAAGATTTGCCATGATTGAGTTTCCTGTGGGTAGTTTTGAATATGCAGCCATTTAAATGGGAGGGAAGGCAGACAAATAGGTAAATAATTCACCGGAGTTGGGTCTGATACATTTTCAGAAGATAATAAAATGCAATATTGATGCCTTTATAAAGAAATAATTCAGCTTTGCATTGTTCAGCTGGGTTGCTCAAAAAAAAAATCTATGATGATATTGTATTGACCTATGGTTATCTAGAAAAGCAGCTGTAAGCACTACTGAAAGGGACATGCTCATAAATTCTCTTTGAATTATAATTCCCAAATAATCACAACATAAATAATTTCTAGAATTCTAGATGTTTCCCCTTATTTTTTCTTCTCATCGATGATCTTCTATTCCTTCTTCAGGTTCTGGTACTTTCTGACATTTTTAGTGTAGACTTTGCTTTTGTTTTCTGCTTCCAACTTTTAGAAGTTCTACTGAGAGCTAATGTCTTCTCACAGATATTCATGGATTAGCTTCTCTCTCTCTCTCTCTCTCTCTTTTTCTCTCTCTCTCTTTTTATAGACTTTATTTCTTTTCTTTTCCTTTTTTCTTTTTTTAAGAGAGAGGGTCTGTGTGAGTGCACATGGGGAGAGGGAGCCTGGGGAGGGGGAGAGAAAGAATTCAAAGCAGGCTCCATGCTCAGAGCAGAGCCTGACCTGGGGCTCAATCTCGTAGCCTTTGACTATGACTCAAGCCAAAATCAAGAGTCAGAGGCTCAACCCACTGAGCCACCCAGGCGCCTCCAGCTTCTCTCTTTCTTAAAAATCTGCCAGGAGAAAAAAACCTTCTTTAGCTGAGAGATGTAAGCCAGAAATAAGAACACTTCCTGATGGGCATCGATGGCAATACCTCCTAAACAGAAACATGGACTGCTTTCTCTCCAGACTCACTCAAGAAGTCACGGTTAAGAGGAGGACCATATACGTTATGGTCCAAACTAAAATGCTTGTCTAAGAGCAAGCAAGTGGAAGTTTTGAAAATAAGGACACCCAGAAAACAGATGTAAACCAGGACTGTTCTGGGCAAACAGGGATGTATGGCCATTCTAAGTATTAAAGTTAAAAATCGCAAATTTGTCCCTGGGTAACTGAAGTGAAGCAAGAAATCGAATTTGTGAACTTATGGAGAGGAGACCAGAAAAAGTCATAGCACTGGTAAATAATACTGTCATTCTCTCCTCATTAGGGAGGATGTAGGATGTCCTTATTCCACCTGCACTCAGAGAAAAAAGCACATTACTGATTGAAAGGAGATGGCACCTGATTTCCACAAGTTTCCAAAAGTAATAGGTGCAGCAACAATTTTCAAAATGCAAGAATTTCATTTCCACACACATATAAACGATCCAAATGGCACATTAAGCCATAATATATCTTTGGTTTTATTCCTTATTTAAACTCTGGAATATAAAGAGATATCCATGTTTCCAGCCAATTTATATTATAGGTTATTAACAGGCCTTCTCTATTTTAAGACCTTGGTTGCAGAATATATTTCAATTAATGCTGCCAATAGCAGAGTGACCTGAAGAGATGGGTCAAGACTGCAGATATTTACAAAATAAATGAAATCATCAGGTTATGACTATAGAACTGGCAGGACTTAATACTAACCTCAGCCTGAATGAAAAAATTGCATAATAAAACAAAATAAATGGAAATAATCTTTCATGAGTGCCAATAATTTAGATTTATGGGGTCATCTCTACAAATTGCAATTCCTAATGGATTGCCAAACATGTGTCTGAGGACTTTCATTTCCTGTTTTGTACATTTTATTATCATTTGAAGGGCTAGAAAATTGGAGTCTTAAATTAAAGTGCAAAAATGGGGACATAAACAAATGTTTGGAAAGTGGATCGGGTGTAGAGATTCAATAAGCAAACTGTATGTTTCACAAGAGTTTTTATTATTGTTTAATTATGTAAGTTGTGAAATTTCATTCTTTCCTCAGTTGAAAGAAACGTCTTGAGATTGTAAATGGTAAATTCAGATACTCTGTCAGGCCCATTGCTGGGGTGGGGGGATTTCAATAGATGAAGCAGTACTTTTCAAACCAAAGTATCCTTTATGTGATTACAATACCCTTATTTTATGGAGGTGTATAAAATCTGCCTTATTTTACAGGGGAAGTGACTTGGGCAGAGTGAAGTTATAGTTCAAACTAGAAATGGAACCCTTTAGACCCTATTAGGCTGCCTGAAGCATGGCTTGAAATTTCCCACTGCCTTATATCATCAGTTGTAATGCAGTTGGGTAGACTCACAGCTGTATTCATACCAATTCCATCCTAATTATGGTTCCATGAAATTACACTGCACGGATTTTATTGCAATCAGGAGACGCCCACTGTCTCCTTAATGGAAATCTGGGAACGACCCTGGCTTAATGGATCTCAACTGGGGTTGATTATGCTCTCCTTCCTACAAGGGACACTTGGCAATGTCTGGAGACATTTTTAGTTGATACATCCCTGGAAGGGGGAGGTGGGAGCTAGGCATGTTGTTAAAGATCCTACAACACACAGAACAGTCTCCAACAACAATTATTCAGCTTCGAATATCAATAGTGTTGCAGTTGAGAAATCCTGCCCTAGACATAAGCACAGTTATTTCCAAGGGATTTAGTTGAGATAGAACCCACCCATTTGATAACTCATCCAACTAGTTGATATTGATGCCTATAGGCTGTAAAATCAGATACCTTTATAATTAGTTTCCAGACTGTGGGAATGTACTGCGTCTGAAGCCTGATGTTCCCTATTCAAAGTGTTGAAGGATCTTTAGAAGGTGTTCTGGCACAGGAAGGGAAGGAGGAAATTCTGAGGGACTCTGCTAAAAAGAAATGGCCAGGGGGCACTTGGCTGGCTCAGTGGGAAGAGTGTGGGACTCCTGATCTCTGGGTTGTGAGTTTGAGTTCAAGTTCTACACTGGGTATAGAGATTACTTAAAAATAAAATTATTAAAAAAAAAAAAAGGGACGCCTGGGTGGCTCAGTGGTTGGGCATCTACCTTTGGCTCAGGGCGTGATCCTGGAGTCCTGGGATGGAGTCCCACATCAGGCTCCCTGCATGGAGCCTGCTTCTCCCTCTGCCTGTGTCTCTGCCTCTGTCTGTCTGTGTGTCTGTCTGTCTCTCATGAATAAATACATAAAATCTTAAAAGAAAAAAAAAGGAAATGGCCAGCCTCTCATCCTTCATACCCTAAGGTGACCTCCCGTGAGCCACAACCCTGCAGAGTCCCATCCTCTTGAAGATGGCTGGGACTTGTGACTTGCTTCTAATTGTCAGAATTTGGGAAAGCTGATGGGGTGCTACTCTCACGATTATATTCTGTTATAGAAGACTCAGTCTCGGAAGACTGGAATGAGAAATTCTCCTGCTGGACTTGGAGAAGTAAGTTGCCATATTGTGAACTGCCTGTGAGGAGAGAATGACAGTATTATTTACCAGCGCTATGACTTTCTCTGGTCTCCTCTCCATAAGTTCACAAATTCGATTTCTTGCTCCACTTCAGTTACCCAGGGACAAATTTGCGATTTTTAACTTTAATACTTAGAATGGCCATACATCCCTGTTTGCCCTGAACAGTCCTGGTTTACATCTGTTTTCTGGGTGTCCTTATTTTCAAAACTTCCACTTGCTTGCTCTTACAAGCATTTTAGTTTGGACCATAACGTATATGGTCCTCCTCTTAACCGTTGGCTTCTTGAGTGAGTCTGGAGAGAAAGCAGTCCATGGTGTAGGAAATGTGCGGACAACAGGGATGAACAAACAGCTGTGCCCAGTTCCCCATGTGGGACTCCAAGAGGAAGACTCAAGAAGAGTTCACATGACAGTAGAAGTGAATCGAGGTAACCGCTGGTGCTGCTCACTGAGGAATGAGCAGAGGTGGATGCGAGCAGAACCGTCCTGAGTTGAAGCACACAAAACACGGAAAAGCAAATGTGAGGTCTCAACAAAAGGGCTTGTGATGGAATGAATGCATTTTGGATGGAGAAGGTGGATGATGTGAATAATCAGGGGAAGACTGATTCAAGTAAACTGCAGAATGTTTTCAGTGACTCAAACGCCGATAGAAATGAAAGAAAACACAGGCACTATAAAACCATAGGAAAAATGAATAATTAAAAAAATATAATGAGAAGGGAAACGGTGCTGGTAGAGCTGAGGAAATAAATGAAGGAAAAACAACCCTGATACGCTGAGAGAACCAGAGGCCAGTTTACTGAGGTAACAGAAATTTGGGGTGAAATGAACCTGTAGGGCTCCAGGCAATGAGGCTGGAAGAGGAGCACAGATTTAGGGGAAAGAGAAGAGGAGGCAGGAAGAAAGGTCTATTCAGAGAAGCAGGGAGAGAATGGCTATAGAGCCACTTGGTGCAATTTGAGCAAGGAGTTTCTAGAAACGTGAACAGTCAGGGTTAAGTGGTAAAGAAAGGTCATCGATGAGTAGACAAAGTGGGGGGAAACTTTCTCTCCGCAGAGGAAGGAAAATTGGAGGGCCTTCAGTTGTGCTGCCCTCAGGGACTTTGATCTCTCTGGGCTGCTGAGAGGAAATCTGAACTTTCCAGATCAAAGTGGGAATAGCAGATGTCTGTTTGATCACCTGTAGTTTTCAACCAGGACTCTTAAGCTGCTAAGAGAGTTCTTTACCAATCACCCTTACTTCTAACAAATGGACTTCAATTTGAAGGCAATTTTTAGTCTTTTAGAGAAAATTTCTGCCTCAAGACTATAGGCACTCTTATGAATCCTGGCAATAGGTCAGGATACTTCTCTCCCACGCCACCCCCTTTCTCTCTCTCTCTCAGGAAAGGGTTGAAGCTGCAGTTGATGCTTTACCCAGTATTATGCCATCTAAGGACTATTAACTTGCCAATGGAAAATATTAGTTGGTACTACTCTGTAGAGGCTAAGAGTCAGCAAGAGGGGCCAAATGCTTTATTCATGCATCTGATATGTTTTAGTCAACCTCCTCTAGAACGGACAAGTGTTCTTCATTATCTACCGCAAGTGTCTACTCATAACACGGTACACGGAAGAAAGCAATGAACATCATTCCTTTTGGCCGTTTCAAAAGAACAAAACAGGGACGCCTGGGTGGCTCAGTGGTTGAGTGTCTTCCTTCAGCCCTTCGGATCCTGGAGTCCTGGGATCGAGTCCCACATTGGGCATGGAGCCTGCTTCTCTCTCTGCCTATGTCTCTGCCTATGTCTCTGCCTCTCTCTCTCTCTCTCTCTCTGTGTCTCTCATGAATAAATAAATACAATTTTTAAAAGAGAACAAAACAAAAGACAGGCAACAATTTCAGAAACAACTCCTAGAATGACTTTCTGAGATATTTATTACAAAGCAGAGGCCAGAGCAGCCCAGGTGGCTTAGCGGTTTAGTGCACCGCCTTCAGTCCAGGGCATGATCCTGGAGACGTGGATCGAGTCCCACATCAGGCTCCCTGCATGGAGCCTGCTTCTCCCTCTGCCTGTGTCTTTGCCTCTGTCTCTCTCTCTCTCTCTCTCTGTCTCTGTCTCTCATGAATAAATAAATAAAATCTTTAAAAAACAACAACAACATTAAAAAAAAACAAAGCAGAGGCCAGAATTTGGGGTTAAGGCACTATTAACAATGGGACAGGGAAAGGAAAGGACTTGCCAAGGAATAAATGTCTTATTTTGCATTTCTAGATTCATTCTCCCAGTGCTATTTGAGTCAAGACTCCTGGAAAGCTCAGTTCAGTCTAGGCAAACTAGTTCAGCCACCACTGTAGTCATTAGCTGCTTTGCTAATTTGCTATTTTAAATAAAGCCTGCAGAGAGACTTGCTGCTCTGCAGTTATCATTAGCTCTGGCTAAGCAAGCTAACTTTCCATGATGCCGGTGCTGGGCAGTGGGGAGAGCCAGGGCACCTGTGCATTGCCTTCATGCTCAATGCGGTACCGGTACTGGCACAAGAGCACTTCCGTGCAGCCAGATTGATAAGAGCCTCAAAAACACAAAGAGAGAGAGCTGATTCAATGCAAGGCTCTGACCACCACTAGCTGTGTCTCCTTCAGCAAGTCTCTTAAACTGACTAAGCCTCTTTTTCCTTGCCTTTCCCAAACAAAGAGGGTAAGATGAATGAAGGATAAAATGATGAGGCACTACCGCATCTGCTTTAAAACAATGTTAAGAATAAATGACAGACTTCAAGCACGGTGCTTAACACAGTGTTTGGCATTCTAAGTACCCTTTTATATAAGTTGTTATTTCGTTATAGATTTAATTGCTTTGGTTGATAACAAGATTGACTTTTTGGGGCCACCGAGGTGGCTCAGTTGGTTAAACGTCTGCCTTCGGCTCAGGTCATGATCTCAGAGTCCTGGGATGGAGCCCCACGTTGGGCTCCCTGCTCAGTGGAGAGTCTGCTCTCTCCCTCTCCCTCTGCCTCTTCCCCTGCTGTATTCTCTCTATCTCTCAAATAAATAAATAAAATCTTTTTAAAAATCGACTTTTTAAAAAGTTTATTTATTTAAGTAATTTCTACATGCAATGTGGGGCTTGAACTCACAACCCCGAGATCAAGAGTTGAATGCTCCATTGACTGAGCCAACCAGGAGCCCCAAGACTGACTTTTTAAAAAGAAGACCACTAGAGTTTTCAATCTATCTTCCTGACCTGGCTGTTTTGGTCACTAGCGGGATCAGTGAGGGAAGAGTCACTTTATATGTGGATGTGCATGGTGAAGGTAGGGAGTGGTTTGGAACAGAGGAACAGGGGAAATTTTAGGTATTAGAGCCTAATAGCAAGCTCCTCTCACAGCACCTAACTACTAGACTATCATTATGTGTTTATCTTTTTTTCATCTAGATTATGAGTTCACAGAGAGCAGGTGCTTATCTTCCTTTCCTGGTTTCTTTACAAGACTAGTTAGATGGACTGAATGGGAAGAAAGCATAATTTTGGTGGAGAAGTGTCAAGTGTCTATTTCAAAATCATATCTAATAATAGCACTTGCACTGACCATCTCTTTGCTGAAATGCCCAGGTCACAAATACAGGTCTTATCTTTGGACACACGGGCACTCTTTATTCAACTCTCAGCACCATCAGTATTTCCTGTGTAGCAGTAACATCTTGTCCATCCTCCCCTGGGAGACATCATTTAGCATCATCATTTTTTTAAGATTTTATTTATTCATTCATGATAGAGAGAGAGAGAAGAGAGAGAGAGGCAGAGACACAGGCAGAGGGAGAAGCAGGCTCCATGCGGGGAGCCCGACGTGGGACTCGATCCCAGGACTCCAGGATCATGCCCTGGGCCAAAGGCAGGCGCTAAACCGCTGAGCCACCCAGGAATCCCCTCATTTAGCATCATCATTACCATCAACAACCCCACCAGCACCACCACCACTATGAAAGGGACATAGACATTAAATCTAGAGAAGGCTAAAAGCTCCCATTTCCATCTCTCTGTCTTGTAACATCCACTGTAAGGAAGAGTCTCCTTCCTCCCTGGGTCCTCATATAGAGTTTTTACCGTGAATATTTGTATCTTGATCAGATCCCTCAATCCAGGCTGCTGAGTTGTCTGTGCTTCTCTCCTTTTCTTCTAGGACTCAGACTAAAGAGTCTTGGTACACTCATTCCCTGAGGTTGCCTGGTGGCATCTAGAGCATCCTTGACCCAGAAGGAGAAAATCTGTTCAGATCTGGTTTTTTCAGACTTCCATTCTTTCTTCCCTACACTCTGTGGTCCTGAGTCATATCATCATTCTTTCCTTGTAGAAAGGAAGAAAATGACTTCTAGAGTTCTCTGAAAGGTGCCTTTGGTTTCTTCCCAAATCTCACCATCACCATTCCTCTTGTCTTTCCAGAAACCTCCAGGCAGCAGCCTCCGAGATGTTCCACCACTGTCCATGCCCTCCCAAACTTTGAATAGCATTGACAGTACAATTAGCCCAATGTTTTTGATCTCTGGCCACCTCTTGCATGCTCAGTGAACATAGGCATATACAAATAATAGTTTCCTGGGGGGTGGGTGACTGGGTGACGGGCACTGAGGGGGGCACTTGATGGGATGAGCACTGGGTGTTATGCTATATGTTGGCAAATTGAACTCCAATAAAAAAATAAAAATAAATTTAAAAAAGACAAATAATAATTTCCAATCTAAAAAATGAAAAAAACAAGGGCACCTAGTTCAATCAGTTGAACATCTGACTCTTGATTTTGGCTTAGGTCATGATCTCGGAGTTGTGGGATTGAGCCCTAGGTTGGGCTCTACACTGGGCATGGAGTCAGTTTGAAATTCTCTCTCTCCCTCTACCACTTTCCCCTCCTTCAGAAAGAAAGAAAGAGAGAGAGAAAGAAAGAGCGAGGAAAAATCAAGCATTACTGGATTTGTTCTATGCCCAGGCAAAGCTATAGAATGTCTCTAGGTAGTAAATATTTTCAGTCATAGGGCTCAATGGTGGATTCAAAGTTATAGCCTTCAAAGGCATCAGATCCACTCACTCCTCAATTTCTGACATGATCTGGCCAAGTCAATTGCCTTCTTCCACCAGAAGCTTATTACACCTCAACTTTTTTATTATTGATTACAATTCTCTAGCCACACAGGCTACAAGATCCTTCTTCTCTTCAGAAACACTGCACTTCTTTTTAGAAAGACCATAATTTAAAACATATGGGGAAGAATGTTTCTGAACACTGTTGTAAGAATTATAGAATAAGAGAGATTATCTTAATTATGTCACTCGACAGTGCAAACCCATGCAGAGCAAATGTAGTTTCAATCTCTCGTCATTGGAGAAAAGCTAGCAAAACGTGTAATGCATTTTTGGAACACTTACATTTTTATTATTTCAAATTTTCTTAATAGAGTATAAGAACCATATGTTAAATCAATAATATGCTGTGTTGAAGGAATAATCTTACTTATTTTGCAATGGCAAGGCAGGTCTACTGCAGTATCACTGGCTTGATTTCAGGCAGTCAAGAAAATCCTCTTTTTTTAAAAGCTGACTGATGCTTGAAATTTTACATCAGTCAATTATCCCTTTGGGTGAAGACATTGATCTCTTGGGAAAAATCTCTAAGCAGGTATGAGGGATTTGTATCTATGTGGGGACCTGAGAGCAGGGTTTAATTGGACACAGAACGGGCACAGAGAAAGAGAGGAGGGGGCAGTTCTGGGAGATGGGGGCTGGAGGGGAGACACAGGGAACAAAGAAAAGTCAGAAGGAGGGGCTCATCTAGGGTAAGTGTCACCTTTGTCTCAATTTTGGAGTGAGAGCTGCAGTAGTGGTGGTGGTCTTTTAAATAGACAGCAATGATTTTAAAGCAAGTAAATTAATCTGGAAGTTTCCTTTACAAAAAACACAACCTATGAAGAAAATATTGATGAATTCTGTATTAAATGTTACAGTACAACAAAGACATAGCACAAACTTGAGACATTTGCAATGTAGTGTCTATTTCTGTCAAAGAATTAGTATGCAGAATATAGAGGGTCCTACAGGGGTGCCTGGGTGGTTCAGTTGGTTAAACGTCTGCCTTCTGCTCAGGTCATGATCCCAGAGTCCTGGGATTGAGCCCCTTCATCGGGGTCCCTGCTCTGTAAGGAGTCTGCTTCTCCCTCTGCCCCTCCCCTTGCTCATCTTGCACACACGTGCACACATGCATACCCACACTCTCTCTCTCTCTGAAATAAATAAACAACATTTTTAACAGGAAAAAAAAAGGCAAACAACCCAATAGAAAACTTGAAAAGGAAACAGATAAGCAAATCAATAGAAAAAAGAAAATTAAGCAATTAATGAACATATGAAATATTATCTGGAAATCCTGAATGAATAAAGAGATGAAAAGGCCAGTTTGTAGAAAACAACTATTAAAACAAAACAGATACATGGGGCAGCCCGGGTGGCTCAGCGGTTTAGCGCCGCCTTCAGCCCAGGGGGATCAGGAGACCCGGGATCATGTCCCATGTCAGGCTCCCTGAATGGAGCCTGCTTCTCCCTCTGCCTGTGTCTCTGCCTCTCTCTCTGTGTGTCTCTCATGAATAAATAAAATTAAAAAAAAAAAAAAACAGAAACAACCTTTCTCACACATCAGATTGGCAATACAGAAAGAGTCTGATAACAAATGTAGATAAGGCTATCAGAAAATGTAGACAGGAATAGAAGGAGAAATTAATACACCCATTTTGGAGAATAATGTGGCACTATCTAGTAAAGAAGAAATTGCACTTGCCATTTGGTAATTCAACTTGAAGGTATAGCCCTTAGAGCGAGGGTCAGCAAATAATAATTTGGGCTAAATCAGGCCCTATGCCCTTTTTGTATAGCCCATGAGCTCAAAACATCTTTTAACATGTATAAGTGGCTGAGGAAAAAAATCAAATACATAATAATGATACATGAGAATGATATGAAATTCACATGTCAGCATCCATAAATACAGTTTCGTTGGCACACAGCCATACCCATTTGTTTACCTACTGTCCACGGCTACTTCACACTACCGGAGCAGGGTCTAGTAGATGTGACAGAGGCCAGATAGAACTGCAAAGCTGAAAATATTTACTATCTGGCCCTTTACAGGAAAAAAAAATTGCAGACCCTGGCCATAAAGAAACTCTCATACATGTGTGCAAGGAGAACGTGCAAGAGTGTTCACTGGAGTGTTGTTTTTATTAGGAAGAACCTGGAAGCAATGTGAATGTTCATTAAGAAGTGACTGCATAAATCAATCTTAGTATATTTGTACAATGAAATCTAATAGCTTTTAAATAATAGACCTACACGTGTCAACTTGGATAAACCACAAATGTTGAATGAACAAAAACAAAAAATGGCAAAAGAATACAGTATGAAACAACTTACTAATTCTGAAAAACCTTAAATGATATAGTACATGCTATACGGATTACACATAGAATTACAGTATAAAAATAGGGATAGGAATAATTCACACTTTCAGGATGCCAGTTATTTCTGCAGAAGAGAAGAAGGGAATTGGGATGGAGACCTTCATCTGCATCTATATTGTTCTATCGCTTTAAAAAGAAAAAAAAAAAAGTTCCCGTGGCAAATAATAAAGAAACAATATGTTTACTATGGGTGTATGTGTGTTTACTGCAATGTGCTCTATGTCTTTGAAATGTATGAACTATTTTCGCAATTTAAAATATGATCTCAGAGTTACAGAATTACCCCACTAGCTCTTATTTCTATTGTCCACATTTTTAGCTGACCACAACCTTTTCTGTAAATGCCCTTTGAATTACATAACACTTGGGGAAGGCAGTCAGGTGGGAGGTTTGGTTAGTGTCAGCCCTGCATTGTTGGATGCTAGGAAATGCACACCAGCGGGCATGATTAATTACATAGTCCATAAAGCTGTGTTCTCCCACTATCCACCTAATTACTGTGACACCATAGGGTATGGGTGACAAAATAATTGCTGTAACCCCAGACAAATGTTTTATGAATATTGGAACAGAGACGGAAATGGGAAAGAATTCACTAGCAATATATTTCATGAGGAGTACGCATTTCCCAATCACCCTCCTGTTAATAAAGAGTGTACATTTCCCAGACGCGGTGAATGAAAAATTAGCTTCGTTTCCACCAGCAGTATCAGGAAAAGGAATAGAAATGTGCTCTTCCCAGCTATAAGTCAAGGAGGATGTAGCTGTGAAGCATGATTAAATACTAATGAGAATGATGTCAGACGTGGTGGGAAACTTACACCATCTATTTTAACGTTGGGCAGTTTGAGGTTTGCCGGTGCCAGAGAGTGTTCATGGAACTCACGCTGGGTCAAACGCCTGCCTGGTTGGGTCCCTCCTTTTGCTGGCAAGGGTGGAGGTGGAGCACTGGAAAAGTTTTCACCACTCTAGGGAAATTTTTATGGAGAAAGGGAAAGCAGCCGACAAGGGTGTTTTGTCAGGCTCTATCAGCCTCGCGATTGTGCCTGTTTGCCTTCACTAACGAGGAGGAGGCGAGGAGGAGCCGAGATTATGCAGCATTAGGGCAAGAATCTTGGAGCCAGGAAACCTGGATTTTGTTATCAGCGTTGCCACTCGCTGTCTGTGCAACCCTGGGTGAGCATCTCGAATTCTCCAAGGCCAAGTGAATGAAGCTGTAAGCTAATAAGGGTAAATAATCTATCCTACAGGATTGTGGAATGTTTTAAAGGAGAATATCTGCCAGAATGCTTTATAAAGGGTTAAGTTCTGTAGAGATATTAGCTGTTCTAGCAGATGCTTTGTGCAGTGTGCAACTTAGTGAGAATATTTCCACTGATCTGTGTGGTATATGCCATGGTTCATGGGATTTACAAAGGGGAGGAGACAGAAGGGAGGCAGGAATGGGGCAGGAGGTAGGCAGGAGGAAGAAGGAAGGGAGAGAAAGGGGGAAGGGAGAGAAAGATGAGGGAGGGAGAAAAGCAGGGAGGGGAGGAGGAGGGAGGGAGGGGAAAGGCAGGGAGGGAGGGAGGGAGAAAGAAGGAAGGGAAAAGTGAAGCCTGTCTCCTAGCCCCAAAGGAAAATCTTGACGAGGTCTCATCATTACTCAGAGACTCATTCTTATCAGCACTATTTATGGGCTCTGGGCAGGTAACTCAACCACCTTATTATTGTCACCTGCAGTGTGTAGATAATTTAACCAGTCCCTCAAAAATACTGCAAAGTAATTTTCTCAGACAAAAAAACTGACCCTCCAAAATAAATCCAGAGCACACACTCCCCTGAAAGGTCTTAATGACCGATAAAGCCCAGTGCTATGACGAAACAGAGTGGTTTGCAATGCAAATGTCCAAGAGGCTCTAAGGCTCACACTTTAAATGATTTAGTTCAATTGTATCTCATCTTTGAAAACGCTGTTTCATTACATTGACAATATCAGTTCCACAATATATATCTATTTTTTGGCCCAGAGGCCCATCTTTTATATGAGATAATGATGCTGACGCACTGTCATTGGAGCTGGGTTTTTTCCAGTAGTTTGGAGAATCCTGAGGTGAATCAGCCCTATGTGCTCAAGTTCCCCCAACCTTTATTTATATGGCTCACTTTAGTGGTGCGATCCACAGCTACAAAACAGTGGTTTATCTATTTAAACAGAAAGCAGAACCACGTTGGGGTGGAGCCTTGAACCATGGCCTTGACTTAAGATTCTAACAAAATGAGTTAAACCAGATATAACTACACTCAGTTAGATAGTTGTCTGTATATAATGGTTTCCTCTGAAAGGGCAGGTTTTAAAAAAATGTTACATCCCATCATTCCCTCGACATCAGAACAATTTGCAGAAGTTTCTGTTTTTATTCTTTTTTTCATCAAAGCTACATATTTTGAAGTGCCTCTCACACTAAAAAGTGACATAAAAAATCCTTTGTTAAAATATATGCCCCTATCAGTTGTTCAGAAAATATGTGACTTGTCTCTTCATCACTTTTAAGACCAAGCTTTTCACAGGACCTTTACGCCCCACCCCTACTTTTTGATCACATAACCAACTGATGCCTGACTCTCCTGCATCTTCAGTTCCCCACTCTCTATTTGATCATCACTATCCACATTCAAACATCCTGTAATATCTCCAATATTAAAAGTAAAAGGCTTTCCGTGGTCCCACATCATCCTCCAGCTACTGCCTGTTTGCATTCGTAGCTACATTTCTAGAAAGGTTTGCCTACACTCACTGTCTCTACTTCCTGTCTACCTGTTCTCCCTGGATCTACTGCCATCAGGTTTTTTTCTCCATCATTCTATCTGAACTGCTCATTCAAGGTCACCAATGACTTCCCAGAGGTCAATTCCCATAATCCATGCTCTGCTCCCACCTTTGCCATTTTATCTGCGTGTCAAGGGTGCGAGATGCAATTCATTCCGTGCTCCTCACAACACCTTGGCGACCCCACACTCTGTTGTCTTCCCTGCTCACAGGCAAATTTCTCTGAGTTTCATTTCCTTTACCACCAAACATCGGGGTGCTCTGGGTCCAGCCCTCTGTAAGCTGCACACTCACTCCTTCGGTGCATTCAGTAAGACCCCTGTATTGAAAAACCATCCACCCACTGACACTTCCAAAATTTAGGTTTTCAGCCTGGACCTCTTCTCAGAACTCCAAATTCATATCCCATATCTCACATCCAATTCATGAACAAGTCCTATTAGTACTTCCTTAGAAATATATCCAAAATACAGAGACTTCACCCCACCTTTGCCATAGCAACTGGGCTCTAAACCGGCATCATCTCTTGCCTGGATTCTTGTTCTCTCTGCCTACGGCCTAATCTCCATACAGCAGCCTGAGTGATATTTACAGACTGTCAGATACCCCCCCCCCCCCCCCGAAGCTTCTTCCCATCCTACTCAGAGTGAAAGTCAAAGTCCTAACCATGGCCCTCATGACTAGCCCAGTTTACCTCTACAAACACCCTGCCCTCGGTCTTCCATTCATTTGCTGGGGTCTATCCACAGGCATCTCTTCATATCTCGAGGAATATGCCAAATATCTGCCTGGCTCAGGGCCCCTCGCTCTTAGTTGGATTAGCAATACTGCTCACTTCCTCCTTTATTTCAGGTTCTACTCAAACGTCACCTTGGAGTGGCCTTCCCTGCCTCTGCCTCTCTATATAACAGCAGCAACCCAATACCCTCCATTCCACAGGCCATTTATTTTCCTTTAAAACACTGATCACTGCTGGAGAAACTGCATATTTATCTGTTTTTCTTGTTTCTTTGCTGTGTATCCCCTCTAAATATAAGCACCTCAGGGACAGGAACTTCTCTTTTATATACTACCCAGGATTGAGTCTCACACACAATAAATACTCAACAAATGTTTAATATTTGTTGATACTTAATGAATATTTATAGAGAACTATGTTTTAATAGCATTTCATCAATTAATCAACGAATCAATGAGTTCAGCAATCAATTGTTGACTGTGGACCTACGTACTGCGTGTTAAGAATTTTGCTAGAAGCTAGGAACGAAATGAAAGAAAACAGAGCTCTCAGATCTCTTACTTAAGGAGAAAGTTAGAAAAATAAGCAGTCCATGGTGCCTGCATGGCTCAGTCGGTTAAGCTTCTGCCTTCCGCTCAGATCGTGATCCTGGGGTCCTCGGATGGAGCTCGCATTCAGCTCCCTGCTCAGTGGGGAGCCTGCTTCTCCCTCTGCCCTGCCCTGTTTCTGATCCCTCTCCCAATCTCTCTCTCTCTCTCTCTCTCTCTCAAATAAATAAATAAAACCTTTAAAAAAATAAGCAGTCCAGTTCCATAGTTTACGGCATAATGTGTTCATTAGACTTTGGCAGTAAGGAAGGAGGGGTTGGGGTTTGAGGGTCAGAAGGTCCCCACACAGATCAAGCTTCAGCAGGACTGCCGTGTTCTCTAAGTGATTGTTTCCTTCTTCCGTTTATACTTTTCTGAAGAGCAAATGTTTTTAAAAATCGAAGCTTGTTATCATAATCAGAAAAAAAGTGGCCTATTTTGAAAACCACAAAGTCATCTTTGTATTAGTTTCCTATGGCTGCTGTAAAAAACTCAGTGGCTGAAAGCAACACAAATGTATTTTCTTACATTTCTGGAGGCCGCAAGTCCAAAATAGGTCTCTTGTGGCTAAAATCAAAGGTCAGCAGCACCATGTTCCTTCTGGGGCCCTTAGGGGAGATTTTGTTTCCTTGCTTCTTCCAGCTGCTACAGGCTACGCCACATCCCTTAGCTTATGGCCCCTTCCTCCATCTCCAAAGCCAGCAGAATCACACCATCAAATCTCTCTCTCTCTTTCTCTCTCTCTCTTTCCCCCTCTCCCTCTCCATCCCCAACTCCTGCTTCTGTCCCTCTCCTTCTCAGATTCTGATCCTTCTGTCTCCCTCTTGTAAGGACCCTTGTGATTACACTGGAACTATCCAGGTAATCCAAGATAATCTTCTCATCGCAAAATCCTTAATTTAATCTCATCTGCGGAGTCCCTTTGGTATGTGAGTGAAGAGGTTCAGGACAGACACTCCCACCTTCACCCCTGAATGTGCCACTTTGGAGTATCGATTATTTTGAGCTGAAGGCACTTGAGATCCCATGGGCTCAAAAGAAACATTTACCCCTCCCTTAACTACATAGAAGAATCTAAATGGGGGGGGGGTGAGGGTCTTCACAAGAATAAGGGTTCTGTATGGTAAGGCAAACATCATTTCTTTCTTCTTAAATCCCAGACCCCTCCCCACATCTCCTTAGTTCAGAATGACATATAGACCTCATTTTACCTGCCTGTCTTTGGAATTCTCATGCCTTCATGGATTCCCTGTACATATGCCGATTAAGTTTGATTTTCTCCTGTTAATCTGTTTCATATCAATTTGATTCTTAGTCCAACTAGAAGAACCTTTGAGGGGACAGGAATTCTTGGCTCTGCAACATGAGCTAACATTCAGGATTAGGACTCGGACATCTTTGTAGGGAGGCCATTATTCTGCCTATATTAGTCATTCACTGTGAGACTGAAAGGAAAAGATACACTATTTCAAGCTACCAGATCAGTAACTTAGGCATACCAAAACTGCAGAACTCAAAAATATAAAAATTATTTGCATAAAATATACTCCACTTGGTACTTGGCTTTGAGTGATCAAGGCAGAAGGGGTGAGCACTGATAGCTCTGCTTGGCCATAGGCATTTCTGGGACTGGACACTGTCTGTAAGCCAGTGGAGGAGGGGAGACCAAGGGTGTGCAGGCCATCCTCATGTGAAAGAAGTTCACTGTGCAAGAAACTTGTCATCGAGGCCAGTGCTTCTTTAAAATCTTGGGGCTGCTGCTGTATTTGTGCTGTAGTTTGTCTTTTTTTTTTAACAGTATATGGAGTTATAAACTATAGAATCTAGAGTGAGTTTTACAGTAGTGTCCCCCAACCCCCAATAATGGCTGCTTTATATTGTTTCTATAAAAACAAAATTATCCAGAATCTTTAAAAAGTTATAATAAAACAAAACAAAAAGTTATAATAAAACATTATTTCAAGAACTTAGGTAGTCTACAATATATGAATCTCATACCTTTTAGTATTCTTCAAGCATCCCAAATATTCAAAAACCTACATACTCCATAATTAAATTTTTCTTTCCCTATGAGCAAGCCCAAAGTAGTTATATTTGTTAAAGCGCAAACAGAACTTAAGTTGTTTAAAAAGGCAAAAAGGCAGAAAAGAAACGCTGAATATCTCATCAAATCGATTTGCTTAATTGACCCTTTCAGGGTTTCTGTGCATACCTTGCTCACAAAAAGGCACATCCCTGGGAAGTTAAATTTCAAGGATTCATCTCCAATCATGGACAATTATAGAAAACACAGTCTTAGAATTTGATTTGTTTCCTAGGTAACACCCCTTCCAATCTGGTATCCGTGCCTCATCATTTTGCTCCTACACATGGATAAAGATCCTGAAACTGCCTAGTCTACATTTCAGGTACAGAAGATGACATGCTCAAAGAAGGATCTGGGATGGATGCTATTCTCCAGAAAGAAATTTAATTTGTTTAAGTTAATAAAAATAGCAAGAGAAAGAAACAAAATGGGAAACTTGCTAAAACTTAATTCACAGCAGGATATTGTTATTTAGCAAGTTAATCTTGGGCCCCAACTAAATGATTTAAGTTTCTGAAAAACATGAAATATCTCAGTTTAACCCAATGGCTGTGGCATAACAGAGCTGGGGCGGGGGGGGGTGGGGGGGGTGGGATTCAGTTAGATTTATATGTTTAAACAGTTGTGGTTGATTTCTGAACTTTAACAATAGGTACAACTAGAAACATAACATAAATGAGATTTATACAGACTGAAAAAAGTGAATAATCTCCCACATAGCCCCAAGGTACTAATTTGGGTTACTAAACATATAAACATTACAATTACTTTGATATACAGAGAGCCATCCCTCAAGGTGTAAGAACCAAGGGCAAACCATAAGGTGTGTCTAAGTCCCCAACTCCTGCTATAATATTCATATTCAGGGAATATTTTGTTTAAAATAACCACAAAGCCAAAAGCGGAAATGAGAGCAGCCACAGTGGGTAGATTGCTGCAGGAATACATGTACCAAGTGAGAAGAGATATTCACATTCAATATGCAGCCTCAAGAGTTGGTATGGAAGTGGAGATGGAGGAAGGAGTAATATAGCTATCTGGCCGCCAGGCCTGGTCTATCTAGACAGCCAACCCAGCTCCTTGCTCCTTTTGAATGGAACTGTCCTATGTGCTGAAATGGGCACTTAACTAAACCTCGCTTCCTCTGATAACAATGTGAAATTGTCACCATTGTTTGGCATTGGTTGAAGACATACTCTCCTTTTTGTGCCTTCTGCCACTATGAGTCATTGCATTTCCAGCTACCTGCTTCTCACAAGTATCAGTACCTGAGACTGGCCAGGGACAACTACTCAGAAAGGGATAAATCAGAATACCTGGAGCTCACATAGAAATCTGTTTAAAGGTTTAATAATTTATGTTCCTCTTGTATTCACTGGCTTCTTAAAAGTCACAACTCCTACTCAGTTTGCCAATTGAGAATGATTTAAAATTCAATAGTATTTGCAAATAGGAATCTGTACGTTCTTTAACAAACTACAGAAGCTTAATTACTCTATTTTCATGTTAACTGCCTCCTCTTTATTTAGTAAATGCAGGTTATTAATTATGCACATTGACATTTAAAAACCATATGAATTCAATGTACTTATTACTAGCTTGAAGGGTACAAACCATATAACTTCCTCCACGAACTAGCTCATTTTTGCTAAACCAGCCAGAGAATTTTTAGTAATCTTTATTAAAAAGTTACATTAATCCACTGAAATGAACATTTTTTTCAATTTCTTTTAGGGCTCAACTAATTACTACATTTAGCCCTAGAATAAATTTTCTCCCTGTATATATTGTCAGGGATTCCTATGATCTATTTTCTTTTCTTTTAAAGTAAACCCTTACACCCAAGGTGGGGCTTGAACTCATGACTCTGAGATCAAGAGTCACATGCTCTACTGACTAAGTCAGACAGGTGCTCCCTTTTCCATTATTTTTAAAGCACTGGAGAAATCACCTAATTAAGTAAATGATGGATTTCTTATTCCTGCATAGATTAACCTCAGTGTTCCTCACTTTTCATTTTCCCATACCTTATTTGTATGAGCAACAACCCCAAACCTCCACATGTAAGTATTTTCAGCGATAGACTTAAAGCATGCTTTGATTCAACTCTAGAAAAAAGACATCTGGCCAGTAACTCCAATGTCAGACACATTTTTTGGCCAGGTACCTATTAGGCTTGAGATAGGTCCAGGGAGGTATATTCTTGGAATGCAATGATTGATCTGCACCCCTGAAAAGTTCCATCACCATTCAAGTTTGTGCCAAAGACATGGTTCTTAGGGGTACCAGATTATGCCACCCCAAAATATGCCTCTTTGACATATGGATTATTTTGAGCTAAGAGCCATTGAGAACCAGCCAGAACTCTAAAAACAGAGCACAGGTTTTCCTTTTGTAAAATAAGTTTTCATTTGTAGACATGTCTCCCTTTCTCTTACCAGGAAAAGGACTCTTAACAACTCCTATCAAGGGGAGAAATCTCTGATTTAAATCTGCATTAATAAATCTTTTTTGACAAACTTTGTTTACTATACTTTTCCAGGTCTCCTTCTCTTAACTTGTCTCTCCTGCACAGTAGCCCCAAACTCCTTTCCCTTTGTTGGTGTTTAGTTAAATCCAAATTCTAACGACCACTTTGGGTTATGCATTGCTGAGTGCTCCCATGTATACACTGATAATGGGAAACAAAAGTAGAAGAGAAATTAGTAAATTTCCTTACTCCCTACAGCCCATAGACAAGTCCTTGAAACAGGCAGTGACCTTCCTCTAGGGACTCAACTGCAAAGGCAATTTTAGCCCTATCCCCAGATCCTGTGAGTCTACTTTAACATATATACATTCTTTCAGAAATTTCCTTTATCTCTAAACCCCTCAAGATATGTGTTGGCAATCATCCCCCCAGCATATGGCCCACTGATATATACCTGAAGGGTCTCATGACTAGGGTTTTTAAAAAATATTTTATTTATTCGTGAGAGAGAGAGAGAGGCAGAGAGCGAAGCAGGCTCCACAAAGGGACCCCAACGTGGGACTCGTTCTGGGACTCCAGGATCATGCCCTGGGCCAAAGGCGGGCACCAAACCGCTGAGCCAGCCAGGGATCCCCCAATGACTAGGGTTTTATAGAGAGTAATAAATGACCTTTTCCCAACAATAGCTAGGAGGTATTAGGCTACTGTGCAGGAGAGACAAGTTAAGGGAAGGTGACCTAGAAACCTTGCTTCCAAAATTCCTTATAGACTTACTTATGCTGTCCCTAACCCCCTCCCAACTTGAGAGTATATAATGGGCTACTCCTCATGACCCTGGTGCAGCTCTTTCTTCCCATGGGTCCTGTCCCTGTGTTTTATTTTTATTTTTATATTTTTAAAATATTTTATTTATTTATTCATGAGAGACACAGAGACATAGGCAGAGGGAGAAGCAGGATCCTCTCAGGGAGCCTGATGTGGGACTCCATCCTGGGATTCCAGGATCACACTCTGAGCTGAAGGCAGAAGCTCAACCGCTGAGCCACCCAGGCATCCCTGTCCCCATGCTTTAATAAAATCACCTTTTTGCACTAAAGATGTCTCAAGAATTCTTTCTTGGCCATAGGCTTTGAATCCTTAATGTCTTTGCCTACATCATATGCCATGATGCATAAGTTAATAAACTTCTATTTGTTTTTCTTCTGCTAATCTGTCTTTGGCCAGTTGTATTTATAGCTGGAGAACCTAAGATAGGTAGAAGAAGAGATTTTTCCTCTCATACTGTACTGTCTCATGAATTTTCTCCTGCTGCCACAGAATTTGGTTAAAACCTCAACTCTGCTATAAACTTGTTCTGGAATGTTGA
Source organism: Canis lupus familiaris (assembly GCF_011100685.1). Taxonomy (NCBI): domain Eukaryota; kingdom Metazoa; phylum Chordata; class Mammalia; order Carnivora; family Canidae; genus Canis; species Canis lupus. The sequence goes on along the minus strand of NC_049260.1, from coordinate 8,551,191 downwards.
ACAAATACAATACCCTCTTAAGTCTGCATTTAATCATTTGTACATCAGTGTTAGTATCTATTTTATAGAGTTGTTTAGGAAATTAAATGAGATTTTATACACAAAGCATCTTTCTTAATGCCTGAAATAAGTGGATGATCGAATAATAATATGTTCTGCCAGATAGGTATAAAATAGGGGGAAAGCTTACTTTTTTAAAGCTAATCATTCATCCTGATCTTCCATCACTCTCTACTTAAACAGATGAGATTCAATAGCTTGTTGTGCTTACTAAAATGGGGTTATGATATGAACAGTCATCATCATCAACAAGGAAAACACCATCGCTAACAGTCTAGGTGCAATTCGGATATATCTTTTACAACAGAAGCAAATCCATTTAGTTTTTTAATAGACATGGCACTGATAAATTTGAAAATCTAGATGAAGTGAATAGTTTTTTATGAAAATGTAAATTTTTAAAATTAAGTCAAGGAGATACAGATAATAGGAGTTACCTAATAACCACAGAAGAATTTGAAGTTAGTCAAAATCAACCCCCACAAAGGCGTGGATGGCCTTATTGAAAAATTCTAACAAACGTGCAAAGATCATATATTTCCATTAAGGTAGTCCAGCACATAGGCAAAAAGGAAAACTGCTTTTCTTTTTTTCCTAAGCCAAACATCTCTGAAAACATCACAGATAAGGAGCACTACAGATCCCTCCTGCTTATTATCGAATATACAAAGTTATGAACTACATATTAGTAAATTTCATTCTGTAAATTTGGTTTTCCCATAACCATGCAATCAATATTAGGAAATGTATAAATGAATTTCACTACATTATTCTGTTAAAGCAGAAAAGCCTATTATCTTTTCAATACATAATAAAAAGTATTTGATAAATTTCAATATCTGCTCTCATAAAACTCAATAATACAGGAATGGTGGGAAATCTTCTTAATTTGAATAAAGATCTCCACCAGAAAATTACAATAAACTTCATTCTCAGTGGTAAAATATTAGAAGCACTCCCATAAAGCCATGAATAAGACAATACTCTCAACTTTTTCATCTTGACTAATTGACATTGGACTGGAAGTCCTATCTAGTGCAAAAGAATATAAGAAGCAAAAATATTGTGAAATGACAGAAAAATCCATCATGAATATTTTTATTATAACCCTCTGACACAATTTTCTTTTCTTTTCTTCCTTTTTTTTTAAATATAATTTTATACCTAGAAAATTCTAGGCTTAATAACAAATACAGTAAAACTAAAACAACAAAAATCAGTAATTTGGTAAGATAGAAAACTTTATAAAATCAAAGTGCTTCTGTATACTACCTATAACCAATTAGAAAATATAATTTTAAAAAATAAGCATAACTTTTTCACAATACTACAACCTCTACTCCACATATCTATCCAGCCACTCATCCATTTACCTATTCATCCACCTACATGAAGAAAAAGAGGAAGCAAATATCAGAAAACTAGGAATAAGCTTAACAAAAAATGCGGAAGACCTAGATGAACAAAATTATAAAATATCACTGAAGTGTTTTTAAAACACTTGTAATTAAAGGAAAAACTGATCATACTCCTAGAAGAGAATACTCAATATTGAAAATAGTTATTTCTTATCAAAATAATCTACATTAACAGTTAAATTTTATACATACATATTTTGGAATACCATAAAGGTCCAATAAAAGTGAAACAGATTAATGTGTACTGACAAAGACAAATAACCATAATACATTGTGTTAGGAAGGAAAAATATTTTCCCTATCCTTCAAAACTCTTCTAGCTGGTCTAAGAATTAAATTGACATGAGACAGATCAACATGGGAAAAAAAAAACAAAAAAAAAACAAAGTTTAATTACATGTGCACAAAGGCCCAATAATAAAATTGAGAATCAAAGAAATGACCAAGGCAGGCAGCTTTTATACTTTTTTTGTTTTGTTTTTGTTTTTTTAGTTTTTATACTTTTTAGACAAAGACCTTAAACCTCTGAGGAACTGGCAGGACAAAGAAAATTTACATTCAGGAGCTTCAATTTGTAAGGAATTCTTTTTTTTTTTTTTTTAAAGATTTTATTATTAATTCATGAGAGACACAGAGAGAGAGAGACAGAGACACAGGCAGAGGGAGAAGCAGGCTCCATGCAGGGAGCCCGACGCGGGACTCGATCCTGGGTCTCCAGGATCACACCCTGGGCTGACGGTGGCGCTAAACCACTCAGCCACCCAGGCTGCCCAGTAAGGAATTCTAAAGAGAATTTGGGCTGGTGTAGTAAATTAGAAAAAGTACAATGTTTGTTTATACAGCCTTCTTAGCTCTGAATTGTCTATCTCCGGTGATAAGCATGTTTCTTTACCTTCTGGTGCAGAGAGAGGGTATCTTTCACATAGAAGATTTATTTTCTACTTTCTGGAGACAAAGGGGAGGGGGTCAGAATGTTCTTGAGCTGGCTGTTAATTCTTAAGTAACTTTTAATTAAAAATAATCAATTTGCCAAAATGGCATGTTTTGGGGCACCCTGCCTTTGGCCCCTATAGATGTCAGGTGAAATAAAATTAAGTTTCCCAAATGATTCCATTAATGCCAAAAAAATTTTTTTCAACAGTGTGTTGAGTGTTTGTGCAAAGACCCAGAGATCATATATAAATGGTAATAACACAGGGAGTTAAAGGGGTAGGGTAAGGGCAGGGAAGTAGAATTGTATTTTATCCCTATGACTGCACCCTTTCGGTTTTTACAACAAGCTTTATTCTTTAATTAAAAACTTTAAGGGTATTAGGGGTGCCTCAGTGCCTGGGTTCTTTGAGTGGCAACTCTTGCTTTTAGCTCAGGTCATGATGTAGTGAGACCGAGCCCAGCATCAGGCTCTGTACTAGGCATGAGCCTGCTTAAGATTCTCTCTCTCTCTCTCTCTCTCCTTCTGCCCCTCTCCCAACTCTCTAAAAAATTTAATTAATTATTTTAAAAAAAATTTTTTAATTAAAAAAAAACTTTAGGGGTATTAAAGACTTAATAGAGTTTTATTAGTTTCTTCTAGATGCTTTCAGATACAAATTATGTATCTCTCATTTGAGTATAAGAACATTAGTGTCCTGGGCAGCCTGGGTGACTCAGCGGTTTAGCACCGCCTTCAGCCCAGGGCGTGATCCTGGAGACCTGGGATAGAGGCCCAAGTCGGGCTCCCTGCATGGAGCCTGCTTCTCCCTCTGCCTGTGTCTCTGCCTCTCTCTCTCTCTGTCTCTCATGAATAAATAAATAAAATCTTAAAAAAAAAAAGAACATTAGTGTCCTAAACTTAGCTCGAAATAGATTTTAATAAAATCTCCCTAACCTTCATGATCCCAGGGTCCTGCTCAGCAGGGAGTCTGCTTCTCCCTCTCCCTCTGCCCCTCCCCTTACTTGGGCTCTCCTTTGTTTCTCTCAAATAAACAAAATCTTTTTAGAAAATCTCCCTAATCTGTCAATTCAACACACCTTGATTTATAATAAATATATGTTAGAGTTTGAGCTTTTTGGGGAACAAAAATGTTCCTCAATACAATGGAACAGAGAAGTATATAAAAACAAGTAAACTATTTTTTTAAGATTTTATTTTTTAGGGATCCCTGGGTGGCGCAGCGGTTTAGCGCCTGCCTTTGGCCCAGGGCGCGATCCTGGAGACCCAGGATCGAATCCCACATCGGGCTCCCGGTGCATGGAGCCTGCTTCTCCCTCTGCCTGTGTCTCTGCCTCTCTCTCTCACTGTGTGCCTATCATAAATAAATAATAAAGAAAAAAAAATTTTATAAAAAAAAAAAAAAAAAAAAAAAAAAAAAAAAAAGATTTTATTTTTTAATGTAAACACCCCCAACATGGGGCTTAAGCTCACAACCTCAAGATCAATGCTCTACTGAGTGAACCAGCCAGGAGCCCCAGTAAACTATTTTTAATAGATTTTTTAGCACAAACATCTTTAGCATTCATTACATATACTGTTACTATAACAGTGAAATAATGTGAAATCTTCAAGTTTCAAAAAAAATACCACTTGCTTTTGGTGATCATAAGTAAGCATAATTTAATTTTTTTTCTGTTTTTGTTTGCTACTTTGTGTCTTTTCTCCTAATTGTAGGATCCCCATTTGGCCATTCCTGTTCCATTATTCCAGTTCCATTAGTTCCCAGTTGGTGAACCTGATCTCTATTTCTTACTTTTGTCATCTCTAAAATGGGCATAATAATCTTCCCCATCACACAGGAAGATTAAATGAGGCATATGGCAAATATTATGCACTAAAATATGTAAATTATTATTATTCCCAAATAGTAAGGAGTCAGGAAAATGTGTAGCAGCCAACTTGGATATACAGCACAGTAAATTACAAATATAATCATGAGTCATTGCACATAAATGCACAACCAAACTACATATAATGGTCATGTCTACAAAATACATTATTTTTAAATAGATTTTAGATGAATAGAGAAAGGAGAGGAGGAATACACACAGCAGGTGAAAAGGGGTGGGAAAAAAGAAGAGGCTTCATACATCTACTCTTTCTTTGTAGGCCAATGATCCATTTAGCACCAACTTTTATGTAAAATATGCTCTTTGTTTAAACTTAAAGATAAGAGGGAACAGTTTCATTCTTTAAAGATACATAGTCTGGAAAATACATCAGTAGACTTTTTTCACTATACTAGAATAACATTTAACATAGTAAACTAGTTTCACTTAGCGCAAAGTTTCTCAACCCCAGCGCTATTGACTACTGGATTGATAATTCTTTGTTATGAGGGGCTGTCCTGTGCACTGTAGGATATTTAGCAGTATCCCTCACCTCTACCCACTACATGCCAGGAGCACCCCTGTCTCCTACTTATGAAAACCAGAAATGTCTTCAGACATTACTAAATACCTCCTGGTAGTTGGGGAAGTGTATGCAAAATGGCCCCAGGTTGAAAAATCACGGACTTAGCGAACTGCTGAACATTTTCCTCTGTCATGAAATACTCTCTAAATGCATCTTTTAATGATTTTAAAATATTATCACATATATTAGTTTAATTCAATCATTATATATAGACATTTTAGTTTTATCACCATTTAATTCATTTCATGATAAATAAAAAACACTCGCACAAAATTCTTTGGTTGGATAACTGATGATTTCTTAGGATAAACTCCTAGGTTGAATTATTCAATCAATGGGTATAAATATTTTTTTAAATGAATCTGTGGTCCTCTCTCCAGAAATGTTGAATCAAAGACACACTCTTTTGCAGTGGAAATGTGTTTTTATACCACCAATACTAAGCAACCCTGTGTATTATGCTTGATAAAAATTATGTATGAAACCAGGGCCTGAAAAAGGATGTAACATATCATGGTGTACTATTTTTATTTATTAGCATTTCTTTTCCTACAATGAATTTAAAGTCATTTTATTTGATGATTGGGTCTTGTATGAAATATAATCCTTCTGTTTTACAACAATATTTGTTGAAGTAATTTCTAATTTTGAATGACAGATGATACCTTCTGTGTTCCCTGTGTAATTTTAATTTACTAGCCCTGACCTCATTGCTTGGAAAGATTTGAAATGGTGTGTGGAAAACAACGTAAAATGTTTATAGATGAACTGTGAGAGGAAGCAGGCATTTTCTTCCTACCAGCCCAGAACAAGAATTGCTTACTTACCTACTAATAGATAGCCTGGGATAAACTTAGGCCTCTGGAAACCACCCCTAAAGCAAAGATAAAAAGGCAGAGGCAGAACTGATTAGACCTATAACTCACAAACTGCTATCTAATTGTGCTCTGGTGCGATTCTACTACCTATGTAACAACAAGGTACATGATGGATATTCATGATATTATTTGTGCGTTTTCAGAAACATCAGGTGAAGTATATAGCATGGTCTGTTTGAGAAGGTAGAATTGGAAGGTGGCCTCCATGCTCTCTGGCCTCTCGGCAGCAGCCTGGAGGGAAGTAAAGTTGCTCAAGGATTCCTGACTCACAGAAATTGAGAGATAATATAAACGTGCCTTGTTTTAAGCCATTCTTTGTGGCTACTCAAAATGGAAAACTAATACTCTAGGAGGTAACTAATATTGATTTAGGATAGCTTCTGTTAAAATGGCTAGATGATTTAAGCCCTTGCAAAAGTACACCTCGATTATTTTATCCAGAAGTTCATTCTCTCTGAATACCTGAGGACCCCACAAGGCTCGGTGAGAAAGGGGTAGTTTCTGTATTTCACCACCTCTTAAATTATATCATTAATACATAACATAGGACAGCATACCCATATCTAAATTCCTGATCTAAATGTTTAAATATAGTCCATTTATGACAAAGAAAAGCGACATGAGAGATAACTAAAATAGTAAATTCTGATTTTGATTCTTTTCAGTGATGCTGATGAAACTAAATTATGCTCTGTTCAAAAACACCATCACCAGTAATGTAACTAATTGACAAATGAAAGCAGAAGGGACATCTGCCAAAATTTGGGTAATTAAAATAAATGCCTGTCTTCATTATGTACACATTAAATTTATCATATAATTAGTGTATGGTGCTTATATTCTTTGCTTCAAAGAATTTTATACTACCAAAATTTTTTTCTAAAAATAAGTACTAGGGATAGCTAGATGGCAACCTGGATGGCTCAGTTGGCAGAGCATGCAGCTCTTAATCTTGGGGTTGTGAATCTGAGCCCCATGTTGGTGTAGAGATTGCTTAAATAAACTTTTAAAATAAACATAAAAATAACTACTACAAATTAAATTTACACAATGGCAAAAAAAATAAGTAAGGAAACAATTTACTATCAAATGTTTTTTTACTATTTTAGGAGTCATCTCAACAGACATAATTGCATAATTTCTAAAATATATAAGGATGATCATTATAACATTATTTGTGCTAGTGAAACAGAGAAATACTCCACATACTCATCAATACAAGGACTGTAAAATAAATTTTGGTATATTCACATCATAAAATGCTATGTGGCCATTAAAAAGAATAAGCTTGTCAGAATGTACTGTCCTGGATATCCAAAATATTTCACTGAATGAAAAAAAAACCTGTTATACAATATATAGTTTGATGACACTTTAATTTTTTGATAACACTTTTATTTTAAAAATATTATGTGCAAATTTATATTTTGTGCATAGAAAAAGTTTAAAATAAAAGGTTTGTAAAAATAAAACAACAAAGATTAAAAAAAAACAAACTGCTAAGAGAAGATAATGTTTAGGGAAAAGGAATGAGGATAAGGAGGGCCTTGGGGAATTTATTCTTTTGTTCACTGTACCCCCTCTGAGTCCCTAAATCCATAGAATCCACACAAACAAAATGATCACTGTTGAAAATGCCTCATTTCCAAATAAATAAAATCTTTAAAAAAGGAGAGTGGGGGGGCCTGGGTTCCTCAGTGGGTTAAGCCTACCTTTGGCTCAGGTCACGATCCTGGGGTCCTAGGATCAAGCCCTGCATTGAGAGTCTGCTTCTCCTTCTCTCTCTGCCTTTCCCCCCACCCCTGTTTGTATATTCTCTCTCTCTCTCTCTCAAATAAATAAAATCTTGAAAAAAAAGAAAGAAAGAATATGCCTCATTTTCAATCCATCTACTTTCTAAAATATCTAATTGCAGATCTTGTAACATCACATCAGATTCAAGTCTGAACTCTAGAGACATGAATGATATTTCCTTCCCATTTTGTCCTGGTCCACTACTTTCCTTCCAGCTCTGTGGTCTTTTATGAACCAACAGCAACCAGGTTGAGATAGATGTGGCTTAATTTACCACACCTCTTGGGGCCCTGTGCCTCAAGTGCGTAGGTGTCCTCTTCCTCTAGCTATTCTCTGGTTAAACCCCAAACCCCCAAGAAACTCTTTGCCAAAGAATGCAAACTCTTCTCTTCTTTGAGTAAGCTCAGGCAGGGAGATTGGAAACATCTATACATTAACAAATTATGGCTTGTCACATCATACTTTAACAATTTTTTAAAAAGATTTTATTTATTTATTCATGAGAGACACACAGAGAAAGAGAGGCAGAGACACAGGCAGAGGGAGAAGCAGGCTCCATGCAGGGAGCCCGATGTGGGACTCGATTCCGGGTCTCCAGGATCACGCCCTGGGCTGAAGGCGGCGCTAAACCGCTGAGCCACCCAGGCTGCCCTACTTTTACAATTTTTAAAAATATCAACATGTTTTATTTAGGTTAACTTTTTCTTTTTTTGATATGTACTTTTTCCCCCCACTTGCTTCTTGGGAGTAAGATCTGCCTCTGTTAGAACTTTTCCATTTTCATCTGATCAGATTTAATTAAGCTTAATTCAACAAATATCTCTTGACCAGTTGGTGACCAAAATGAAGATGGTGACCAGATGAAGATTGATGTTCTCATAAAGAGTACATTCTAGGGAAACGAGCCAAATGCTTAAACAATAGACATAATAAATCAGTAAATTGTATGGAGGAAATATAGAAAGAGAAAAAGAGGATAATGAGAATTGAGGAGGGGGAGGGCATGCATATGTCAATTAGGCTTTTAAGAAACTCAACAAACTTGTGAGGAACCAGGATGAATCGAAGGCTAACTAAAATCCCGATCACAAGTCCAAGTTGCAGAAGGAGGGTACTGGCCTGTGGGAAGGGAGATGTCTGCCTGTCCCCATTTCCACCTGCTTGTCCTTTAAACCACTGTTGCAGCTCTGCAAGTACAGTCAGGCCTCTTACCCCAGAGCCCATAATTGCAATTGAATGCCAATTCATCTTTGTTTCCCAAATGTCATCATCCAGAGAGTTTACAGACGCTTGCAATTAAAAACTGGCCACGGTTAGGTTGTTTCCCGAAATATTTTCTTCTCACCTTTTTTATTTGGGGTGTGTAGGCCTCAATTGTTTCTCACTTGAATCTGTACCATAAACTCACTTTTTCAGAGTGTTTTTTTTTAATATTTTATTCATTTATTCATGAAAGACAGAGAGAGAGAGAGGCAGAGGGAGAAGCAGGCTCCACCCAGGGAGCCCGATGCGGGACTCGATCCCGGGACTCGATCCCGGGACTCCAGTATCACGCCCTGGGCCAAATGCAGGTGCTAAACCGCTGAGCCACCCAGGGATCCCCTTTTTCAGAATGTTTTAAAAGAATCTTTAAGTCTTGCAACGTGTCAAAGATTTAGCCAGAGAAAATGTGGTCCAAGTTTAGGATACCTTTATATTGACTACCCTCGCAGCCGAACCTTTTCATTTCCCTGAAACACTCTAGCTTCCTTGATACCTAGGTTCTTGGCTCTACATACTGCCATATTAGGGTTTTATTAATGTTAATATTAAGGAATTATTGCCAATTTATTATAGGTTCTTTTTTGTTGTTACTGGTTGCTTACAAATAAAGTAACTGAGAGAATATCTGAAGTGAGAGACCTGGAAAGGACTCCGAACACTGGGGGAAAGCCTGTGCACATGGTTATTGGATGGCTGTGTACAAAGCAGATAAAGAGATCTAGGACACTCTAAGATGGATTTGGAATGGCTGATTGATTTGCCCAATGTCACAAAGTGACAGAACTAACAAAAGGATAGAATTCGGGTTCCTTGATTTTCAATTCAGGGCTTTTCTACTACATCCATTTTGGATGAAAGTCAAAGTATATATTCTTTTGCCCACCCAAGCAAACACAAAGCACTGTATTTGTGGAAATATTGTAAAGACATTATCTGAATACTCAGATACTCTCTCCTCCCCAACTCCCTACTGATTCTCTCACTGAGTGAGATCAAAGATACAACCCCATAAATTTCTTTGATGTGTTGGTTAGACAATATAGCAAGCGAGGCAGAAGACAAAGGGCATTTAATGACCACAAGAAACCCTTTTACAAGCTTCCCTTCTCTATAAATCTGACACTCTGATTTATAAAGGACTCATTTGAATCTACCTCTAACTAGTAGAAATAACCTCAAGAATATGGAGCCTGGTAAAACCTTGATATCCTTATTTAGCACAAGACATCGAAATGGCAGACCACCACTGGACCAACACCTTTGAGGTACACCATAAAATATATCTAAATGATTAATGAACAAAGTCCCTGGCTCCACTTAATGAAAAGAATTGCTCTATATTCTCTACATTGAACACAGCAAAAAACCATCTCCACTGACCAAGTTATTACTTCCCTCTCTGTGCTTCTGGAGCATTTGAAATATATCTCTTCTCACACGGTGATGGGTGATGTAACTAATTACTTTCTTATGTTGCCTTCTGGTAGACGTGGAGGAAAGGGAACATGGTTTATTTCTTTTTCATCACTTTGACCATCAAATGATTGGTACAATATTGAGCATTTATTAGTTCATGGATATATGGCTGGCTGGCTGGCTGGTCATGGCCATGATATTTATAATATGTAACTACCACCCACCACTGCTATATAATATTTTCTCCAAGTTTTCCTTCTAAATTAGCATACCACTTCTATAGTAAGGTTTCCTTTGCTGCCCAGTCTAACCAAAAAAGTAGGACATTATAAAAAACACTTTTGTGCCCATCTGAATAAAATATTACAAATATATTTACATTTCTTTGTGTACACTTCTCCCTACACCCCTTAAAGTTTGCATATTCTGAATTTGTTGTTCATCCATTTCCATTGCCTACTGTTACAGCTTTTACTATGCGGCATGTAGCCTGAAGCGATAAATAGTATTGTTTACATGATTTTAGACTTCACATAAATAGTATTATACTATATGTATCATTATACCATGTGCTTTTTGCCTTTCAACATGAGATTTATCCATATTAATACATATAGCTCTAGCTCTAGCTCATTCATATTTCCTGCTGTGTAGTATTCCATTGTAGTAATGTGCCACAATTTATTTATCCATTCTTCTCTTTTTTTTTTAAAGATTTTATTTATTTATTCATGAGAGACACAGAGAGAGAGAGAAGCAGAGTCACAGGCAGAGGGAGAAGCAGGCTCCATGCAGGGAACCCGACATAGGACTCGATCCTGGGTCTCCAGGATCACACCCTGGGTCAAAGGCAGCGCTAAACCGCTGAGCCACCTGGGCTGCCCCTCCATTCTCCTCTTGATGGATATTTACATTGCTTACAGTATTTGGCTCTAACAATGTTGATATGAACATTTTGTATTAGTCTTCTTATACCTGTATACAAACATGAATCATGTTCAGGTAGTACTGGAATGATTGGGTCATAGGATATAAATGTCTCTGACTTTACTAGATATTGCCACACTTTTCCAAGGTGACTGTACCAATTTATATGCCCACCAGAAATATGAGAAAGTTGTGATCATTCCAAATCCTCACCAATACTTAATATCATCAACTTTCAATTTTTTAAATCTCAATGATAGTTACTGATATCTTATTTCCATTTGCAATTATCTGATTATTAATACAGATAAGCATGTCTGTTGCCTACTTAGGCTTCCTCTTCTGTGAATTGCCTGTTTCTACTCTTTGGTTATGTGGAATTACATTAATTATGGGTTTTTTCCTATTGATATTAATTAATATATTCTTTTTTAAAAAGATTTTATTTATTCATAGAGACACAGAGAGAGAGAGAGGCAGAGACACAGGCAGAGAGGGAGAAGCAGGCTCCATGCAGGGAGCCCGACATGGGACTCGATTCCAGGACACCAGGGTCATGTCCTGGGCTGAAGGCAGCGCTAAACCGCTGACCCACCAGGGCTGCCCAATTAATATATTCTAAATAATTTGTTGTCAGTTTTATGTATAATAAACATCTTCTCCAAGTTTGTGACTTTTCTCTTTTTTACACTGTGTTTTGATGCATATAAACCTTTTTTTTTAAGTTGGTTTTTTTTTTTTAAAGTAATCTCTACACCCAACATGGGGCTTGAATTTAGAACCCTGAAATCAAGAATAGCATGTTCCACCAACTGAGCTAGTCAGGCGCTGCATGATGCACAGAAGCTCTTAACATTTAATGTAGCTAATGTATCTACCTATTCCTCTATGGTTTGTGCTTTTTGTGTCTTATTTAAAAAATATTTCCCTACATTAAAGTCTCAAATTATACTCCTGTATTTCCTTTAAAATATAGAAGCTTTAAAGTTTTGCTTTTTGCATTTTAAAACTTGTTTAATTCTAGGGATGCCTGGGTGGCTTAGCGGTTGAGCACCTCCCTTCAGCCCAGGGCATGATCCTGGAGTCCTGAGATCGAGTCACACATCGGGCTTCTTACATGGAGCCTGCTTCTCTCTCTGCCTGTGTCTCTGCCTCTCTCTCTCTGTGTCTCTCATGAATAAATAAATAAAATCTTTAATAAAAAACAACACTTCCCTAGAGAGCTATATTCTTAAAAAAAAAAACTTGTTTAATTCTAAATAACATTTGCTTGCATTTAACCAATCTTGCATGAGTATATAATGTATATATATATATGTACATACACACATATGGGTATGCATTTGTGTATGTGTATAGTCTTTAAAGAATGAAATTTTGGCTAAGTTGATTTGTTTTTCTATTGTGTCTTTGTCTCCTATTTTATTTCTACACCTTATTAGTTCTTTCTAATTTCTTTGGGTCTATTCTAACATCTTAACTGAAATGCTTAGCTCTTTAATTTTTAGCTTTCTTCTTTTTATTCACATGAGATGTTAGGATTATTAATTTTCAATGTCCACTTTAGCTACATCCTACAAATTATGAAATACAGTATTGTTTTATCATGGCTTAATTACAAATGTTTTCTAATTTCATTATAATTTTTTCTTTGATCCATGGGTTAATTTAAAATGTGCTTTTAAATTTAAATTTCTAAACAGGCACTTTTTGATTGTTTTTCTGTTATTGATTTTTCAAAAGATTTTTAATTTATTTATTTGACAGAGAGAGAGAGAGAACACAAGCAGGGGGAGTGGCAGGCAGAGGGAGAAGGAGAAGCAGGCTCCCTATGGAGCGGGGAGCCCGATATGGGGCTCAATCTCAGGACCCTGAGACCATGACCTGAACCAAAGGCAGATGCTTAACCCACTGAGCCACCCAGGTGCCCCTATTATTGATTTTTTTACTTCATTGCATCACAGTTGAAGAATTGGGTCAGTATGATACGATATTTGGAAATTTGCTGTTACCTATTTCTTGGTTAATTTTTGTAAATGTTCCACTTACTGAGAATAGTGTGTTAAAACCTCGCACTATAGATTTATTAGTTTCTCCTTGTAATTCTTTAGATAATTACTTTTTATACACTTAAGATTATGTTCTGACTTTATCATGAGAGGTAAGAATGGGAGCGCCTGGCTGGCTCAGTCGCTAGAGCATGTGATTCTTGATTTTGAGTTCAAGCTCCACACTGGGCATAGAACTGACTTTGAAAAAAAAGTTTAGAATGTGCATATCTTTAGATTGATGTGTAGCTTTCTCTCATTGTGCCATGATCCTCTTCATCCCTAATAGTGATATTTTTACTTACAGCATATTTTGTCACAAATTAATCAATATTCCTATCTTTTCTCCAGAATACAGGAACCTTAGAGCAATTTGACTCTGCAAATACCCCATCCATTTTGTGTGCCACTATAATCCATTAATTTATTTTCTCCTTGCTTTTTTGCTCCTAAAATTTGGACATTAACATTATCTCATAAAGTCATTATATCACCTTTATAGTGATATTTTTCCCTCTTAAATCTCAATTCTGAGTTTAATTTCCTTCTTCTCAAGGACTCTTGAAGGTATACAGACCTGAGCAAAAAACGATAAGACTACAAAAAATGCTCACACTGGCTGAGACAAACAGGGTGATGTGTCCATTTCAACATGGGCTCTTGCAGGAAAAAAAAGAAGCCTTCCTCTGGAATTTGAAATCAACCATCCCTCACATGGGTTCGGGGTTCATGTGTTCAACATTGATGTGATCTAGGACCCTCTGAGCCAGGGAGAGGATAATTACAAATGGTTCTCTATTTATAATGCCCCTAGAAGCAAAGAAAAAACATCCCTAGAAGCCCCATCCCAAGAAAGAAATAATTTTAAAAGGTGTTTAATGAGTGGTAGTAATCCTGGGAGTAAACACAAAACATATTTGGAGCCAGTAGCTTCAATCCAGGCCTCTGAGAGAATTCCTTATTATGTGTTTAAAATATAGGCCAGAAAAATTTTTCTATAAAGGACCAGGTAAAAAAAATAAATAAATAAAAAAAATAAAGGACCAGGTATTAAATATTCAGGCTTTGCAGGCCATACAGTCTCCACTGCAACTACTCAGCTTTGCCGTTTTCATGTGGACTAAAGCAGCATGGCTCATAAACAAATGAGTACTGTTGTGTCCCAATAAAACTTTATTAAGGGATGCTAAAATCTGAATTTTGTATAATTTCAAAGGTCAATAAATATTCTCATTTCCTTCTCAACATTTAAAAATGTAAAAAGCACTGTTAACTCTAGGCAGTCTGAAACAGGCAGCCAGTCAGATGTGGCCCACAAGCAATAGTGTGCCAACCCCTGGTGCAGAGTATTTTCTAATATCTAGAAAGCAGTGTCTGTGTTTGCCACTATTATTAAACTAAAAGGCATCAATAATCACTAATTTAAAGAGGATTTTTTTAAAGATTTTATTTAACAGAGAGAGACAGAGAGTGCCAGAGAGCACAAACAGGGGAAGGGGCAGCAGGAGAGGGAAAAGCAGGCTCCTCAACAAGCAGGGAGCCCGATATGGGGCTCGATCCCAGGATTCTGGGATCTTGACCTGAGCTGAAAGCAGACACTTAACTGACTGAGCCACCCAGGTGCCTCATACTTTTGTTTTCATAGCAATTTTCCCAGCAGACAATCTGGCCCACGGAAGCCTCTTATTGTACCACTTAAAGCAGAGCTCATAGTACATGAGACCACAGCCTCCTGTTTATTGATCTGATAAGATGGCCAGGTCTGCAGTGATCTGGGAAAGCAAAACTTTAGAGCTAGTTCTTGGATATGTTGGTATGTTCTTGGAAATGTTTAAGTGACTTGATCCGTATCTGACCTGAGGAGAGTAGCACAGAGAACCCTACTCATCATTCAAAATCCACCTCAAGGGTACCCCGGGTGGCTCAGTGGTTTAGTACTGCCTTCGGCCCAGGGCCTGATTCTGGAGACCTGGGATCGAGTCTCGTGTCGGGCTCCCTGCATGGAGCCTGCTTCTCCCTCTGCCTGTGTCTCTGCCTCTCTCTCTCTCTGTGTCTCTCATGAATAAATAAATAAAAATCTTAAAAAAAAATCCACCTCAAATTAGTCTGGACTGTCCAACGGTAATGCTTCCGTCATCTGCATGCACTTTATCCATTGTACATGCTCCCTGTAACAACAGTGCACTGCAAACTTGCTTTGCTCTCTCGCTCTAGTGTTTCTTGTTGACCTTCCTATCTCTCATATCTAGACCAGTGAAACTACACCTCGGAATGGCTCATTTAAAGATTATTAAATAAATGAATGTGGTCTCCATAGAGCACAGCTCACATACTTCCAATAGACAAGACCAACTGGGAAGAGTAAGAATAAGCAGGTCGCTTATCACACAATACGAGAAGAACGGTGTGATACATAAATCCCTTGCATCCCCATACAAAGCTCAGGATCTTCAGAATACAAGTGTTGTGAGGGGAGCATAATGAAATTCTAGGAGTAGAATTCTGGATTGCTGATTATAAAGTCATCTAATCATTGCTAAATTGATTTAGTAAAGAAAGATTTAAGAACTGTGGGTGAATTTTGTCCCAAGCCCAAATAAGATTTTATCATTCGGAAAATTGGTAAAAATTAACTCAAATAGCTAAATTACACAGAAGGGAAAGCAGTAATTCATTATTCCTGTCAGTTATATAAAAGCCTTTCCTATGAAGAACAAACCACATTATAATATCATAAGATAGTATTTTTCTCCTCTTAAAACACTGAGTGAAATTGAGAAAAAAATTTAACATCTCAAGACTCGCAGTAAAATTTCCAAATGCGAGGAAATAACATGCAGTAGACAAATGTTAATGTTGGTAAATAAGAACATGATACGTACATTCCTCCCATTACCACCCTTTCAGAGGAGAGAAAGGACATTTCATACTAAATGTAGGAAAACAATGTTACTTTATGTAAAATGTAGTCCTTTAAATCAAATAGACTTAGCTTTATGAAAAGCACGTTCAATTGTTAGTATTTTTAAAGTTGTGCTATGGACTAGAGAAGATCATTTTACGGGCCCCAAAGGCCCTAAGAATCCTCGGCCTACTATTTGGGGACTACTGCGTTAATAAGCATCCAAAGTCTCTTTTAATGTGAATTTTTTTCACATAATTAAATTCTTTCTCTGTATCTTTATTAAATGCTTCTCCCTCTTCTCACAAGCCTCACAACAGATCATCACAGACAGTTCTTTCAGAAGCTTTTCACTTTTCTTAAAACTTGATATTGAATTTAGTTTCTAATTTACATTTTTATCAATTTCAATTATCTTCTTGTCTGATTTATAGGCTTTTATCATTACCTCGCTAAATTAGCCATATATCATTTCTTTCACCCACCCCCCCAAAGTCATACATTTTTCATTTAAAACCCATATAATTGGCAGAACTTCCATCTATGACAGAGTAGAGATTTTGGCAAATTCTCTCCTCAACGAACACATATAAAGCTGTACAAAATGGTCACGAACAACCATTTCAGAGCTGCAACAATTGACCAAAGGCAAACGAGAACTAGAGAAGCACTGGTTGCTGAAAAGCTCCAGAACTTCAGGCAAGAACTGTGGGAGTGTGTGGCCTGCTTGCCTAGGGCTGCTCCCATCTCCACTGCCTGCCTCAGGAGACAGGAATGCTAGTTGTACACGTGTGGAGCTTCACTGAAAAGCAGCAGCCTCACTCACTGCCTGAGAGCATTGACATGATTTGGAGCAGAGCTGAAAATCTATTCCCAGCAGTGTTGTCAGTAAAAGTAGCAGACTCGGTGGGAAACTAAAGGAGAAAACCCATAGTCCTGCTAGCGTCGGCTTCCAGGGCAAATGGGAAGCCAGGCAGAGATTTAACAAGGAGGTAGTCCTGGAAATGAGATCACCTTAGAAGTGCAAGAAAAGCTCTCCACACATCTCTGACTGACTGGGAAAATTATGTGTATGGGCAGGGAGAGCCAAAATGGCCCAGTGGAAAGTAAGAGCCAGGCCGACTTTCAAATTGACTGAACTCTGAATATGCTCTCGACCCACAATCAAATTCATTGGCACCTTGAAATGTTTGAATACAAGCTCTGCCCAATCATTGCCTGACTGTTAAGTTATGAACACAGAGCTGTGGCATCAACATACCCAGGTTAAAAACTACAATTAGAGAAAAAAAAAAATGAGCAGAAAGAGCAGTGACCATGACCACACATACCTAATGAACATAAAACACTCCACTCAAAAGCAGCAGAATACACATTTTTCAAGTATGCATGAAACATTCCTTAGGGTAGACCTTATCCTAGACCGCCAATTAAAAAAAACTTCTCAGTAAATTTAGACATATGAAATTATTTAAAGTATGTTTTCCAACCACAGTGGAATTAAGTTAGAAAACAACAACAGGGGCAGCCAGGGTGGCTCAGTGGTTTAGTGCTGCCTTCAGCCCAGGGTGTGGTCCTGGAGACCCAGGATCGAGTCCCACATTGGGCTCCCTGCATGGAGCCTGCTTCTCCCTCTCTCTCTCTCTCTCTCTGTCTCTGTCTCTCTCTCTCTGTCTCTCTCATGAATAAATAAAATCTTAAAAAAAAAAGAAGAAAACAACAACAGAATACGATTTAGGAAATCACCAATTATTTGGAAATTAAAAAACACTTTTAAAAATACTATACATGGGATCTCTGGGTAGCGCAGCGGTTTGGCGCCTGCCTTTGGCCCGGGGCGTGATCCTGGAGACCTGGGATCGGATCCCACGTCGGGCTCCCTGCATGGAGCCTGCTTCTCCCTCTGTCTGTTTCTGCCTCTCTCTCTCTCTCTCTGTGACTATCATGAATAAATAAATAAAATCTTTTAAAAAATACTATACATACAGATAAAGAAGAAATAACAAAGGAAATGATAAAGTATTTGAACTGAATTAAGACAAAATCACATATATTAAAATTTATTAGATGTAGCTGAAGTAGTACTTAGAGATAATTTATAGTTTTAAAAACCTATAGTAGAAAAAAAAGAAAGGTTTTAAACCAATAATGTTTCTACTCTGAGAAATTGGAAAAAAGGAGAAATTATATCCAAAGCCAGCAGGAAAGAAACCATAAACATTATAGGAGAAATCAATCAAATGGAAAACAGAAAAACAATAAAGAAGATGCATCATTAAAATTGATAAATTTCTTTTTTTTTAAGATTTTTATTTATTTATTTGACAGAGAGAGAGGGAGAGCAAGCACGAATGGAGAGTGAGAGAGAGAAGAAGAAGCAGACTCCCTGCTGAGCAGGGAGCCTGATGTGAGGCTTGATCCCAGAGCCCTGGGATCGTGACCTGAGCCGAAGGCAGACACTTTGCCGACTGAGCCACACAGGTGGTCCAAAATCGATAAATTTCTAATCAACCTGTCCCAAAAAAGAAGAAATAAAAGACCAAATTCAGGAAGTTAAGTGAATTATAAGAAAGCATTATGAACAAATTGATATCAACACATTATGCAAATTCATTGAAATAGACAAATTCTTAAGAAGACATTTTAATGACCAACTTAAATGTAAGAGCTGAAATGAAACCTCCTAGGAGAAAAAATAGGAGAATACTTTTGTGAGGTCAAGTTAGGTGATGATTTATTAGATGTAGACATGAAAAGCACAACCTATAACAAAAGTTGGTAAGCTTGACTTCATCAAATGTCTGCTCTACGAAAGACACTCTTAAGAAAATGAACAGGCACTCCACAGAACTGGGAGAAAATCTCCTTCAAAACACATATCTCTTAAAGGGTTTGTATGTTGAATACATAAAGAACTATTACAACTCAAATGAGCTGACAATAAAACATTTGGACAGAAAATTAAGATCACAATGTTATACCACTACACATTTCCTAGAATGGCTCAAATGAAAATATTAGGAAAATATTAGGTGCTAATGTGGATAGAGAATGATTGGAAATCTCACACATTGTCGGTGAGAATGCAAGGTGGTGCAGCCTCCGTGGAAAACAATTTCACACATATTAAAGACTTAAACATAGATCTAATATACATCCCAGAAATCCTACCCCTACATCATTACCCAAGAGAGATGAAATCATATGTCAAAAAGACTGGCATATAAATGTTCATTAATAAGTTGATTTAGAATCAGTCAAAAACCAGAAATGTAAATATCCCATCAGTTTATGAATGGATAAACAAATAGTACATCCATGCAATGAGATACTATTCCATAATACAAAGAAACAACCTACAAATACACACACAATTATGGATGAATCTCAGAAGTCTTGTGTGAAATTAAACAATCCAACCCCAAAATGTTGCACACTGATTCCATTTATGTCACATCTTGGAATGTGCAAAACAATAAGGACAGAAATCAGATCAGGGGCTAGGGATAAGGGGGAGAGGAAATCGGTGTACAGGAACACAAGGGAACTTTGTGGCATGATGGGAATGTTTTACAATGGTGGTTACGTGATTGTGCCCCTTTGTTGAAATGCATCTTAAATAAATAGGTACAAAAAGGGGGGGAAAGATTACTGGTGAGTATAATCCTCATGAGAAAATACAGGCTTGGAAGTAGGTCTCCTCAAGCTGAAAAGGAAATATCTATCTATAACCCAGCTGAGGCCATTGGAGAACTACATAGAAGTTCCACAAGTGAGCTCATTACCTGTGTTAGGAGACAGACGTAGTCTAATTCGTCTGTATAGTCCCAGTTCCCAGCAAAGGGCCATAATCTCATAGGTGCTTAATCAGTATTTGTATAACAAATGGACAGATAAATGGTTTCTAAGATACTTAGCCAAATCAGATACTCTTCCGGGTGTGAAGGTGGAATATTTAATGGTGAAATATGAAAACAGGAGATTCTATAAATTAATCTAATTCCCCCACACTACTGTGTCAATGGCGCCTAGAAGGCTCTTTGTAATCTTTTTTTTTTTTTTGTAATCTTTACACTTAACTGTACTGCCAAACCAGTAAGCAGATAAATAGCATTTATTTATTTTTTTTTTTTATTTATTTTTTAAATAGCTTTTAAAAGGGATCATATATAAGGAACAAAATGTCTCTCAAATGACTCACTTGAAGATTACAACAGATAAGCAAATCAAAATAAAGAAACTCTACCTAAATCTTAAAATTCTATTCAAATACAAATGATCTAAGTTAGATAATACCTGAGCTGAAACAAAGTTCTGTAATAAATTTGTTTCCCTTGAAATAGGCAGAATTTCTTATTTCGTTGCATTTTGAAATAATGAAGCAAACTCAAAGGCTTCTCTGCAAGCTGCTCATTTCTTAGCTCTAGATTGCTTCCAAAATAACTTTCAAATCAATTCATATTATTTCTAAAGAAATGTCAAAACGTTCTCAATTATTTGTAAAGATATTGCTATCTTTTCTTGCTTAACTTTTTATTTTGCAAATTTTCCTAATAATATCCTTTATAGCAGTTTTGTTTTTTCAATCTAGATGAAACTCATTGCATTTAGTTGTCATATCTCTTCAGACTCTTTCAGTCTGGAACAGTTCCTCTGCCTTTTGTCTTTCATGATATTTCCATTTTCAAGAGCATAGGCCAATTTTTTTGTAAAATGCCCCTCAGTCTGGGTTTGTCTGATGTTTCTCATGATTAAATTGTGGTTAAGCATTTTAGGCAGGTGCCTAAAGATGTGATATCATGTTCCTTTATGCTATATCACACCAGGATATGTTTGTTTGTCCTTGTACCGGGCATGTTAAGTTGGATCATTTGGTGTAAGTGGTG
The DNA here is from genome assembly GCF_011100685.1 of Canis lupus familiaris. Classification (NCBI taxonomy): domain Eukaryota; kingdom Metazoa; phylum Chordata; class Mammalia; order Carnivora; family Canidae; genus Canis; species Canis lupus. The sequence continues at coordinate 8,530,211 of NC_049260.1, read as the reverse complement.
TTTATCATATTTCTCTATGGTAAAGGGATCTTTCGCCCTTTTAAAAAATTTATTTATTTATTTATTTGAGATACAGAGACAGTGTGCACAACCAGGGGGAAGGGCAGAGGGAGAGGGAGAAGCAGACTCCCCACTGAGCATGGAGTCCCGTGTGGGCTTGATCCCGGGCCCCTGGTATCATGACCTGAGCTGTAGGCAGACACTTAACTGACTGAGCCACCCAGGCCCCCCTGATCTTTCACCCTTTGTAATTGATAAGTAATCTATGTGGAAATACTTTGATAGCTCATAATTTAGTTCTATTACATATACTGGAATATTAAAATATTATGACATGAGGTATATCTTTGAAGATAAACACATTTAACCACTAATAACCTCAGTTGATATAATTTCAGAATAGAAAAATGTTTGTTTACTATCATATATTTCTATTACTTTTAAGGTGTAGATTCAAGTAGATATTGATAGAAGGGCTCTATAGGCGTTGCCTATTTTCTTGCTATACCAACATGAGGCTTGTTGTTTATGCTTTGTGCCCATGAGCCCTGTTGGATAGTCATTTCTTCTGCTTAAAATTCAAGAGCACTGCTCTTAATTCTGGAGGAAACAGAATGATTTTCCAATGTACTGACAAATGTACCATCTCACCAAATATCAAGAAACCCAAGAGGCCAGAATAGATCAATAAATAAACCTTCAGCCCCTGGCCTAAGCTCCAATGATTTAATTCCATTTATAAAGTGTTAACCTTGAAATATAGTTTGAGATCGAGTTGAAGACACTTTATTACAATACAAACTGGTAGCACACTAGAAACTCCACTTGCTCAAGGTTAGCTCATTTTAACAGAAAGATCCCTAGAGTGTACTACAACCAGTGTTTTTACCTTAAATCCATCACTCAAACCTAGCTTTCGGTAATCCAGTTTTCCTTTCTGAAAATCCAGTTACTCATCTTTAAATTGGGGGCTCACGGTACTAACTCTATGGGGTTGTATAAGAAATAAAACATCTTGTGCATTAAAGAGCTTTGGAAGCCATAAAGCACTTAGAAATGTTAGCCAAAGAGGGGGAAATACCCTCCAAAACACCATTATGTTGTTATTTCCCACATGAAAAATTCTTCAACTTAGACTTGATGTCAAATAAAAATCTATTTACTAAAGAATATTCAATGCTCTGAATGTCTGAAAATGAAGCATTTTATAAAAAAGATTTTATTTATTTATTCATGAGACAGAGAGAGAGAGAGAAAGGCACAGACACAGGCAAAAGCAGGCTCCATGCAGGGAGCCCGACGCAGGACTCGATCCTGGGTCTCCAGGATCACACCCTGGGCTGAAGGTGGCACTAAACCGCTGAGCCACCGGGCTGCCCGAAAATGAAGCATTTTGATTGTACAAATGAAGCAACACTGAACAGAAGAGAATTTTAACAATGCCAAGAACCAGGCATAAACTGCTCAAGAGACTGACTGCTCTCTATGCTCACTTCATGAAGTAAAGTACAGAAACAGCTGCCAGCATGGGGATAACCCACTGCGTACCTTTTACGGTGATGCTACAGGTACCTAAACACAGTTACAGGAAACACTCCCACACAGGCTGCTTTTATTAGTGGTGTGTACATATGCACATGTGTGCATACACACAGCAGTTCTGGCAAAGACACAAATCAGCTAACCAAAGCGTAATTCCCTTCAAGCAATGCCTACCTGCTGTTTTAGGAGTTCATCGGATCCAATTCTTGAATAATTAAACTACAGGGATGGTGGCTGTGCGGACCTTCCCAGTGAAAGAACCAGAAAGGGTGGAGGCAAATGGTCCGGCTGTATTGTAATAGGTGCTCTATTAGCAAGTGCTAAACTAAGCACTGGGAAAGATACTGACTTCGCCTGAAGCTTCATGTAAAACAGGATTATGTACTGGATGAAAATGTTTTCAGCTGAATCAATTCTCAATGGAAAGAAGCAGCAGGAGGCAAGAGCTAGATGGATTGGAGCTCAGAATGAAGGATAAGCAAAGAGGAATACGGAAAGAATTCGCAGGCCTTGGGAACACAGATAATGTGCAGAAATTAGCACTGAAGGGCAGTAAAATTAACTGATCATCTGAATGCTGATAAGGCTTGTATCCCTCTCTGTCTCCACACCAACAACCACAGCCCTAGGTCAAAGACTTCATTACCCTCTGTCTTAGTTCTGTCTCCCCACTCTGACCAACTCTTTTTTTTATTTTATTTTTATTTTAATTTTTATTTTTTTTCCAACTTTTTAAAAAAGATCTTATTTTTTAAAATTTTATTTATTTATTCATGAGAGGCACACAGAGAGAGACAGAGAGAGAGGCAGAGGGAGAAGCAGGCTCCATGCAGGGAGCCTGATGTAGGACTTGATCCCGGATCTCCAGGATCACACCCCGGGCTGAAGGCGATGCTAAACCGCTGAGCCACCGGGGCTGCCCTAAGAGATTATATTCTTAGGTAATCTCTATGCCCAACATCGGACTTGAACTCACATCCTTGAAATCAAAAGTCATGCTCTATTCACTGAGCCATCCAGTCTCCCCAAGCCACTCTGACCAATTCTTACATATCTCTAGCGTAATCTCCTTACTCAGAACAGTGAAATAATGGCTGATTTTTTTTCTTCTTCTCCCCTATGTGTTCCTTCCAAGTCCATAAAGTGAAATCTGCAGTTTCCACATCTCACAGTGTAGTAGACAAATAGATCTATGAGCTCTTCATACTGCCGGACTACTTCTGTAGACCATCAATCCTGTATCCTAGCTTTAAACTATCTCATCTGTTGGGGTGCTGGGTGGCTCAGCTGGTTAAGCATCTGATTCTTGGTTTTGGCTTAGGTCATGGTTTTGTCATTCCACAGAACCTCTTTCTTCACTCCCCTTCCTTCAGATCCAATTGGCCAAACCTTAATCCTAATAAACAAAACTCTCTACATTGACACTGTCTTCACCAAGATGCTGACAACTGCTATAGAGAGTCTAAAACAGAATGGATTTATGGCACCACAATAAAAAAAAGCCAGCCTTAACTGAGCCTCAGAATTCCTTTGATTGGCGATCCTTTGTGTTTCTCTGGACATACCTTTCTTCTAGTTCCCGCAGCAGCACTTGCCAGATGCAAGTGCTATGTCTGACATTCCAAGAATGTATTTGATGCACAAAATTGCATGAACATACATTGCTTAGATGGGACCCACAATAACAATCTACATATAAATAATCCAGGTAGTTTATGTTAAGAATGATTACAAGGGTGTCTGGGTGGCTCAGTCGGCTAAGTGTCTGACTTCAGCTCTCCTTCTGCCCTCTCCCCCACTCAGGTGCACACTCTCTCTCTCTCTAAAAAAAGGGATCCCTGGGTGGTTCAGTGGTTTGGCACCTGCCTTCGGCCCAGGGCATGATCCTGGAGTCCCGGGATGGAGTCCTATGTCAGACTCCCTGCATGAGCCTGCTTCTCTCTCTGCCTGTGTCTCTGCCTCTCTCTCTCTCTCTCTCTCTCTCTCTGTGTGTGTGTCTATCATGAATAAATAAATAAAATCTTTAAAAATAAATAAATAAAGTCTTTAAAAAATAAAAAATAGAATGATTAGAAACTCTAAAAAGCAAGAAAGCCTCTTTCCGTCTGATTATGAGAAAATCATATACATGGATATTACACGTGAATATATAATATCTTTGTAATATTCATGCATTATAAATATTGTATGAATAGTAATTCAATGGAAATGTAAGAAGAAAATCATAACTGAAGAAAAGAAAGATACAAACTATTCTAGCTATCATGTTCATATGCTCAAAAATCACAACTGAGGGGATCCCTGGGTGGCTCAGTGGTTTAGCACCTGCCTTCCGCCCAGGGCGTAATCCCCGGGTCCTGGGATCGAGTCCCACATCGGGCTTCTGCATGGAGCCTGTTTCTCTCTCTGCCTCTCTCTCTCTCTCTCTCTCTCTCTCTGTGTCTCTCATGAATAAATAAATAAAATCTTCTTAAAAAATGAAAGCTGCTAAGAAAGTAAACATATAATATTTTTTAAAAAAAATCACAACTGAGGGCAGCCCCGGTGGTGCAGTGGTTTGGCGCCGCCTGCAGCCTGTGGTGTGATCCTGGAGACCCGGGATCGGGTCCCGCATCAGGCTCCCTGCATGGAGCCTGCTTCTCCCTCTGTCCGTGTCTCCGTGTCTCTGCCTCTCTCTCTGTGTGTCTATGAATAAATAAATAAAATCTTTTAAAAAAAATCACAACTGAGCCTCAAGTTTGGCCCTGAACTTCCTGGCTACTCAGGCAAAAAGGGAAAGAAGATATATTATGTGGATCTTATTAAACAGGAAGTGCATGAACATTCCTCAGCAAAGTGTATTCTTTTTTACCAGCAACAAAATTAACATTAAATGTCTCATGTAGGGCATGAACAATATCTTTTTTTAAAAAATCATAAATGTCATGGGGCACCTGGGTGGCTCAGTCTGTTAAGGGCCCAATTCTTGGCTTCTGCTCAGGGCATGATCTCAAGGTGGTGAAATCAAGCCCCACCTCTGGCTTCACACTCAGCACAAAGTCTGCTTGGGAATCTCTCTCCCTCTCCCTCCACCCCTAACATTCATGCCCTCTCTCTCTCTAAAATAAATAAATAAATCTTTAAAATAAAGTAAAATCATAAATGTCACATTAAATTCTGTATGCTTATTTTTAGTGGGTTTTTTTTTGACAAAGGTAAAAGGCAAAACATCGAACTGCATGATTCTATGGAGTGCTAAGCTAACACAGTCCAAGGAGGTACCATTTGCTGGTTCAACTTTATCCAATAATAGAATGAAAGTCCCTAGGACAGGGTTTCACACCTTGGCACAATTGACATTTAGGGCCAGATAGTTCTTTGCTATAGGGGGCTGTATACTGCAGGATGTTTGGCAGCATGCCTGACCTCTACCCACCAGATGCCAATAGTACCACCTTTCCTTCCCACAGTTGTGTCAATGGAAAAGGTCTCCAAACATTGCTGAATGCCTCCTGAGGGGCAAATTTGCCACAGTTGAGAACCAGTGGCCTAGAGCAATCAAAAGCAAATGACTCCTCAGCTTTTACCCTCCTAGTTCCTTATGTACACTGATCATTTCCACTTTGCCACTGGCCTCGTGGGAAATTCACCACCATGGACATTATCTCTTTCAACATTTTGAGCTTTTGTTCTTGACATTCCTCTATTCTTCCACATTTCCTCTTAACCTGTCAAATATGTCTTGCAGACATAATTTCAAAAGATTTTAATAAAGAATTTTATTTGCTCTGAATGGCATTCATTATATGGACACAGATGATACAGGCTTCTATTCATTACGGTTTCTACCAGAAGACTGACTTTGTGGGGGAAAGCACAGCCACTCCTGTTACTGAAAATTGACCAGGCATGTTGAAACATGCTTTTCTGTACTCACTCCTCCTCTTTCCAGTCCTCCCATGAATTACTGTGAACAGTGGTGTTGATTCCTTATAGTTGTCTCCTCTGGGGAGACTGCACTGTAGACAACTCATACTGTTTCTTTATAGTTACTACAGGTTAGCATTTGCTATGTGCATTCATTATCTGCCAGGCATTATGGTAGGTATTCTAAAGCATTCTTGGGGGCACATGGGTGGCTCAATCAGTTGAGCACCTGCCTTGGGCTCAGGTCATGGTCTCAGGGTCCTGGGATCAAGCCCAGCATTGGGCTCCCTGCCCAGCAGGGGATCTGCTTCTCCCTCTCCCTCTGCCCTCTCCATCTGCTCTGCCCTCCTGCTTGCACCTTTTCTCTCTCTCTCTCTCTCTCTCTCTCTCTCAAATAAATAAATAAAATCTTAAAAAAAAAAAGCATTCCTGGTGTCCCTCACTGAAACTCATTTATAGAGGTATTAACTGGCATCTGTTAGGGAATCTTAAATAAATAAATGCTCAGTTAGATTTGGGGTAATATTAGGCACTCAGCTTAAGAGAAAAATGTCTACTGTCAAAACATAGCCTGCATTTCTCACCTTTTTGCTTTGTTTCAACTAACATTCTGTTTCTCCTTATTTCTAGTAAGTCAATGGCTAGCTCTAACTTGATTTTTGGTTTCCTTTTCTTTTTTCTCCTTACTAGTATTAAAGGATAGTGTCTTCTCTAACAACTTTCATGTCGGTTCATCTTAGAATGGTCTAGATTCCATGTGTAACTAAGCAATGGTCAGATGCTTGTAGCTCGTTGCCTTCTCAGATCTGCCATAGAGAATATATGCTATTTCTGCTGTCTGTCTTATCAACAGATGCTGAATTTGCAGAGATTTCAATCACCAGGAAATAAGGCTTCACTAAGTAGCTCAACATGACACTTTCCATGATGATAACCATAACCAAGAGACCTCAAACGACCAGAAAGGAACCCAAACACTAATGGATCTCACTGGGGTAGAAGGTCTCATTTGGAGGTTTACTCCACCATCTTGTTTGTGGGTGAACCTTCTACTTATCATGGTGTACTATGCTAGTGGCAGTGTCACTGACCTGGAAAAGAACTGTGAAAGATGTGACAATGGAGATAATAACTTTTCTGGAAAGCTTGTTTCTTTGAGATGATCTAGAAGACATAATATTTTCCTTCCAAAATGCCAGTGTGCCTTGTGAAGTCTGGAAAGTTTATGATTCTATAAGCCAGACTAGCTTCTATCATTACCATGATAGCATAAAGACAAACAGAGTTGCTGCTAGGAGTGGGGTCCTAATATCTTTTGCAATTCTCATTTGATAGATGATATAAGTGAAGTTCAGGGGTATTAGGATCAGAAATGAGCAAATGGAATGTGGTAGGCTGAACTCTAACAGGGTCCCCAAGATTCCCACTGCCCTAGTACACATGCCCTATGTACCCCTCTCCTTTTAGATGTGGGCATTATCTGTGAATATGATGGGACAGTCACTCCCATGATTCGGTTACATTATATGTCAAAGGTAGAGGGATTCTGCAGATATAATTAAAGTCTCTGATCATTTGACATTAAATTAATCAAAAGAGAGTCTGTCCTGGGTGGCTCTGACCTAAAGAGGTGAGCCCTTTAAAAGAGGCTTTAGAGATCACAGAGCTTCTCCTGCTGGCTCTGAAGATGTAAGCTGACATATTGTGAAAAAGTCAAGTGGCAAGGAACTGCAGGGGTCTCTAGAAGCTGTAACAGCCCTTGGCTGACAGCCAAGAGGAAGTGGCGATGTCAGTCATACAACTGCAAGAAACTGAATTCTGTCAACAATCACATGAACTTGGAAGTGGACCCTGAGCTCTAGAGAGAAACACAGCCCACTCAACATTTTGTTTTAGATTTGTGAGACACTGAGCACAGAATCCAGTTAAGCTGTGCATGGACTCCTAACTCATATAAATAATTTTTTTTAAGCCACTAAGTTTCTGGCAATTTGTTATGCAGCAATTGAAAACTAATGCATCCTGGGTGTCTGGCTGCCTCAGTTGGGAGAACATGAGACTTTTGATCTTGGGATCATGAGTTTCACCCCCACATTGTGTATACAGATTACTTAAATAAACAGAATTTAAAAAAGAAAACTAATGCATCCTTAATGTTAAAATATGAAATCCAATGGTTGGCAACAGAAGACCAGTGACATATTTAATAAACTTGCTTGCTCCATCTTATAGAAGCCTCAAAGACATGGGCAATATTTAAACATCAATGACAGAAAAAGAGGGACGCCTGGGTGGCTCAGCGGTTGAGCACCTGCCTTTGTCTCAGGGTGTCATCCTGGAGTCCCGGGATCGAGTCTCACATCAGTCTCCCTGCATGGAGCCTGCTTCTCTCTCTGCCTATGTCTCTGCCTCTCTCTGTGTGTGTGTCTCTCATGAATAAAAAAAATCTTTAAAAAATAACAGAAAAAGATGTTATAGTTTATAAGCAAATGATTCCCATTCATGCATTTAAGACTACACTGACCAATGGGGCACCTGGATGGTTTAGTTGGTTTAGTTGGCTAAGTGACTGCCTTCGGCTCAGGTCATGATCCTGGGGGTCCTGGGATTGAGCCCTGTGTCAGGATCCCTGCTCAGCAGGGAGTCTGCTTCTCCCTCTTCCTACTCGTTCTCTCTCTCTCTCTCTCTCATGAATTAATAAAAAAAATCTTTAAAAAAAAGAGACCACACTGACCATTTATCAGCAATAATTTTATCTGCATAGGTAACATATCCCAGATATTGGCTTTACTTTTGACTAGAAAAAGAAGGTACAATTTAGTTCAAGATATTGCATTAGATATTTATAAATGCATCACAAAGTCCAATTTATAAGAAGCAAGGGCTGAGATTTTTTTTTAATTGAGACTATCTTTCATACTTATTTACATCTTATCTTATTTATGCCTTAGGCAAATTTGTTTTCCGAAAGCAAGGACTGAGGAATGAGTGTTGACTTCCATAAAACAGTTTTTGCTGATCACTCTGTCATCCTCCATGTAACAGGAAGGAATTGTTGCAAGCTGATTCTAGTTTTCCTCACATAGATTGCTTGCTCACATCAGATGACTGCATCAAATATCTATGTGATTGAGGAAATTATAGTTTCATACAATTCAAGTTCTAAGATTGTCTCTTGCAATAAAGAATCCATTGAACTGACGGGAAGACACACGAAGTTAACTTTGAAGACTTAGAAGTAATAAGCCATCTAAAAAGCCTTAGTCATGAGACTTGGAAGCTTTTTGATATAAATTTACAGAGTAGCAAGGGACCCTAGGTTAGAATTACTTAGCTTTGCTAGAAATAAACAGGCCCCACAGACATAAATAAAAATAAAGAAAATTCTGAGGTGTCTGGCTGGCTCAGTTGGTGGAGCATATGACTTTTGGTCTCAAGGTCATGAGTTCAAGCCCCACATTGGGCATGGAGCTTACTTATATAAATAAAAAAATTTTTAAATAAAAACAAAGGAAAGAAAATTCTAATTAATATAAAAAGTCACAACAATTTCATCTTTGTAACAATTAAATGAGATGCTTTGTGTAACAATGAATTGTCAATTACTACAAATGATTATACAGCAGTTGGAAGATCACTAGTTATGAAGACTTCAGGGAAATTTCCACACTACACTGGGGAGTCAACCCAATGATCAGTGAAGTCCGTATTTCAATACTAAGAGTTTTACAATTCAAAAGAAAAATAGATGTAATAATTTAAAGAGATATCCTACATCATTATATGCTTGTATTGGAACACTCATTCATTGTATATTATAGGAACAACTTTATGCCTTTTTCCCTTAGGTATAATGCAACCTTGACAATTTGCCCTCTTTGATGGTAAAGGTGGGAAAGATCACCCAACCATAGTTTCTGGCATTTAAGGCCCCATCCCTGGAGATTCATATATGGGGAGACTAATTAAGGATGGAAAGAGAATAACTAGTCAGATGATGAAACATAATGACACATGCAAAGCTTTATCAACCAACACTTTCTACACCATTCTGGAAAATTCTGCCTCAAACAAGTTTGGAAGCCCCTCTGATCAAGAATGATTCTCAACATCAATTTCTTTTTCTTTTTTAATAAATTATTTTTTTATTCGTGTTCAATTTACCAACATACAGAATAACACCCAGTGCTCATCCCATCAAGTGCCCCCCTCAGTGCCTGTCACCCATTCACCCCCACTCCCCGCCCTCCTCCCCTTCCACCACCCCTAGTTTGTTTCCCAGAGTTAGGAGTCTTTATCAACATCAATTTCTTGAGAAATAAGTACATTGGGATCTTATTCTCATAAAATAAAATATCCCTTCAGAGAATTTTCACATTTCTCAGTTAATTTTATAAGATGGGTCTCCCTTGCAAACTCCATGACTCTTGGGACCATGTTAGGTTTTGATCACCATCCTTAGTACTTAAAAGAAGGAGCTCAGTAATAAAAAATCTATTAAACAGGCAAATATAAATTAATAAGAAAAAAGGGCAGGAGAGTAAAATGACCTTAACATCCCCTAAGGGGTCTGTTCAAAGACCTCTTCTTTCTCCCTCAAAAGAAGAAATGATGACAGCTTGGCTTAGTGTCTATCAGTGGAGAAATAAGTAGAGATATTTATATGAGATTTTGAAGATAGAAGCTACAGGCTTAATGAATGGATTACTATAGAGGATGAGGAAGAGGAATGAGTCATAGAAGAATCTAGTTTACAACCTGCATTACCAAGTAGATGTTTTATTGATATGGGGACTGCTGGAAGGTGAACAGGATTTATATTAGTTATCTAATACCGTTTAACAAATTACTCCAATGCTTAGCAGCTTAAAGCAACAAACATTTATTATCTCATAGTTTCTGTAGGTCAGGCATCCTAGGGCAGCTTGGCTGGATCCTCTGTCTCAGAGAATCACAAAAGTACAGTCAATGTATCAACTCTAGCAGGGACATCTTCCAAGTTCACACTCATGGAGTTGTTGATAGAATGCAATTCTTTTTTTTTAAGATTATTTATTTATTTATTCATAGAGATGCAGAGAGAGAGAGAGGCAGAGACACAGGCAGAGGGAGAAGCAGGCTCCATGCAGAGAGCCCTGACGTGGGACTCGATCCAGGGTCTCCAGGATCACGCCCTGGGCTGCAGGCGGCGCTAAACCGCTGCACCACCAGGGCTGCCCAGAATGCAATTCTTCCTTGGTATTAGACAGAGACAGCTCTCAGTTTCTCGTCATGTAGTCCTCTTCATCGAGCAGCTCACAACCTGACAAATGTCTTCATCAGAGTGAGAAAGTAAGGAGAGCTAGAAGAAATGCAAGCAAGATAGCAGTCTTTTGTAACCTAATCTTGGAAGTGACATCTCATGGCTTTTGCTCTACTCTATTCATTAGAAGCAAGGTCCAGCCCACACTCAGGAGAGGAGAGTACACAAAGATGTGACTACCAGGAGGTGGATCATTGAGCTACCATATTAGAAACTCTCCACCACGGGTTTAGATGGAAAAATAAAGATTCTCTCTCTCTTTTTTAGATGCCTTAAGTTTGAACTTGAGTGGCCTCTGATAGATATCCAAGAAGAGGTGTCAAGTAGACAATCGTCATGATTCATGCCTGATGTTCAGAGAGGAGATGTAGGCAGGAGACAACACTCTGAGTATTTAAAATAATAGAAATAGATAACACCATCTAAGAAGAAAATGGGAAGGAGAGAGAAGGGCAAAGGGTTCAATAAAAAGTTTTGGGGAACTCCCAAAATTTCAGGTGGAAGAAGGCAAGAAGCTAAGGAAAACTGAGGAGACTCCAGAGGGCATGGAGAAAAACAAAGACTCTTGGAGTTGCAGAACCAAGAGAGAGAAAAATGTAGAAGAATAAAGATGGCTAACTATGAGAACATGTTGCTGAGAGGTAGAATAAAATGAAGACTGAAAAGTGACATTATCATTTTAAAAATCAAAATACGAAAACAGCCTAATTATATATCAATAGGAGACCATGTAAATAAATTGTGGCATATTTAAGCAATGGAATACCATGAGCAATTAAAATGAATGAAACAGGGAGACCCTCCCATCAACATGGAAAAACTCCAAAAACATATTGTTGAGCTAAGCAAAAGCAATTGCTACAAAGACATATATTATTTAAAAGTTTAAAAAAACTAAATCTAAGTAGTTTTTAATAGATCCATTTGTACATAGGAATAATGTAAAAGCAAGCATAGGAATTATATTTTAAAATTCGTGAAAGCAGTTACATCTGGGGAGGGAGTGGGAGAATGTGATCAGGGAAAAGTATACAATAGGCATCACCTTATCTGTAATATATTATGGTTTTTAAAAGTTTGAAGAAATATAGGATAATACAGAAATATTCCTGATATTATTTTGTCTTTTTGTCTATATGTTCGAACTGTTTCACAGTGAAAATTTTAAGTTAACAGAGATTGACAAGATTTGGTAATCTTTGAAGAGTGATTTTATCTTCATTATAAAGAACAAATGCATGGTTACCAGAGGGGAGATGGGTGAGGGAATGGGTGAAATAGGTGATAGGGATTAAGAGTACACTTATCATGATGAGTACCAAGTACTGTATAGAATTGTTGAATCACTATATTGTACACCACCTGAAACTAATATAACACTATATGTCACATATACTGGAGTTAAAAAAAAAATGAGAGGAGTGCCTGAGTGGTTCAGTGGTTGAACATCTGCCTTTGGCTCAGGGTGTGATTCCGGGGTCCTGGGATCGAGTTCTGCATTGGGCTCCCTGCAGGGAGCCTGCTTCTCCCTCTGCCTGTGTCTCTGCTTCTCTCTCTCTCTCTCTCTCTCTCTGTGTCTCTCATAAATAAATAAATAAAATCTTTAAAAAAAGGGTGTGATTCGGGGGTCCTGGGATCGAGTTCTGCATTGGGCTCCCTGCAGGGAGCCTGCTTCTCTCTCTCTCTCTCTCTCTCTCTGTGTCTCTCATAAATAAATAAATAAAATCTTTAAAAAAAAAATGAGAGGTGAGGAAGGGTGGATTCTTCTTTTCAGAAGTTTACTTCACCTTCTAAGTGATCTTTTTTTAAAGATATATTTATTCATTGGAGAGAGAGAGAAAGAGCACGCACGCACGTGTGCGAATGGGGGGGAAGAGGGAGAGAAACACATATATAAATGCACACATAGATAAATGTATTGCAGGTAATAAATAAATGATAGCTGTAATCCAACCTTCACAGTGAAGGCTGACAAAAAGACAATCTTGCAGAGCTTAGCTAGAATAGAGATTACTGATAAAAGAAAATGGCAGGGAATACTGCCAAATGGTGTTCAGATCTGTCTCCATTAGTACAAAGAAACAAGAAGAAAAAGGATCTTCAGAAGCTGGCCAAACATTGTGGCTGGACTGTAGTTACGTGACTTTCTAAAGGAAGCAGTCTTCAGTCCTACCCTTTCCACCACTGCCCTCTCCAAAAAAGCATAAAGTTAAAAGGGGAACAGGCATCTCTTCAGCAGCTGCTTAACCAAGAAAAGACAGACTGAGGCTGGAGCCTAAAGAGTATGGTCATTGTCATTATGACTTAGAATGGGAAAGGCAAGCTAAGCTCAGAGACTCTGAACAGAAATTTAAAGGGTGTTCATACTGAAAAGAAGAAATGGAGCAGAATTCCTGGAGGTGGATAAGGAAGTATAAGTTAAAAAAAAAGTTACTGGAGAGAGCCATTACTGGTAGAGAGCCACTTGAAGCTTGTCTACCATTACTGGTAGAGAGCCACTTGAAGCTTGTCTTTCGAGTTTCTACCATGTGCCAGGCGCTGTTTTTGCCACTAGGAAGACATGGCGAGCAAGGCAAAGTCAATGCTTCCATAACAGTTATATTCTAGCAGAGAAAACAGACAATAAGTGATGAAAGAAATTATCGGCAATATTAATTTAGAAAGATAATGCAGGTGTGCAGCAGGGGGGAAAGGTTGGAATTAAAAATCCAGTGAGCAGGAACACAGTCACAGATAAGGTGACATGTGATACATGTAAGGATGAGAGTCCAGGAGATGAGGGATGACTTGGGGGAGTTCGAACCTCCTGTGACTTCCAGTTTAAACAGGGATAAACAGAGATTTGATCTGATGGCTTCAAGGCACATCAATAGTGGCATCAAAGCTGTGAGTGGGGAGGGAGGGACGATGGGAGGGAAGCAGAGTGATCCAGCCAGCTGCACACTGGCTAGAGCCCAGGGGCTTCTTTTCAACTCTGATTTGGTCTTATAAGTGATTTGAACTGAATAACCTACTGAAAGACTGAACTTATACAAGAAGAAATACATTGTTGGTGCTCAACTCTTGCTTGAGTTGGAAGAAACTATCAAGAATGCCGTGATTAAAGGTATCAGTATAGGGAGCCTGGGCAGCTCAGTGGTTGAGTGTTTGCCTTCAGCTCAGGTCATGATTCTGGGGTCCAGGGATCGAGTTCTGCATCAGACTCCCTACAGGAAGCCTGCTTCTCCCTCTGCCTGTGTCTCTGCTTCTCTCTCTCTCTCTCTCTCTCTCTCTGTGTCTCTCATAAATAAATAAATAAAATCTTTAAAAAGAAAAAGGTAACAGTATAGGAGAGAGCCTGAGTCCTTTTTTTTTTTTTTAAAGATTTTATTTATTCATGAGAGACAGAGAGGGAGAGAGAAAGAGAGAGGCAGAGACATAGGCAGAGGGAGAAGCAGGCTTCACGCAGGGAGCCTGATGTGGGACTCAATCCCAGGACTCCAGGATCACACCCTGGGCCGAAGGCAGGTGCTAAACCACTGAGCCACCCAGGTGTCCCGAGCCTGAGTCCTAAGGGAGATGACCAAAGAGATGTCTAGATCTGGGCTTTCAGAAACATAATAATGTTGATGATGTCTTAAGCATGACTGATGAGGCCTGGTGTACCATGTTCCAGCCCAGCTCCACACTGACCTAACAACACAGAAAGACCCAGGAGTGAGTTTCCCCTGGTAAGTGAGAAGAAAAGGTGCCAAATTAATCCATAAGTATTTCATTCTCGGATCCATTTCTGAAAGAAATTCTGATATTGAAAAAAAATTAAGATTTTATTTTTAGTGGGTGGGGGAAAAGGGGGAAAAAAGATTTTATTTTTAAGTAATCTCCACACCCAACATGAGGCTCCAACCTATAAATCCACAATCAAGAGTTACGTGCTCTATCAACTGAATCAGCCAAGAGCCCCTGGTATTGAAAATCTCTGTTATGTGTCTTTTCAGCAAGGAATGAGTGGGCCTAGCTACCAAAAAAGGTTCAGCTCGACAACTTTCCTTTGCTACCAAATGGGCTCATGGCGTGCATGCTGCCAGCAGTTCTTATGAATTCAGATAGAGTGTTAGTTAAAATAATATCAAGCAATTGTACAGTGCTCACATTGTACCACTTTCCAAAGTGCTTTATGTGTATTTCTTCACTAATTTTGTTCTCATTTAAACTTTTGAAAAAGGATTAGGACCAGCAGATTTGAATTTGAACTAGCAACAGAGAATCACATAACTCACAGTTTCTATTCCCTAGGAACAACAGAAGCATTGTCAATAGGAAATAAATTGCAAAACAAAATAATATATAGAATATTGCACACCTATTAGAATAGCCAAAATAGGGAAGAGCGTCAACACCAAATCCTGGCAAGGATGTGGAATAACAGGAACTCTCCTTCACTGGTGGTAAGAATGCAAAAACAGTCCAACCGCTTTGGAAGACAATTTGGCAGTTTCTTATCAAGCTAAACATACTCTTACCATCTGATCCAATAATCAAGCTCATTGGCATTTATCCAAAGGAGTTGAAAACTTATGTCCACACAAAAACTGTACACAGACATTTATAACAGCTTGATTCATAACTGCCAAACTTGGAAGCAACCAAGATGTCCTTCAGTAGGTGAATACATAAATAAACTGTGGTCCATTCAGACAATGGAGTATTATTCAGCCCTAAGAAGGAATAAACTATCAAGCCATGAAGAGATATGGAGGACCCTTATATGCATTATTACTAAGTAAAAGAAGCCAGTGTAAAAGGCTATGTACTACATGATTTTAACTATGTGACATTCTAGAAAAGGCAAAACTGTGGAGATAGGAATATGATCAGTGGTTTCCAAGGGTTATGAAGGGATGAATGAATAAATGGGGCACAGAGGATTTTTATGGCAATGAAACTACTCTGTATGATATTATAATGATGGAGATGTGTCATTATACATTGTTCCAAACCCATAGAAAGTACAATACCAAGAGTGAACCCTAATGTGAACTAGGGACTCTGGGGGATGATGACATGTCAGTGTAGGTTCATCAGTTGTAACAAATGCCCCACTCTGGTGGAGATATTGATAATAGAGGGGGCTAAGCATGTGTAGGGGCAGGGAGTATATGGGAAATCTCTGTACTTTCCCCTCAATTTTGCTGTGAACCTAATATTGCTCTAAAACAAACCAAAGTCTTAATTTTAAAAATGTAAAACAAAAAAAGAAAGAAAATAAGAGAAAATAATAGTTTTTCACCATAAACTTCTCTCTTATTTTTGGACAATAGACCTTTTGCTCTTCATTGACCATTTGGCACAAACAAGCTCTTCTATGAAGGGCTGAGTTTGATGTTCCTTTGAGATAAAAGCGTTTTTAAAAAATCGTTCATATTTGGAATTTAAGAAACAGAACAGAAAAACATAGAGGAAGGGAAAAAAAAGAGAGGGAAGTGAACCATAAGAGACTCTAAATTACAGAGAACAAACTGAGGGTTGATGGAGAAAGGTAGGCGGGGGATGGGCTGAATGAGTGATGGGCATTAAGGAAGGCACTTGTGATGAGCACTGAGTGTTTTTTGTGATAAATCATTTAAGTCAACTCCTGAAACCAGTATTACACTATATGTTAACTAACTAGAATTTAAATAAAAATTTGAAAAGAAAAAAAGGAATTAATAGCTAAGTGCTTGAAATGTGGACATCTGAAATTAAGCCTGTTCATAAAATCAGATTCCAGCAATTAACAAGTTACTGATTGTCTGAGAAAGGGATTCTATAAACATGGTCACAGGCAGGAAGTCTGGCTTCTACTGTATGGGACACATACAGGTTATGTGCTCATTTGAATTTCCTGCCAAATTTCCTCATTCTGCTCCTCTGCATTTAACCCTATGAAAGAACTCAATGAGTTCCAAGGGCTCAGCCCAGGAGGCAGATACAGGGTGTTAGTTATTGACTGAGCAAATATTGGAAGTCAGAGCAGGAAATGGATCAGAAGCCACAAGATGAGCCAGTAAGGAAGCGTACACAACTATCCAAGATTAGGGCAAGTAAGGATTCCAAAGCTAGGTCAATCAGCAAGAAGTAGGAAGATATAAATAGTACTGGTATATGGGGCAAGCACTATTCTAAGGCAAACAATAGCCCAGTGAAGGGAGAAAATAGAGAAACCGTGTAAAACTCAGGAGGTCAGATGCAAGCTCTGGAGCAGTGAGACCAGAGTTTGCCTCTAATGAGAGGCTTTGGCCTGCTTCATAGAAGGCTGGGCCTTTCTCTGGTGTGGACAATCTGAGGTCCATGCTTGGAGTCATTTGGGAAAATCTGTCTGGAGGAAGGAATGGGGATGGGTGGGGATGGGCTAGTGGGGGTGGGACAGAAGTAGGGAGAAAGCTATGTTTTATACTCCCTAATATGGACTGTGCTTTGGCCTGCAGACCTCAGCTTCCAAAGCAGTTTTACATTTATTGGCAGGGTACTCTCTATATTTAAGTATGGGGAAAAAAGTTGACCTAAATGGCTGATTTTGTATGGATAGTGTTCAATGTAATCTTTCTTTTTAGGCGAGCCCTCCTTTGCCTAATGACCAGAAGTATAGTTCCCAAGGTCAAATAAGCACACTAAGTAATCTATAACATAGATGAAGGAGATTAGATAAAATAAACCTCCCTTCCCCAAAAGCTTTTCCGGAGAAACACATTTGCAGAGTTGCATTAGTCATTATTTTTCTAAAAAGATGGCAGGGGATAGTTGTACAAAATCAATTCACTCCGCATTTAATGCACTCTGGTCTGCTTAATGCACATAATAACTATATTAACCACATAGAGCCTCTCTCCTCCAACTCAACCACACTTAATAACAGGAACATTAGATATACCACAGACTCTCATAACTTCCCCTCCATTTCCTTTGACGTAACTTGTTCAGTGAGTTCTTTTCCCTTCTTGAGTGGGATGTTGGCCTCACCCTCAACTTTCTACTCCACCACTGACTTCTTCAATCATGACTCCCAGGAAGGGTCATGACTCCCTCCCATCACTCCTCAGTCTAAGGAAACCCAGCTCTCTCCTCTAGGCCAAGTAGTCCATACCATTCCTTCTTTGCTTATCCTTGTGTACCACTAAAAACCAACAATACAAATAAACAAAACCGGAGGGGAGCAATGAAAATCCACAACACGGTTATTTTTCTGGTGTTGAAATGAAGTCCCAAAGAGTATGGTGGCTCTGGGATGGCACTGGGGGAAACCATGCTGTATCTCTCTCTTTATTCAGCCTCAGCATAGTATGTGGCTTGCACCTAATGCTTGCTGCCTTATGCTTGCAAAGTGGCAGCTTCTCTTCCAATATTGTGACTGTGCCCTAAGCAGGAAAACAAGGAGCATGACAGGCAAAACCCACCCAAGTCAGTTGTGTTTGCTGTCATTTAAAAATGAGCATTCCCTGAAGCCTCACTGTATAATTTCACTGACATCATAATGGTCTAAATTATGTCATACAGGGACAGCCTGGGTAGCTCAGCAGTTTAGCGCTGCCTTCAGCCCAGGGCGTGACCCTGGAGACCTGAGATCGAGTCCCTGCATGGAGCCTGCTTCTCCCTCTGCCTGTGTCTCTGCCTCTCTCTCTCTCTCTCTCTCTCTCTCTCTCTCTGTCTCTCATGAATAAATAAAATCTTTAAAAATATATGTCATACAACCAGTTGTAAATGCATAGGAGCCTAGGGAATGTAGATTTTAGATAGAAAAATTTCCACCTCAAACAAAATAGCTATTTTAGATAGAATAAAATGGCAATGACACAAGCAACAAATGTCAATAAGTGGGACTACATTAAACCAAAAAGCTGCTGTACAGCAAAAGAAGCAATCAATAGGGTGCCTGGGGGGCTCAGTATGTTAAGTGTCCAACTTCTAATTTCAGCTGGGGTCATGATCTCAGAGTCATGAGATCAAGCCCTATGTTAGGCTCCCTGCTCAGCGGAGAGTCTGCTGGATATTCTCTCCCTCTCTCTACTCCTCACACCACTCAAACACACACTCTCTCTCTGTCTCAAATAAATTTAAAAATCTAAGAAAAAAAGCAGTCAACAAATTTAAAGGGTGACCTACAGGAGTATCTGGGTGGCTCAGGTACTGAGTTAAGTGTCTGCCTTCAGCTCAGGTCATGATCTTAGGGTCCTGGGATAGAGTACCGTGTCAGGCTCCCTGCTCAGCAGGGAGTCTGCTTCTCCATCTCCCTCTGTGCCTCCTCCCTCCCCTGCCAGCTTATGTGCATGCATGTGCTCTCTTTTTGTCTCTCAAATAAATAAAGAAAAAGTGACCAACAGAATGGCAGAAAATATTTGCAAAGCATGTATCTGATAAGGGATTAATATCCAAAACATATAAGGAACCCATACGACTCAATAGTTAAACAACAAACTATCAGATTTATTTATTTTTTTAAATATTTTATTTATTTATTCATGAGAGACACACACACACAGAGAGAGAGAGAGAGAGAGAGGCTGAGACGCAGGCAGAGGGAGAAGCAGGCTCCATGCAAGGAGCCTGATGTGGGACTTGATCCCGGGTCCCCGGGATCACACCCTGGGCTGCTGGCGGTGCTAAACCGCTTCGCCACTGGGGCTGCCCCAAACAATCAGATTTAAAAGTGGCAGAGACCTCACACCAGTGAGAATGGTGAAAATTAACAAGACAGGAAACAACACATGCTGGAGAGGACGTGGAGAAAGGGGAACCCTCTTGCACTGTTGGTGGGAGTGTGAGCTGGTGCAGCCACTCTGGAAAACTGTGTGGAGGTTCCTCAAAGAGTTAAAAATAGATCTGCCCTATGACCCAGCAACTGCACTGCTGGGGATTTACCCCAAAGATACAGATGCAGTGAAATGCCGGGACACCTGCACCCCGATGTTTCTAGCAGCAATGTCCACAATAGCCAAACTGGAAGGAGCCTCAGTGTCCATCGAAAGATGAAGGGATAAAGAAGATGTGGTCTCTGGATACAATGGAATATTCTTCAGCCATTAGAAACGACAAATACCCACCATTTGCTTCAACGTGGTTGGAACTGGAAGGGTATTATGCTGAGTGAAGTAAATCAATCAGAGAAGGACAAACATTATATGCTTTCACTCATACGGGGAATATAAAAAATAGTGAAAGGGAATAAAGGGGAAAGGAGAGAAGATGAGTGGGAAATATCAGGGAGGGTGACAGAACAGGAGAGATTCCTAACTCTGGGAAACGAACAAGGGGTAGTGGAAGGGGAGGCTGGGGTGACTGGGTGACAGGCACTGAGGGGGGCACTTGGCAGGATGAGCACTGGGTGTTATGCTATATGTTGGGAAATTGAACTCCAATAAAAAAATTATTTAAGAAATAAATAAATAAAAATAAAAGTGGGCAGAGGATTGGAGTGACATTTTTCCAAAGAAGACATAGAGATGGCCAATAGGCACAAGAAAAGGTGCTCAACATCATTAATCATCAGGGAAATGCAAATGTGAAACCACAATGAGATATCACCTCACGCCTGTTAGGATGGCTGTCATCAAAAAGACAAAAGAGGGCAGCCCGGGTTGGGTGGCTCAGCGGATTTGCACCACCTTCAGCCCAGGGTGTGATCCTGGAGACCTGGGATCAGGTCCCATGTCAGGCTCCCTGCATGGAGCCTGCTTCTCCCTCTGCCTGTGTCTCTGTCTCTCTCTCTCTTTCTCTCTCTCTCTCTCTCTCTCTCTCTCTCTCTGTGTCTCTCATGAATAAATAAATAAAATCTTTTAAAAAAAAGACGAAAAATAACAAGTGTTGGCGAGAATGTGGAGAAAAGGGAGCCCTGTGCACTACTGATAGGAATGTAAATTGGTGCAGCCACTGTGGAAAATAGTATGGGGATTCCTCAAAAAAATTTTAAAAACCATATGATCCAGCAATCCCATTTCTGGGTATTTACTGAAAGGAAATAAAAACAGGATATTGAAGAGATATTTGCACTGCCATATTGCAGCATTATTCACAATAGCCAAGATACAGAAACAAACTGTCAATGGATAAAAAGATGTATATATAGAAAATATGGAATATTATTTGGCCACAAGAAAGAAGGAAATCCTGCCATTTGCAACAACATGAATGGACCTTAAGGGCATTTTGCTAAGTGAGATAAATCAGAGAAATACAAATACTGCATGATCTCACTTATATGTGGACTCTAAAAAAGCTTAACTTGTAGAAACAGAGACTAGAATTGTGGTTGCCAAGGGCTGAGAAGACAGGGAATTGGTTTGATGTTGGTCAAAGGGTACACACTTATAGTTAAAGATTAAGTAAGTTCTGGAGATCTAATGCACAGCATTGTGAGTACAGTTAACAATACTATATAATGTATTTCAAAGTTGCTATGAGACTAGATTTTAAGTGTTCTCACCACAAAAAAAGAAATGGTAATTATGTGACATGATGAAGACGTTACCTAAGGCTAAGGGGATGGGGAATCATACTGCAACATGCAAATATATTAAATTCACAGTTGTGTACCTTAATCTTAGACAATGTTATATGTCAATTGTATCGCAATAAAAAATGGGGGAGGGCAATAAATATCAGCTATCTGGTGACAGACATAAAAGAAATAATCACAAAAATACACAGTAAGAAGCTTTGATAAATGGTAAGATAAAAACATACATATAGGCTGGTATGAGACTATCTAATGGGGCAACATGTTCTAATGTGGTGAAGGTGAGATGATCACAAAAACCTTATTATTTTTTAAAGATTGATATTGATTGATTGATTTCAGAGTGGCGGGGAGAGAGAGCATGAGCAGGGAGAGGGGCAGAGAGAGAGAGAGAGGGAGAGAATCTCCAGCAGACTCCTGGTTGAGTGTGGAGCCTGACTACATGGGGCTTGATCTCACAACCCTGAGATCATGACCTGAACTGAAACCTAGAGTCAGAGGCTTAATTGACTGAGCCTCTTCATTAATTAAGCCACCCAGGTGCCCAGATCACAAAAAACTTATTAAGTGAAATTGGAGAAATAAATAAGAATTACTAGGTTAGGGGAAATGTGTTTTCTCCTTGCTACCTTCAAACTGGGGAGATGGCCAAACAGCCAAAATTGGAAACAAGTTTTAAAATTTACTATAAAATGAACTATAACATGGTGGGTGTGTATTTTTAAAATTCCTAAACTTGGAGACAACAATCTTGCCAAAGCTAGTCTACATCAAAATCAATCCCTTTGTCTGAGCACACTCTTGGATTTAAAAAAAAAAAAACAGCCAAGATTTGTTTTTCCTTTTTTCAAAAAGCCAGCATAGTGCTGGCAGTTACAGAATGCAGCAAAGAAACTCACCCACTCTCGCCCTTCTTTATATATCCTTGTGTCCAACCACAGAGTCCTCATCAAGCTAACATATTTGTCCTCTACTGCCTAGAATGTTATTGTATAGTGTTATCTGTTGGGAAATAGAGGGAGATTTGCAATTTAATCATCACAACTGCACCTCCACCTTCTTCGATCCCACTTCTCTGTCGCAGCCTGCAGTGCTTGTATGGTTATTGCTTCCATGGAAGCGTACACTCAGTAGCATCAAGGAGCACTTGATGCTGTATTCTTTCAGCAGCAATTCAGACACAGTTCTCTCTCTTGAATTCTTTCAACATACACCCACACCCAAGCTATGCACACACATAATCAAGTATGTGTAGATTTCTAGTTTGGTATCAATAGACTTTTTTTTATTCTGTTCTTTCCTTTCAAAGCACTAAAAACTCTGGTGGAAGGATACTATCTTTTGCTTTCTTTCTTACTTTCCAAAATACTGGCATAATATTCTGCAAAACGGGCACTGACCAGATGGGGATACCCATATCCTACCACACATGTCAGAACTAGTCAAACATTTGAGCTGGTAGATATAAGCTTTCAGATTCACAAAACAACTGAAATATAGCATTAAAAATAATAACTTGTAACCATTAAGTCAGGCAGCATTCACTTGACATTGTAAAATCTAAATGGTACAAAAACAGGTCAATAACTACTCATGGAACAGAATAATAAATGTCATGCGTCAGAGGGACAGTGGGTTGAGGCTTCATGGGCAGCACTTGTCCTCTTTCTAGTTAAGCAGAGAATGAGAAACCTTAAGAAGCTCCTGCCCCATTTTTTCTTGCTGCTTCCTACCAGCAATACACCGAGGCACTGTGACAGCTATTACTTGCACTGCCAAATCTGTCTGGTGTCATCTGGATGAAGGAGTGGTGGAAGCCTGAGCAGACACCTTTCCATTCTTGGCTTGGGAGATATGTAGGAGAAAAATGAGATCTGAGCCTAGTCATGCTTTTGATAAGCACATTCCTTGCTTCTCAGAAAAACCAGGAAAACATAGTTTAAATAATGTACCAGATTTCAAGATCATTTTCAAAGAAGTACTAATATGTGATTTGCATTAAGTCAGTTCCATTAGCGTTAGTTCTCTGCATACCATGATGATTTCTTTGTGATTTAGGTAATGGGCTTAAAGAATAAACACACAATATTTTCTTAATAATGGGAAGTTGGGGGATGTAGCTGACAGCTAAAGAGAAATAATTCTGACAAGCTGGAGAGCTGCAGGAGTACAAACCTGGTGCAGGTCAATGAGAACATAACTGGGTCAGACCATAAAGGAAGAAAAAACTAATAACCTTAGAAACTGGTCTATGTCAGTTTCACATACTAATGGTAATTATAAATTGAGCAAAACAAGTCCTAAAGAGCTGATTATTAGGGATTGTAAGGTTGATAGCTGTTACCAGTAAAGATGACCTTATGTCTAAAAAGAGTTAGCAGTGGTCTCTGTGGGGCAGAGCCAGGGACAGGCCCTACTCCAAAATATTGCCCTTCCTGCTCCTATGTATCTAGATGTTCACCATTTGGAAGTCACTACTTGGGATTAGATATTGTCCACTTGTATGAATGACTTATTGCTACATAACAAATTAATACCAAATTTAATGACTTAAAACAACATACATTTATTATCTCATAATTTCTCTGAGTCAGGGATCTGATGTGACCTGGCTGAGTCCTCTGCTTCCTGGTTTCTAAGGAGGCTCAAACCAAGGTGTCAGCCCAGGCTCTGGAGATTCATCTGAATGTTCAACTAGAGAAGGATCTACTTCCAAGCTCATGTGGTTGTTGACAGGACTCAGTTCCTTGCATGCTATTTAACTGAGAGCCTTAGTTGCTGACTGGCTCTTGGCCAGAGGTGGTTATCAGCTCCTTGCCATGTGGGTCTCCCCAGAACTGCAGCCTGCTTCACCAAAGCTTTCAGTCAAGAAAAACAATAGAACAACAGAATATTATTCAGCCATCAAAAAGAACGAAATTTGGGGGCACCTGCATTGCTCAGTTGATTAAGCCTCTGACTCTTGGTTTTGGCTCAGGCCATGATCTCAGGATCCTGGGATTGAGCCCCATGTCAGGCTCTGTGCTCAGTGCGGAGTCTGCTTTTCTGCCTCTCTCCCTCTCCCTCTGTCCCTCTCCCCTGCTCACACACTCTCTCTAAAATAATAAATAAATATATTTTTAAAAAAGAATGAGGGACACCTGGGTGGCTCAGTGAGTTAAGCGTCTGCCTTTGGCTCAGGTCATAATCCCAGGTCCTGGGATCAAGTCCCACATCAGGCTCCCCGCTCAGTGGGGAGGTTGCTTCTCTATTTCCCTCTGCAGCTCCTCTTGCTTGTGCTCTCTCTCAGAGAAAGAATTCCCTGGGGCCATGTCAGAAGCTGCTCACCACATCACTCCTTGCTGCTCTGGTGTTTTAAAATGTTTGTACTCTGGGGAGACATAACCATAAGTCCACTATGAACAATGGGATTCCAAATCTGAGTTCATTAGATTAAATTAAAGTTTTATGGGAGGACTTTTATGGAAAGACTCACATGCTACCTATTTATGCAGCAAAAACACCTGACTCATATACATTAACTCTGTCTCATCCCTCACTAGTTCCTGAATATTCCATGATCATTTTACTTCCTTGTCTTTTCTCATGCAGTTTCCCCAATTTAGAGTCCCTTCCTTTCCCATGCTTTATCTTATCCTTTTCAAATCTCCATCTTCTATCTTCTCCCCCATACTACTGCAGTACCACATCAATAGACAAATTCCATTGTTGTCCATGTCAAGATAATAAATTTCAGGGGCGGCTAGGTGGCTCAATTGGTTAAGCATCCGTCTTCAGCTCAGGTCATGATCTCAGAGTCCTGGGATCGAGCTCTGCATTGGGCTCCCTGCTCAGTGGAGAGTCTGCTTTTCCTTCTCCCTCTGCTCCTCCCCACCAGCTCGCATGTGCATGCTCTCTCTTTTCCTAATAAATAAATAAAATCTTTAAAATGATAATAATACATTTCAAACAGTAATGGTTCTTCCGACAAGGGATATGTTTCCCACTGTGGTAGGACATGAGTTCTGCATTGATTCATTAGCAATAGCCTTAACATAGGTGCCATGGATTTGTCTAACTCATTCATATACTGTTGTCTGGCCTTCCTGGAAAGAAAATTCTTTAGGGAATGCTAGGTATAACTAGTCACCCAGCTGGTTTCCACTCCCATAAGGAGCTAAGAGAGAGAGAAAAAAATTAAATGAAGGAGCTAATAGAAGATGATAAATAAATTGAATGAGCAGAAGGCAGCAAGCACCAATATGTCTTCATGATAAAAAATGAAACAAACTCAACAGACTAAGAAGGGAACTCCCTCAATCTGATAAAGGGTATCTACAAATAATCCACAAGTAGCATTATACCTAATGGTGGGAGACTGAAATTTTCCCATGTAAGATCAGGAATAAGACATGAATGTCAGGACGCCTGGGTGGCTCAGTGGTTGAGCATCTGCCTTCGGCTCAGGGCATGATCCCAGTCCTGGGATGAAGTCCTGCATCGGGCTCCCTTTATGGAGCCTGCTTCTCCCTCTGTGTCTCTTCCTCTCTCTCTCTCTGTCTCTCATGAATAAATAAATAAAATCTTTTTTAAAAAGACATGAATGTCTGCTCTAACCACTTCTATTCAACAGTGTAGTGGAAATTTTAGCCAGAACAATTAGGCAATAAAATGAAATAAAAGGCATCTGATTGGAAAGAAAAAAGCAAACTATCTCTATTTGCAAATGACATCATTTTGAACACAGAAGCAAACAAGGAAATAATGAAAATTTCCTGAAGATACTGATACGGTAGCATTGAAATAATAGCAATGTCTTTTACTTATGAAGAATTTCACAGCTTCCAAAGAGCTGTGCATCATTTTACCTTCATAATAACCTGTAAGATAAGTACTATTAGTACCCATATCACAGATGACAAAATTAATACAATTGACCCTTGAACAACACAGGTTTGACCTGTGCAGGTCCACTTATATGTGACCGTTTGTTTTTTTCCATATATATTACAGTACTATAAATGTATTATCTGTTCTTTATGATTTTCTTACTAACACTCTTTTGTCTAGCTTATTTAAAGAATACAATATATAATACATATACAGAATATATGTTAAGCAATTGTTTATCTATAAGGCTTTTAGTCAACAATAAGCCATTAGTAGTTAGGTTTTTGGAAATCAAGAGTTATACATGGATTTTTGATTGTGCAGAGGTTGGTGCCCCTAATCCCCACATTATTCGAGGGTCAACTCTACTTAGAAAGTGATGTACAGGTATCACCTGCTTTCCAAAAGTTCATGTTAGGCCACTTCACTTCTGTGAAAGACCTCCAATAATACCTGGTTCCACTAACCAAAAGAAATCCAAAGAGGATTTTTTAACTTTCACCAAAAAAGCCATTACTGTGCTACTATAGGTCTTTCATAAAAGCATAGTGGTCTAACACAAACTTCCAGAAAGCAGGGGAAGCTTTTTGCTTTACACAATTTCGACTTACAAAATGTTTCATAGAAATGCTTTACTTTTAGATAGCCTTTATTGGTTAATGGTGCCGGTCGCTAAATGTCATAACTGTCATCCAAATCTCCAGCCCCAGGACTCTAAGTCAATGCATAATGGTTGCTTGGTTTCTTATCTCTTAAGAGAAGCAAGGCCCAATAAAACTTTCTGCGATGGTAAAAATGTTTTAAATCTACATTGTTCAGTATAGTGGCCACTAGACACAAGTAGGGATTGGACACTTTAAATATGGCTAGTATGACTGAATAACCAAATTTTAAAAATTATTTATTTATCATAAGAGACACAGAGAGAGAGGCAGAGACACAGGCAGAGGGAGAAGCAGGCTCCCTGCAGGAGCCCCATGTGGGACTCAATTCTGGGACACCAGGATCACCACCTGAGCCAAAGGCAGATGCTCAACCATTGAGCCGTGCAGGCATCCCTGAACAACTAAGACTTTAAATTTAAATAGCCACATGAGGCTAATGGCCACTATGTTGAACAGAATAGCCATAGAAAGCTAGACCCTACTCTGAATCAGACATTCCTTCTCATGGTTCTGTTCCTTGGAGTAGCCAACCTATGTGTAATTCCTCATTGATTGATGAGGGATAGCACCATGAAGACAGACAAACCATCCTCGGCAATAATTACAAGTTGCTGCACATCCTTAGAAGTACCTAAAATAATAATTATATATATATATATATATATATATATATATATATATATATATAAACAGAGCAAATTATTAAAATTGCACACTTCTTCATTTTGGTTAAAAAAAAAAAAGAAGTACCTAAAATGATTCTGCAACATAGAAACATGTAACAGTTCTAATCAAGCAAAAATGTAAGAAATATTTTCCTAACAATTATAGCTTAGTATTCATTACAAAGGCAGTGTAAGGTCAAAAATAATATAGCTTACATATAAGTGACTATATATGCTTTTCTTCTTTTACATCACTCCAATGAATTCTTGTTTCTAACTTTACCCCTATAGTTTGGCCAAACAAATTGCTTTCTTTTTCTCTCTCTTTCTCTCTTTCTTTCTTTCTTTCTTTCTTTCTTTCTTTCTTTCTTTCTTTCTTTCTTTCTTTCTTTCTCTCTTTCTTTCTTTCTCTCTTTCTTTCTTTCTTTTTTTCTTTCTTTCTTTTTGGAGAGAGAGAGAGAATGCATGTGTGAGTGTGCACTCGAGCAGGAAGGGGCAGAGGGAGAGGGAGAGAGAGAATCCCAAGCAGGCTCCATGCCCAGCATGGAGCCCAGTGCAGGGCTTGATCTCATGACCCTGAGATCACAGTTTGAGCTGAAATCAAGAGTAGGACACTTAACTGACTGAACCACCCAGGCACCCCTACTTGTTCTTCTTTAAATACCTCCTTCTTGTTTCTACCTTTCCACCTTTTCTCGGACTATCTTTTCTTCTGGGAATGTCTTCCTCCGTCTTACAATTCAAACATGCCCACATTTTTCAAGGCCTAATTCAAATCTGCAATCTCCTGGAAGACTGTACTGCCTCAGTTGAATGTCCTTTACTCTTCATTTATTTCATTTGTAATATTTAGCACTCTGACTGCATATTACAGTTAAATGTGCACTTTCATCTTTGATTAGACCCAGGGTCAGCAAACTACAGTCTGTGGATGAAATCTGGCCCCTTGTATCTTTTTGTAAATAAAGTTTTATTGGAACACAGCCATTCTCATTATTTTGCATATTGTCTATGGCTGCTTTTGCCCCACAACAACAGAATTGAGTAAGTGTAACTAAGACAATCTGGCCTGCAAATCTTGATACACTTCCTACCTGGCTCTTCACAGAAAGTTTGCTGGTCCCGTATAAGCTTCTGGAGTGAACTCAGGAATCATCTGATTTATACATTTTTTAATCTTCACAAAACCTAGAGAATTGCCCTACATATGGCAGTAATACCATAAATATTTTACATGAAGTTTTTGTTCATAAGAAATAGCAGTGTCTGCTTATGTATATCAATTTTCTATTTGCAAACATTATGCCACCCAATTCACTGTTTCCTAGTCAAAGACAACCTCCTGACACAGAGAAAGTAGGTCTCATTATCTACATTTTACACTGTGAAAAATCAAGGCACATGGTCACACAGCTAGTAAGGAGTTGCAAAACTGGGTCATAAACCCAGATCTTCCAATTCATGGCTTCAAGCCACCTCATTCTGCCTCTCTGTGCTTACCTGCTTTCCCTTAAGTTGAACTAAGATGCCAGTGGAAGCCAAAATAGCAAAACGATGCATCTATATCTACATAGTATATTAACAGTCATGGCTCAGGTAAACCATGGTTATTTTTAATAGAAGTGGAACTATTTTTGTGAGAACTAGTCAGATTAAAATGCTTTTATGTTTCTAAGTTCAAAAAGTAATTAAAGTCAAATTTAATACTAAATTAAGGTGTGAAAAGCTTTACAAAAAAATACCCCCCATACCCCTGCCAAAAATATGAAGGGACTTTTTTTTTCAAAAATTCAAAAGATACAGAAAATATACATTTCCCACTCTGGTCAACCAATTCTCCCTGATTTGTTTTCTTCCTTACAAAGGCAGTTACTCTCTCTTTTTCATTCAACATCTTAAAGTTATTGACTTCAAGTTAGTAGCTATCACATTAAACCATAAGTAAGAATAATATGCCCCAATGGTATGTTCAGTCTGTCCAAGCCAAGTTTATCTAATTCAAGTCCATTATCGGCTCAGCAACACCTCTTTACTATTCAGTATCGACTGTTTACACAGCAGATATGAAACATTGGGAAAAAGCAGAGTGGGGAGGAATACAGGACAATTGTTTTATGTCTTCCTGTAAAAACATTCTGACTTTATTCTGAATGTATTAAACACTAACTCATGAATTTAAAAAATATATTTGTAATGTCCTTGCATTTATATTAGATAACTACATTGTGTTTCGATATGCAAACAGGATTTTTAAAAAAATACCCCTTTCTCTGAAATGGGTCACATTCTTTACAGTTATGGAGAGTCTACTTATTTCTGCCCAGTGAGAAAGAAGGGATTTGTTTCTGAGCCTCTTTGAGGTGTTATAGTCAGCTTAAATTATGCATGCAATTTAATGCAAATGAAAGATTTCAATATAAGCAGGTGGTTCTCTGAGCTGGAGGCTACCCCTATTGGCAAAATACATATCATGAAGTATGCATTCAACTTTCTGTGGGCAACCAATAAATCTGTGTAGACTAAAATAAATCTACATCCATTTTTTTAAAGCAAGAATTAATATTTTTAAATGTCACTGTAATAAGGGTTATTAGAACGCCTGTAAATTCAGGAACACATGCCTAATGCAAATAAGACCTAGTTTCCTAGTTGATCACAGTAAAGGCCAGTGAGCTAATGGGGTGACAGGCTGGGCCCCCAAATCTTCATTCTTATTACACAAAACTACTCCGTTATCTTTTATGCTACTTTTTGTAAGCTACATTTGTTTCTTTATTTTCTCTCTACCTTCTTCTGAGAATGACTTTAAGCAGACTACAAAGGGACACATGATATATTTGAGATTAAGATGTTTAAAATAAGAAAACTGAAGCTCTCTTAGCCCATGTGACATGAGTGTGACATGATGTACAACATGAACCAAAAATTACAAGTGTCCTGGAAACTCAAACTGGACTCCTGCATACCTAGAGTTCTGACGTCAAGGGTGAGAGATAATAGAGCCAGGCCCCCGGGATTGAATCCTGGTTTTTTGTTCTGTTTTGTTTTGTTTTTTTAATATTTTATTTATTTATTCATGAGAGACACACACAGAGAGAGGCAGAGACATAGGCAGAGAGAGAAGCAGGCTCCATGCAGGAAGCCTGACATGGGACTCGATCCCGGGACTCCAGCATCACACTCTGGGCTGAAGGCAGGTGCTCTACTGCTGAGCTTGAGTCCCTGAATCCTGGTTCTGAATTTGGTTATGAACTGTCATGCTGTGTGACCCTGGCCAAATGGTGCCTCCTCCCAAAGCTGCAGTTTGCTCAGGTATAAGTTAGGGATAGGAGTAACATCCACCTTAGTTCATATAGGATGCTGGAACATCAGCCAGCACAAAGAAAGCCCACTATGTCATCATATAGAAGGAGTATTAGTATCGATCACAGTGATGTTTCATCATCAGCCTGACATGCAGTGACTCAAGAGTATAGTCTCCCGTAGGCAGGATAAACCACCTAAGTGTGTTTTTGATGCATTCCCCATTTCCTGTCTCTTTCACTGTATCTCTGCTCCCTTTTCTCAGTGGTGAGTGTTCTCACCCTCTTAGCACTCTTCAGGGGGTAGGTCCCTTCCTGTGGCCACCGACAGGCCAATCTTTGCTCTTGGCTAATTGTCACCAACCCCTGCTCAGAATTTAATACCACAGATTTTAGCTATACCCTTAAAGGCATATTTATCTCACCTGGGTAGGGAAGGGCAGACGTAGAAGACTGAGAAGCTCTTAGCCTTGATAAAAAGTGTTCTGTTGGTATGATTGACCTAGCAATAGGCTGGAAACTTCAGGCCACTTCTTGCTTTTGACCTCAAACACATTATTTGGTTAATCAGTGGGCTCTGAATGAGAGAAAGCAATATTACACATTCGACAGAGCTGGGGAAAATACAGAGAGCATTTGAGACTACAGCATTTGCCAGGGAAAAGAACTGGGAGGACACCAGGACACCAGTTCCAAGTGCCTCATGGGTTTTAGAAACTCCAGCAGGACCCCACCTGAAAAGCTCTGCCATGAGAACTATTGCATAGTCTTTGCATTGCCTCAGCATGGAAAAGAGTAGGAAAAGGAGATGTTCTTTGTCTTGGATGTCTATTGCTATACAGAAAATGACTTCAAAACTCAGCAGCAGTTTAAGATACCGACAATCATTTATGTTACTCCTGAATCTGCAAGGTGAACAAGAGTTAGCAGAAAGGCTTATCTCTGTACTACACATTAGCAGCCAGGGCAGTTCTACTGAAGCTGGTGGATATAATTCCAACATGGCTTATTCATATGGCTACCAAGTGGGTGCTAGCTGTAATCT
Source organism: Canis lupus familiaris (assembly GCF_011100685.1). Lineage (NCBI taxonomy): Eukaryota > Metazoa > Chordata > Mammalia > Carnivora > Canidae > Canis > Canis lupus. The sequence continues at coordinate 8,498,447 of NC_049260.1, read as the reverse complement.
GGCCTCAGTCCCTCTCCATGTGGACCTTTCTACAGAGCTGCTTAGGCTTCCTCACAACATGGAGGCTAGGTTTCAAGAATGGGTGTTCCAAAAGACAGGAAACAGAAGCTTCCTGTCTTTTAAGGTTTGGGCCCAGAAACTGACACAGCAACATCGTACTGTATTCTATTGCTCAAGCCATCACAAAGCCCACCCAGATTCAAGTGGAGGGGTCACAGAATCTTTTTTTTTTAAGATTTATTTATTCATTTGAGAGAGAGAGAGAGAATGCATGAGCAGGAGGGGTAGAGGGAGAGGGAGGGGAGAGAATCCCAAGCAGACTCCATGCTAAGCGCAGAGCCCAACACATGTGGCTCCATCCCACAACCCTGAGATTACCACCTGAGCTGAAACCAAGAGTCAGATGCTTAACCAACTGGGCCCATCCAGGTGCCCCGTGGAGAGGTCACAGAATCTTCCAATGAGAGGTGTGTCAAGGAATTTGTGGCCATCTTGCTACATTTTTAAATTAATATTTTATTTTTAAGTAATCTGTACACCCAATGTGGGGCTCAAATTCACAACCCCAAGATCAAGAGTTACATGCCCTTTTGACTGAGCCAGCCAGGTACCCCATTACTTGCTATACTTAATTGTCTTAAAGTAGAAGAGAAGACTAAGACTCAAATAGGCTCTCTCTCCTCCTTCTCTATTACCTCAGCAAAGCAGAAGAGTTGGATTGGCTACCTCAGAATGATGTAGTCCTTCCTCTAGACTCAAGACCACAGAAACTCTTTGGACTTTGGATTGCCATATTTTAGAATCCCTTCTCTTTGGGTTCCTGGTATCCCTTTGCATAATCTACCTCCTGCTTTCCTAAAATTGATGGTCTCTGCTTCACTGAGTAAGATTAAACTGTAGAAACAAAATGTTACAGCTATGGGGAGGGAGGGAAGGATATAATGAAATGTGCAGTGTTCCTCTCCAGGGATGCTTGGGAATTTTTGATATGCTTCAAAATGACGTTTCCAACTCTATATTTACAGATACAAGTTAATTTTTAAAAATTGGCTATTTTGTTGGCTTTCTGGTAGTAAAACCATTAACATGACATTTAAAAACAAAAATTGGCTATTTTGGTGGCCTTCTGGTAGTAAATCCACTAATGTGGCATTTATTTAGCCCAAGGCAGTGGAAGCATGCAAAAAGTTCTTGTACTATAATCCCAAATTTAAAGATATTAGAGAAACCTTGTTTTCAGTTATTTCTGCTTCAATATACATACCTATTAAATCCTTCTGTTCGTAGGTGAAAATTTGTACATACCTATGCCAGAGGGCTATTTTGCTAAGAATCGACTTCCATTATGGATTTTATAATGGGCTTAAAGAGCAAATGTTAAGTGTATGATAGAATTAGTTTCTCAAATCCTAGTTTTGAGAGGGCTAGGAAATCAGAAGAGTCAGAGGTTTCTCAAATAAAGCTAAAAGATAAAGCTGGTTTACATGTAGGGACCTGGAGCAGTGACTCCTGTGGGAAGATTGCCTTTGTCTGGAAAAGAGGCAAATAGGTCCATTGTACCAAGGCTATAATCATTTTACCATTTCTTCTAATAGCCTGAAAATTTTCTTAAAAGATCAGGTTCTTAAAATTTACCCAAAGGGAAAAAAAGAAGCAGGAGAGAGTCTAATGACTAATGATTTCTTCTCTAAAAATAAATCCCACTTTTGAATGTGGCAGCCTGGGAGGAGACAGACCTGCTCACACAAGCATGGAGGTAGGAGGCTTGAGTAACAGGGTCACAAGCCACCCTTTTCCCACTTAGCGCTGGCCACAGGGTTTTCTGCCACACTTCTGGGCCACCCCCTCAAGTCAGAGTTGCTGCATGATGGGCACACTGAGGCCATCATTTTACATCAGACCCAAAGGCATATCAATTCTCTCTGCAGAGCTCAGAAGAATGACATAATGCATTTAGTGACGGCTCACATGTCTGTTAAAAGATGATTCATCAGGGTAAAAAGTAGGACAATAAAATTCTACAGAATGGTTTTGCATCTCTAGGTACTTACGGATTAAAGAAAACACTGGAAGTGAAATGGACTCTGTCTAGACTACAAAACATACATAATGGCAAAATAAGGAGAACCAAGCAAATGATGATCTTGTCACAAGTTCTTCATGCTGGGGATCCTCAATCATGGTCAAGCTGAGGTTCAAGTATAAATTGTCAACCCAGGATGGGATGTCTGTGATTTGGGCCATTGCTACTCAAAGTATGGTCCATGGACCAGCAGCATCGGCATCACTTGGCATGTTAGAAATGCAAATTTTAGGGCCCCAGCCCTGAGCAACTCAATCAGAATCTCTAGGGGTGAGGTCCAGCAATCTGTGTACTAGTTCTCTAGATGATTCTTAAGCATGCTATAGTGTGAGAAGCCCCAATTCAGACTGTGGCTAGAGGAAAAAAAAATAAAATAGACAACTGGTTTATTCAGACTTAATCCTGAAGAATGCATAATAAGATGAGCCATAATTCATGTGTCATTTAGGTACTTAGATAATTGCCTTGAGTTTGATAGCATCTGAATAAAATAAATGTTAATCGATGAAACTTGACAAGTTCACAGATCAGTTACTAAAAGAAGTTGTCCCCAACTTATTGATGGTGTATTTCATATTTCAGGAAATGATGATGAAGGTTATATGTGGGGTGTAAGGACCTAAACAATGGGAAAGAAGTCAGGCAGAGTGCTGGGCCAGCAGAACATGGTTCCTGATCCTGGGATGGAGGAGTACCTAGCATCAGTACAAAGGCCAAGGGGCTGGGTTAGGCTGGACAGAACATATCCTCCTGGCAGTAAGAGGAAGCAGAGACTGACAGTTCACATAAACATAAGAGGACAATTGTAGATCATGGACAGCAAGCACAAACACTAAATCACAAGCTTAAAATCTAACCTGTTCCAATTTCTTTCCATTTTTAAGTGGCTCAACACCAAGATGATAAACAATATAAGGATTTAGAGGCCTAACTTTATTAGGTACTGGCTCATAGTATGGTCAGGCTTCGTGATGAGCACAACCAGATAAGTACTAGGTGGGCTGCACAGCAATTAAATGTGATAATGCAAATCAGAGGCCATGTTCATAATTAAGTATACTGTTGATGTGTCCAAAGCAAGGAAACTGCACTCACGTATTCTACAGCAACTGAGTAAGTGCAAAGAGTCAGCTGAATCAGGATCCTACTACCTTAAAATGGAAGCAGCATTCACCTGAATGAGACTGGCAGACCTTGGTCCAGGCAGATGTCTTCCATCCTACCAAGACCTAAGTGAAGCTCTGCTTTAGAGCAGTGGTTGTCCCCCTTTGGCACTTTTAATACATAATGTTGTCCGGACTCAGATCAATTGTATAGCTGAAGGTGGGACCCAGAAGCATTTTTAGAAAGCTCACCAAATCATTCTATTACACAGCCAGCATTAAGCGGGGAAGAGGAGAGAAGGGCAGGAAAAGCCAGTCTTGGCCCAGCCTATCTTTGGGGAGGTAGAGGGAGGGAAGGGACAGATTTGTAACAAACCTCTGTTGAGCTAATTATGGCAGGAGCCCATGTGCCTGAAATACCTACACTGTCGGTTGTCTACAACCTGAGATAAAGTGTTATGAAAAAAAACCTGTGCATTTCATAATGTTAATGATGTATGTTTGGGTGACAATGCGTAGATAAAAAAGGCACAGTGAGAGGAACAAAAGGAAACCAGGTGAGGAGAGAACTAACAGTTCCCCAGCAAAATCTTGATGTGGGTGTAAGGGTCAAGACTCTAGTAAGGTGTAATAGATCACTTCCCTCAGTCCCATGACTCTCTCTACTACCTTCTTATAAGATCCCTATTTTACAGAGAAGGAAATCAAGGCTTACACAAGCGTAAAGCAACTTGCAGAGCTAGCATTTCAAATCAGTCCCCTCAGATCTCAGACCCTCTTGCACTATCTTGGACTAGAGCTGGTAGGAATGACAGGGGGTGACCTGGCTCAATGCAGCTGTTCCTCCTGGGTCGCTGCAGTTGGCGTTTTTTGAGTTTGAGTTCCTTAAATGGGTGGGGACTTGATAAGACTAGCTTTTTTTTTTTTTTAAAAGATTTTATTAATTTATTCCTGAGACACACAGAGAGAGTGAGAGAGAGAGAGAGAGAGAGAGAGAGAGAGAGAGAGAGAGGGAGAAACAGGCTCCATGCGGGGAGCCTGATGTGGGACTCCATCCCTGGTCTCCAGGATCAGGCCCTGGGCCAAAGGCAGGCTCTAAACCGCTGAGCCACCCAGGGATCCCCGATAACACTAGCTTAATGTAAGAACAGCTTCTAGAATAGATGGTAGACACCTATCCAGTCCCTGCTTATTTTATTAAAACTCCATCCAATAATATCTCAGAGCTTAAGTCTTTGAGAGAAAAATTTACACTCCTTCCTCTATTAGTAGAACTACTGAAATGTACATCTACCATAGCAACTTTGGTAAATATATTAAGTCAATGTGTCTACATGTTCCAAACCCTATCTCTCTAGGCTTAAGAATCTCAAGCATTACATCCGCAATACCCAATACTAGGAGCGACGTAGTAACTTCTCAATAATGGTCGAATGAATGAATGAATGAGTGAGTGAGTGAACAAATACAGACATGAATCCTCAGGGGATTCCTTCTCCAGTTTCTAAGGGATTTTTTTCATTCATTCAACACACATTGAGCATCTACTACATCTTATGCACAATTCTAGGAGGTAGAGCTATACTGATAAACACAAAGGTTCTCATTTGTCAACACTACTGCACTCATGTTAAGGGTTTAAAAATTGAGTGTAAGGTAGAGAGGAACAAGAATATAGTATGACTCATTTTGGCTTCTAACATTACTTAATTTTACTTAGCTTTTCTGTTATATATTTGGTTTAAATCAGTCTATGGCATTGTCCTGTGATTAGAAATACAATTCTAGGAGTAATGCTATCAAGTTTCTTCAAATTGCTGACTTGACGCACAATCAAAGCCACCTGCCTATGAATAACCCTAGGAAAATAACGGATTCCTATACCCACATGAACAGAAACAGCCAGGCTATTACTCCTGTATATCATTCCAGGCACATAAAGGGGAGTGAGGGGTCCAAGAACTCACTAGGGAGACAGAAAGTTAATTAAAACACATCCTTCATTGTCCAGAATTTAGGTAATAAATGCTCTACAGAATGCACTGAGAAGGAAGTCCAATGCTCTGTGGTCACATTTTGCATCTTCCTTTCCAGCATTATGAGAACGAGCCTCTGAGGAGCCACCTAATCCTGTGTTTAACGCAGAGCTTTGTGTGTCGATGGATGCTCTGCTGGACCCTGGGAAGAGTGGGAACCACGATTATTATTATTTACTTCGTAGATTCTGGTTACACACAGACAATACATTCATGGCTCACTCTAGATCATATTTTCTAAAAGCCTAGGCATTGGTCCTAGTCTGTTCATTATAGGAAGTCAATTTTTATTCAAAACCAATAGTCTTTGGGGGAAAAATGATGGAGAGAGATTTAATTCCATGGCAATTCTGAAAAATTCATTTATAGGGAAAAATTACAAAAGTCTCGTTCAATTACAAAGATAAAAATGCATCCATTTTGCAGGTCAAGTCATTCCAGCAAGCCTCTCAGAGGAAAAATTCAAAATTGAAAATTGGTGTTGTGAGTGTGGTAGATAGGATGCCTTTCCTCTCCTCTTCAATAGCTTGATTGCTTTGTTTGTTTTTTTAATGTCAGTTTCTCTGTGTTTCTGGCACTCGGCTGGAGGAGATCGTATGGCAACACTGTCCACTTCAATCAATATTTGTCCACTCTCATAAAACATCTGAGAAATAGATGGTCATTCATATGGTCCCTTCTTTCTTAATGTAAACTATCTATCACCTATCACCTTCCTGTATTTTCAATTATGCTCATGTGATTGTCAAGTAAATCATCGGAAAAGGCAACTCACTAAAACTCCTGCACTTTCGACTCTGTTCAATTCCATGTGGTCCACCTTAAAAGAATATTAGGAATCACATAATGGATGTGGTTGTCTCTCAGTCTTTATTACAGCAACTAGCACAGCCAACCTTAACGAATGCAAATGCTGCTAAGTATAGGTACTGTGCCAGGGAACAGTGTGTACGTGGAGAGACCTACCAGCCTCTATCTGAAACTCTTAGGGAGTATGTGCATACCTCAAGTCATCCTTTTTCTTCTGATTTTAGAAAGGTGAGCAATGCATATGCCATTTAATACATAACCCATCAGTAGGGTCCAGAATAGCACCAGATATTCAAGCACATTTAGATTTCTGCAGCTAAATGCATGAATATTCACACTGGGCATGACAAATAAAGATTTCAAATAGATTCATGTCCGTTTTTAAAATGTATCCAGTGAGTTACAAATTATATCAAGTAGAAAAGTAAGATCTACAGATAAAAGAACCATTCATTCAACAAACTTCTGTGGTGCCAGGGGTTTGAGAAATGAAAGACACAATTTTATAGGGAAGGAGCTCACAGATGCATAAAGTACAGTAATTTAGTGCGATGAAAGAGCGAGCCAGAGGATGCTAGGGTCACGGAGAGAAAAGACATCAAAATCTAGTTCGGGGGTTTGGGAAGACTTTCCTGGGGAGAATGATGCCCAAACTCAGTCTTGAGAGTCTTTGTAATCTGAAGAAGGGAACAGAGAGGGAAGAGTGTCTGGGCAAGGAAAATAAGGCAGCTATTGGGATCAGGAAGGAATGAGCAGAGGATGCTCAGAATAAGCTGAACTCAGTACCACATTTGATAATTTCTCTACAAGTAAATCATCTATTTTAGGTCTATTATGGTATTGAATTTCTTTGCTCCTGTTAAACATTGCCACATATTTATGTCAAAGTTGTTTTTGTTAGACTTTTACTGGACTTCATCTTTGTTTCTCTTGCATAATTATAATTGTCCTGGGATTTTTTTTTAAGCCCCAATGTGGAGCTAGAACTCACCATGCCAAGACCAAGAGTTGCATGCTCTACCAACTGAGCCAGTCAGATGCCCTTGGGAATATTTTAAAATGAGAGTTGAGAGGCGCCTGGGTGGCTCAGGTCATGATCCTGAGGTCCTGGGATCAAGCCCCTCATCAGGCTCCCTGCTCCACAGGGAGCCTGCTTCTCCCCCTTCCTCTGCCTGCCACTCCTTCTGCTTGTGTTCTCTCTCTGTCAAATAAATAAAATCTTTAAAAACAAAAGTTAAAAAAGTAAAATAAAATGAAAGTTGAAATCCATATATGCTTCTTTGGCGTATTACCACCTTACCTCCATGTAACTCAAAATCTTCACAGATAGTTTCACAGCTCAACTCTATGCCAAATTAATTGGGGAAAAATAATCCAATCTTGTATCAAAACCTACAGAAAAGATTTAATGTGGTAAGAGCAAAGAGAGGGTAGAGTGGAGATGGCAAAAGAACTCAAGCAGGTAAGGTACAGTAAAGCGGCTTTTTAAAACTATCATTGAAACACGTGATTTTGTGTAATTAAAAAATAATAAATCTGAGAAGGTCTATCATTTTTCCACTTCAAGCTTAATTCTCAAACGTGGGCCTTTAAAATATTTGTAAGTTGAGTTCTTTTCCTCAAAGAGTAGAAGAGAATTCAAAGTGTAGAGTATCTTTTCAGGATGTGCTTGGTGCATTGCCGAGGAAAGGCTCATCTTTACCACTTTTTGAATATCACTGATGGGCTCCAAAGACAGACACAGCCATCAACGACATGCACAGATGCTCATAATCATTTTAAGAGGAGGTTTTCAGTTTGGGGAGCTGATGTGCTCCATTTGCTAATTGCTTCCTCTGCCTCTTTTTCTGTAATCTCCCTTTCAGACTTGCTTTCTGTGTTTTGAGAGTCTCTGATGTGATGAGCAGTGGGAGATATAGACCTAATTCGTGGGTGATTGTTACAGGTGCATGCGTCACTTCACATTAGCCAATTCATCTTGTCCTGGAGCATTTGTCAGTAACTTCTGTAACTTCCTCCGCTGAGTTTCAAACATGTTTTAATGACATCTGGAGGGAATCACTGCAATATACCCAATGTTATTTGTCTTAATTGTACGATCTTTTGTCAGAGTTGTTGAAAAAACTTATTCAACTTGAAAGTTTTCTGACTTGTTAATGTTAGTACTTCATTATTAAAACTCGATGTTAATTTATGGGGTTGGGCCATTTCTGGATCTCTTTTTTCCCCTCAAGTTTCTTTAGAATATTAATCATTGAGAAGTTGCAAGGTGAAATACTCCCTTTCAGTCTGGTATAGTTAGTAATGTCTTTATTGTTTCTGGATTGAGTGGCAGGTCATGGGCAAATATGGCAACTGTCAAGAGAGCCTCGTGGACATGAGTATAGGCAGGTTATGGGCACCCAGGATAAAGCAATGAGGTAGGTGGGGGCAGTGCTACAGAGGACCATCCCCTAAGGCCTCTCCATGGAAGGGCTTCCTAGATGAGATCCATATACATCAGCAGTCAGATGATCAACTGTTATTTACTGCGTGTCCCACAGACCTACAAAATTATGCAAAGACTGATAGCCCATTTAGATAGCAATCCTGAGCTACCCCTGCTTTAAAAAATCAAAGAAGATTTTTTTTTTTTTACCAGGCAAAGGAAAAACATCATCCCATACAAACTGAAAAGCACTTAGTCAACTAGTTCTTTTAAGTGACTACGCAGCTGTTCCTGATGTAAGCTGTTTAGAAATAAAAGTTTTAGAGGTAGGATATGTCAAGTTGAAACAATCATTTTTCCTCTGAGTATGAACAATCACACATTTCCTATGATTTAGACACGATTTAGGGGTTGACTGCCAAAAAAAAAGTCTTTAAAATAAATCCCCTTTTATGGCAGAACTTTCAAAAACAGGATTTCAGATGACAATTAGGCACAAAAGACTATAACACCATCATCAAGATTTCAGTACAGTTTTACTGAAGATGGTGGCCAAATTGGATTTTCTACTCTGGACCTTTTACCTTTGCTCCAGTCCCAGACTTTCAGCTATGGAGAGCCACTGTGATATCCTGCCCTCAGCTCAAAATTAAAAAGGCCCAAAGGGAAAACTTCATTTTCTTATCCCTCCCTCCACCCATTCAAAAACAACCAAAACAAAAAGCCAAAGAAAACCTTTGGTTCTGCTTCCCAAGTTCTCAGTTCCTTCAAAAGTTACCCCCATTATCCTAGTCTTAATCAACACACACAAGGGAAATATAGATAAACGAGCCACATGCCCAACATTCAGAGTGCAGCATTAAACTGTGGAAGGTGTTGTGACAGTTATGCATAAAGTGTCAGGGAATATACATCAGTGGCATCAACAACAGCCTTTCAAGGGGGTCTCTGAGAGAAGACAACACTTAGGTTGAGAATTAAAGGATTCAAAGGAGAAGGGGAACATTCCAGGCAGAAAGGAACAATGTGTGAAAAGAAGGCATGAAATTTCATGGTGAACTGCACATAGGTCAGTGTGATCAGAGTGAAAGATAGAAGTAGGAACACAGCAGAACAGGCATGGGAATGTGAGCAGATCATGAAGAGCTCTGTTCACTAAGAATTTTGATCTTTACACAAGTAAGGAGCCACTTGAATGATTTTTCTAGATGCATTTCAAAAAAAATTATACCAGTTTTAAAAGTTTGGGTTGTTGCTCAGAAAAGAGTCACTTAATTTCCCTTCCATTTAAGGTGGAGTATATACATCTTTGCCCTATGGACTTGGGCTTTGTCATGTGACTTTGACCAAAGGAATATAACTCTAACAGTAGCTGTAAGTATACTTTGCCCTCCTGTGATGACCACAAAAAGAGCATATTCTAGATAGCCTGTGTCCCTTCAGTCCGAGCCTCATAATGAGACCCAGGCTGCAGACATGAAGCCTGGAGTTCAAAGCCTGATTCATGGATTCCAAAACCAGAAAACAAGCCCCATGAAGTTGTAGCCTAAGAAAGAACCACTTTAGCCTACCCAAAGATTTATGAGTAGGAACAGAGAATGCACACTGTTATCAATCACTAAGTTTGGGGATAATTTGTCACACAGCATTACTATAGCAATAGCAGACTAATACATGCATGTTAGGAAATATGAGAACAATTTTTTAAAAGATGATTGATTGATTGATTGATTGATTTAACGGAGGTAGGGGGAGAGCATGAGCCAGGAGGAAAGGCAGAAGGGAAAGTAGACTCCCCGCTGGACAGGAAGCCTAATATGGGGCTCCATCCCAGGACCCTGAGATCATGACCCAAGCCAAAGACAGACACTTAACCAACTGAGCCACCCAGGTGCCCCTATGAGAACAATTTTTAATTCCCATTGAACCTTACACCCCTTCTTCCAAATCCAAAATACCAAGAAGATATTCTTGCAATCCTTCCTTAGAACTGGATTACCAAAACAGCCTCCTAACTAATATTCCTGAGTCTGTTTGCTCAGTTCTCATCCATCCTGAAGTCTATGTCTCGACTCTTCTTCTTAAACACCACCTTCATGTCACATCTCATCTCACCATCTGCAGGGCTTCCCATTGCACAGCATTTCAGATTCAAATTCTGCCTTGCTTCCAAAAACCACCAACTAGTTTAATCTCTTCACTGTTTGCATCCCAGACTAATTCTTTATGCCATATCTTTGTTCAGACAGAAGGACCTCTCTCCCTGAACCCCATTTAGAATATTCACTTCTTCTTTTAGGCCCATCTACAAAGCTTCATTTTAAGCCAGGTTTCTTTCATGTAGTAATCACCCTCCCCAGACTTCTTAGAGCTGCAAGGGTTGTACCATTCCTATGACATTTTTCAGTCTCTATCACTGGAGCATCTAGCTACACACTGACTTTGCATGTATGTGCATATGTATATCTCATCTTCACAACTACCTTGAAATCTCCTTGAAAGCCAGAACTATATCAAAGTTTACTACATTCTCTGGTTTTCTCCTCAAAGTTATTTGCAGAATGGCTGGACACAAAAGGCAATGGATATTTATTTGATACCCTAAAATAGGATTTCATTTGTCCAATATATATCAACTAATCACCTACTATGTGCCAGGCACTGATACATAATGGCTGAAAAAAGATGAATAATCTATCACCTATGGCCTTGAGAGCTTTACAATTTATAGCAATAACAAGTAAATACATAAAAGGGAGCATTACTATTTTCCTCTGAAGGAATTTCATTCTATTTGCTGCATATATTTTAAATGTTTCTATCCATTGCCAGACTAAAAAGATGGAAGCAGAGCACTATAGATGCATTTCCTGAAGATTCAATCATGTCTTACCCAGAGAATTTTCTTAACCTGACTGCCATCACTCTGGGAACATGATTGTCAATTCTTATTTATTTTCTTTGCAAAGGCAGTAAGGAAGGGCCAAGAGGGCACGTGGGGATGGAATCTTCTGCTAAAGCACACTATTTATAGTTTCTCAGTTTACCAGAAACAAATATTTAAATGTATTTTCTTAATTTTCCCCTTTGTCATCTGACAGATAGCAACTTCCATAATTTATCAAAGAGGCAGCATATTAGGTTAAAAATCAATGCACTAACTAATGGAACTGCATTTGCTACAGACACTGTCTTTGCTCTTTTTTTTTCTTTTTATAAAAGGACAACTGATCTAAATGACTGAAACTTTATACCTGGCACATTGGGGGGATGTGAAATTTTAAAATCCTATTGGTGATTATGAAATAGAACTCAACAACAGAATTTTATTTTTATTTTATTTTTTAAAAGATTTTTATTTATTTATTTGACAGAAAGAGAGAGAGAGCACACCAGGGGGAGCAGCAGGCAGAGTAGAGAGGGAGAAGCATACTCCCTGCTGAGCAGGGAGCCCAATATGGGATTCTATCCCAGGACCCCAGAATCATGACCTGAGCCAAAGGCAGCCACTCAACTGACTGAGCCACCGGGGCACCCCTCAACAACAGAATTTTAAAGTAACATTGCCCAAAGATTCTGAAAATTAGCCTTGACACATTTATGAAGGTGAAATTTAATTGAAAACCACTTCCAGTCTCTAATATCTCAGTCACATTTAGTGAACATAAGAGTTGGAGTCTTTGATATTTCTCACACAATCTAATATTAATGATAGAAGTGGATGATTTTGCCCACACTTTTAGTCCAAATCCACAATGGTCCCTGGCCATGATAGATGCCGAGTAAAAAGAGGGATTGATATACCTATTGGGTGAAAGTCTTCAAATGACCAAAAAGGACAGTAAGATTTTAACAATTTAAATGTGTTTCTCTTAATACTTTAAATAACTGCATGCCTAAAAATCTAACTGATGAAAGAGCATCAAAAGATGCATTATCTTCAATTCTCAATCTTTCGATTTTAGGGAGTGTTTTCCAAGGAAAGTAGAGTCTTCCCTTGTGCCTACTGGTGGGGGAAAGAAGTCTGAAATGTTGAAGATTCAACTCTATTTACAGCTCACTGGCAACTAAAATGGGAAACGTGAGAAAATAAAGATAGCGGGACCCAAGCAAGAGTGGGAAAGATGGAATGACAAAATTAAATTTCTCTGGGACCTCCGCCAGCTGATCTGTGACTGAAAAAATATGAAGTGCTACAGGATGCCACCATGAAAAACCAGATGTCAGGAAACCCAGACCATAGGGGAAGCTGTGTCTCAAAGCATGACCCTGTGGTGTGACCGTCTTTGATCTTCAGATAACTTTTGCAAGTTTCTGCCAAAGTCTTAATGAAACCCACCTTTCATTGTAAAGAACCACAATTTAAAAATGAGAAATATCTCAGTACACAGACAAAACACATAATCTGGGAGGAACAGAAATGGTTTAAGGACCGCAGATTCAAGCTGTTCTGAGAGAAAAAGGAGAGCTGTTGCAAGTATTTTAGAGTCTTCCATGAAAAAGGGACTGGGGAGAAAGGACTTTCTTTAAGTGATACCAGTATTTCAAATTATTCTAGGCCTACTTCAGAGCACATATGAGGCATTAAATATGCAACAGTGAAAAGAAAGAATATAAAAACAGTTAGAATGAAGGACTAAGCTGAGAGCTTCCGACAGAATTGATGTCTTCTAGAAGACTCTGAGCGAAATGTAAACTCTGTAAGTACTTGAGTTACTGGGATGAGTAGGCTCCATTATCACTCATTAGCTGAAAGGTTAGAAAGTATGGAAGGTATGGAAACTTCATTTTACAGGGATCATCTTTTAGATTTAATCTAAATTACAACTCCTATGCACACACCCCTGAACATATAGCTTGCTATTTTGTGTGTTCATAAACGTTAACAATGCTCCTGGAAACAACCAACCACAAAGAAATGAAACAATACTAAACTACAGCCTTAGGATGCCTGGGTGGCTCAGTGGTTGAGCATCTGCCTTTGGCTCAGATCATGATCCGGGGGTCCTGGGATGGAGTCCCCCATCAGGCTCCCCATAGGGAGCCTGCTTCTCCCTCTGCCTGTGTCTCTCATGAATAAATAAATAACATCTTAAAAAAAAAAAAGTTCAGCCTTATAGACCCCATTGCCCCTTTCAGCAGCTTCTCCTTCATTTCAAGGACTTCTCCCACTCCCAAATGCATTCCCCAAACAAAGTGGTTGTATTTGCTCTATCCTGCAATCTTCTTACCATGAGAGCAAATTGTCTGAAGTGTTCTGACTGTATTTTAGTAACTCAATAGCTTATCTCTCCCAGGACTATCTGCCTTTTAAAAGAAGAGAATGAGAAGTCAATGCTAGACTCACAGGAATGAACTCCCCTAGGCCAAAAGGGGAGAAATTTTTGCAGAAAAATAACTTTCCTCTGACCCTCAAGTCACCTTACATGCTGAAGCCCTCCTTTCTCATATATATTCATGCCAGGGTTTCTCAGCCTTGGCGCTATTGAAGTATGGAGCTGGAGAATTCTTTGTCATGGAGGGCTGTCCTGTGCATTGTAGCAAGTTGAGAAGTATCCCTGGTTCCTACCCACTAATGCCAATAGCATCATTTCACTCAGTTATGAAAATCAAAAATCCCCAGACACTGTCAAATGTCTGGGGGCGGGGGAGGGTGCAAAATCACTCAGGTGAGAACTGCTAGTCTATGAGAAGACAGGCATCACTTGCAAACATCAATAATCTTAAATTCATTGCCTCAGATTCTGTTTTTTTTTATTCTTGTGCAGTTGCTATTAGCACATAAATCACTCTTTGGAAAACAAAACAAAACAAAACAGGAAACCTGTTCATCACAAAATAATTAGCAGAATTGGACTCCAGTCAAAAGCTTTTGTTCTTGTTTTGCTGGAGAAATAATTTACACATGAATAATATTCTCAAGCAAGGACTCGATACATCATCATTCTTTGCCCTCAGCCTGATTTACAAATATCTACTTGAAAATGTACTAAAGGGCAAAAACTGACTCTATTCTTTTAGACTTACTGTAGCCCTTGAAATGACTGTACCACAAAAACTGTTGAAATGAAAAATAACTTTTAAGAACACATGAAGAGGAAAATCTTTGTTTTTACAAAAATTCTAATATTAGATCTCTGACTTGTACAATATATGTCTCTAGCCCAAGTTTGACCCAGTAATCTATAGAACATGCTGATTTTAAAATGAATGTTTATTTTTGCTTTTTTTTTTTTTTATTCCTCATCTCTATTCCCTATAGTTTCCTGAGACCAGTGGTTTTCAATGGGGGCCAATTGTCAATGTTTGTAGACATTTTTTGGTTATCATGGCTCAGAGGTACAGGGTTGGGGTGTGTATGACTGACAGCTAGTGCACAGAGACCAGAGATGCTGCTAAACATCCCACAATGCATAAGATGGCACCACAACAAAGAATCATCCATAGTGCGAAGGCTGAGAAATCCCTGTCTAGACACATAATTAGAATTGTCACTCATGGCCCCTGATTTGGTAACAGCCTATGGGAAAAGAATGGTACCCACAACGTCTCCATTTGTTTACTGACCACGATGCTATATCCACTGCAGGTATCCAAAGTAACTGTTGCCTGAAAAATCCAATATTTTGGAAGGAGAAGACAAAGAAATAACATTACTCCTCTTGGTTAAAACATTCCTGGTAAACCAAAAGCTTAAAGTAAGTTGGGATAAAATCCTATTTTTAAATGAATGGAATTGTAATATTTGCAAAAAAACAAAAACCAAAAAAACCTTAAAGACAATAAAAGTCACCAATCTGTTGGCTGTGCATTTAAATCTCCAGGGGGTGCTCAAGACTATTCCTCATGCCAGGCAGCTACTTCCACCCCCTATTCTCCCACCAAGAGAAGAGGAGGCAGCTCCCTGATGGGTAATAATGTTGAAAGGCCTTCTGAGGGAGCAAGGAGGCCACCATGCTAGAGGGTGAACAATAAAGAGGACTCAGGTGGGGCTTGAATCTTCCTCCCTCTTTAAGTAAATACCTTCACCATCTATTTCTCTCTTTGCATGTCTTTCCTGGAATTACAGCTAAAATTGTTGAACGAGGGCAGCCCGGGTGGCTCAGCAGTTTAGTGCCGCCTTCAGCCCAGAGCCTGATCCTGGAGACCCAGGATCAAGTCCCATGTCGGGCTCCCTGCACGGAGCCTGCTTCTCCCTCTGCCTGTGTCTCTGCCTCTCTGTCTCTCATGAATAAATAAATAAATAAAATCTTTTAAAAAAATAAAAATAAAATTGTTGAATGAGAACTCTGGTCCGAATTTTTGGGGAAGATTTATATAATTGTATCCCATTGCTCCAAGTTCTTTAAAGGCTGTGGAATTCAAACAACAACAACAAAGGGCAGTCTGAGTATTAAGGCACACAACACGGTGGCGAAATAGCTCAGGAAACGCAGGCATCTTGCCTGTGGGACTCTGGGTAAGCCACACAAGAGCCCTTGCCTGAGAGACTAAACACGTGGCCACAGCAATACCATGTTGGTTTTTGTAATCCTTGAAAGTGTATAAATAAACCAAATTGCTGCAAATAGAAATCCCACGAGCTCTTCTTGAGATTAAGAATTTAAAGCACCAATCTTCTCCTGGGCTTGGAGACTTTCAGAACAAAAAGTTTTAAGTGGAATTGGAAAACAGTTAAATATTACTGATGCACCCATATTGCTCATGTAATATTTATGAGTCACAGAATGATCATTCTGATTATTCCCAGCTGATTTTAACAAGGGATTTTTCCCCCCCTCTCTTAATTAGGTGCCTGCATGCAAACAAAAGCCTATTATAGCACTCAGAAAGAACACACTGAATAAAATTAGAGTATATCTATCTTCTAAATCACTGGATAGTAGTCTAGATATAAAAATACAACAGTTCCCTGTGATCTGGATGTGAGTGCACTTGCAGTAAAATTTCAATGTGATTTCAATTGCCACTCTTTGCAATTAGGGCAAACGAACTAAAATCAACTCTTTATCGCGCTCTTGTAACATCTCAACTGAAATACGTGCCTTATCAGCATCAAAGATAGTGTTGTCTCCTCTTTGGTGTAAAGAAGCAAATTACTAAATGTTTTCAGGTGACTCCAAGGCAAATGACTAAAATGTAAAGGAAATCATTTTTCTTATTGCTCAAAGCACAGAAGAAATACTTCAGATTCAAGTGAATGTAAGAAGGGTGGGAAGTTTTAGAAGTAATCACTATCCTTAAGCTTGACTTTAGAAGTCTATTCAACTACAATTAGTGTCTAAATTTAAATCCCTGTCTGTTGTTGGAATAGAGGTACATAGTTAGAAATTCTGATCCAGTGTGCACCTACGTGTCTTTTATTGAGGCATCTTATCATATATGTCTGTTTCCAGAAAAAGATCAAATAGATTCAAAGGCACGAGATCTTTACAGGCAACAGTAAAAGGCTGGCTCCTTGTTTTACATGATAATTAGTTTATGGAATCATAACTTGGGAGTGTTTATGTCTGTAAGATTAGACCTCCTTTTTTTAAAGATTTTATTTATTCATGAGAGACACAGAGACAGAGAGGCAGAGACATAGGCAAAAGGAGAAGCAGGCTCCATGCAGGGAGCCAGATGTGGGACTCAATCCCAGGAATCCAGGATCACGCCTGAGCCAAAGGCAGACGCTCAATCGTTGAGCCACCCAGGTGTCCCTAGACCTTCTTTTAAAATGCTATTAAGGGGCATCTGGGTGGCTCAGTTGATTGAGTGTCCAACTCTTGATTTCAGCTCAGGTCATGATCTCGGAGTCATGAGATCAAGCCCCATGTCAGGCTCCACATTCAGGGGGAAGTCTGCTTGAGATTCTCTCTCTTCCTCTCCCTTTGCCCTTCCCCTACTCTTGTGCATGTGCTCTCTCTCTCTCTCTCTCTCTCTCAAATAACCTTTGAAAAAACAAACAAATAAATAGAATGCTATTAAGGATTAGATCCTACAGCAGACAGACCCTAAGAGGGCTCCCAGTGAGTCCCACCTCCTGGTACTGATATATTTCACCTTAATCGATTTTTGAAGACAGTAATAATTATAAAAGTGTTTAGTGCTACAAAGAATAGATATTATGGGAATAAAGAGGGACCTATTCTAGAGTAAGTTGTTAAGAGTGGAGAGTGGTGGTACAGAGAGAGACCAGGAACATTACCACTATACATATCCTGGGTTTTAAGAAAAAGCACTGACTCTAATGTGAATCAGGATCTTTAAAACGCCAAAATATGAAAACATCCTAGGTGCTTGTCAATGGATGAAGGAAATGAGCCATGCACACACAGACACACACACACACACACACACACACACACACGGAGGAATATTATTCAGCCTTAAAAAAGAAAGAAATCCTGCCTCTTGTGACATTGATGAACATGGAAGACATTGCGCTAAGTGAAATAAGCCAGACACAGAAAGGCAAATACTGCATGATCTCACTTAAATCTTAAAAGGTTGAACTCATAAAATCAGAGAGTAGAATGGTATGAGGCTGAGGGAAATGGGGAAATGTTGGTCAAAGGGTATAAAGTTTCAGTTAGACAGGATGAATAAGTTCTGCAGACCCAATGTACAACATGCTGACTATAACTAACAACACTGTATTGTACAGGTAAGATCGACTCTTGTAGCAAATTGCAAGTGTCCTCGCTGCACACACACACATTATGTGAAGCAATGGATATACTAATTGGCTTCATTGTTGTAATAATTTCATAATGTATACATATATCAAAATATGTTGTACATCTTAAATATACACAATTTTTATTTGTCAATTATGTCTTAATGAAGCTGGGAAAAAATTAAAATCTTAAAGATGTTCTTTTCTTTTGTTCTCTAATTTTCTAATTGCTTCAAAATAAATTTTTTGTATTTGTGGGGTATGATTTAGTCTCTACAAGCACACTCTACTCATTAAGATTCCAATTTTCCTACCAGCACTGAATTATAGTGCTCATAATAACCATTTCATTAATACAGTGATTCATTTTAGATTTTTTGTGCAGTAATTACTAGAAGAATTTCTTTTCCTTCCCCTCCAAAGATAGATAACATATATTCTTTGAATTGGTTTTCAATTCCAAATGTATTTTGTCTTTATTTTTTAAACAGGCAAAATGCCCCAGATATGTCAATCTTGCTAAAGTAGATATGCTACAGGATGCTTAGATCTAGTTCTCACATCTCCATTTAACACCATTTAACATATTCTAGCCTTTTGAAAGAGGTAACCAACCCCTTTTGAATCACAGGAAATGTCAGCCTTGGAGAGGTTTTTTTGTTTTTGTTTTCGTTTTTTTTTTTTTAGGAGGAAGCTCCACTGTGAAGCCCCCATAACATCAGATAATTCTGAGTACCCACCAGAACACCAGAGAATAAAAACATGTGGGCTGACCAATGCCCTTGACTCCATTTTGTACACAGACTCCATTTCTGAGACCCAGGACCAAACTGGAATAATTCTGAAAAGCAAACTTATGCAGCAGTTTGCTCAGCTTTCCATGGCCTAACTACTTTTAAAATAAGAAACAGCAACAAAATCTATCAGTCTAAATGCCTTAAGATTTTTTTTTACTCATTATACAGGAGGAAAACACTACCTGCTTGGTAGTAGAGTACAGTTTCCAAATGTTTCCATGAACCAGAATTTATACTTTTATTTGTCTTACAAGAAAAAGCCCTTCTACAATAAATGTGATCCTGTGTGATGGAAAATTAAAATAAACGTCTGATGCAATTTACAAGAAAGGACAAAACAAAGTGAAAATGATCACAGAATTGGTCCCATCAAAGCTGATGAGTCATGGCAAATAAGTAGGAAAGGACTGAGTCTAATGAAGACCGCTGAATCACGGCCATTCAGGGGCTCTTTTGAAGCAAGGTTAATCTCTTAAATTGGCTAGTCACTGGCAGTTTGTTTGGCATGAATTCTCATAAGGCAACAACCTGAATAGGAAGGGCTTGTTTGTTAGAAAACAGAGTGTGTGAGCTGGGGAATCACATTATAATTGATCAATTGATCTAATATTTAAAACTGTGTCTTCCCAATTACTTTGATGATTGTAATTAACACATTCAAAGGGTCACCAGATTGATGCCCTTGCCAAAAAGTAGGTATTCCTTCCCATTTAAATAAAAATCAATGTATTGATCAAGGCCACAGCTTACTTGAAAATGGATGTGTAATCAAGTGTGTTTGTGTTTTAAAGGGTTTTGTTTCGTTTTGTTTTGAAAAGACAGCACCAAAACATCAAAGTGGCACCATTTTTCTTTAAAGAAACAATAGCTATTAGAGGAAATACTTTTATCTTCCGTGGTATTCACTATCTAAAGGCCGGTAGGTCCTTTCTTTTCTTCTGCTGACTTTTCCACGGAGAATTTATCTTTAATTTTTTGTGTGTGATAAGCTACACACTATTCAGATACCTCTGTAGCAGAATCCGAACTCTAAGAATCCACTTCCCACCTCAACTTCAGGGACGTTTAGGATTAATCTGGAAGAAGAGAGGCTCATGCGGAAAGAAAATGTTCAGGAGTGCTAAGGACAGGAATATCATAAAGTCTCCCTGTCTCCAATCTGTTCTCCAATGGAGCTGCCACAGCATAAAAAATTCTTAGTGTAAGAGTCTCTCTCGGCTTTGAATGGCGGAATTTTTCTCTGAAGATCTCTGTTAAAATGCAAATGTCTTGTCTGGAGAGGGAAGTGACCTAACTATACCCACCCACTACCTTCCAAAGCAGCTCGTCTTACACAAAATTTAATAATTCACCAAGTAAAGACCAGCTCTTGGACTGATATAAGCTGAGATGTTGGCCCTCACTTTCCAGACATAGACTTTCCGGGTTATCACTTAAGAGACTCTTATTTTCCTTGAGGCTGTCTGCCCACCAGAGAAGCAGGCAGTAAATGGCAGTTGTTGCTAGGGCTCTGCTGTGTGCAGCCTCTAGGTAGAGTTCAACTTGCCCTCAGTCAATTCTGTTTTAACTAAGAATTACATTTGTCCTCTTCCATTACCTACTAGAAATAGAGCTATCATCTTCCTTGTACAGTAAATGCCCCCCCCAAAAAAATTAGTATCCCTCAAATACAAAAAAAAAAATAGTGAGAAGTCGATAATGAGCACTGGTAGGTAGAAGGCTTGGGCAGCAAGTATGAAGGCTTTCTCCTCCCCATAGTTATTTGACTGCATCTAATTGAGCCTCTGCTATGTGTCTGGTGTTACTGCATTAGACATTCTACATGCTCTTAAGCCTTCCCAACAACCCTACGGGGAAGGTAGCATTTCCTCAACTTTATAGATACCAAAACTCAAGCTCAAAAGAAAAATTTCTGAAGCCCCAATGTGTCTGATTGCAATGCTTGCAAATTTTCTTGATAGCATGCTTTGTCCTAGATTCAAAATGCTATCATTTCCTTTGGATGAAGATTTAGGCAACTGAAAATCCTAGACCACAGTACAGGCTTCACCTGTCTGGGATACCTTGCTCTCATTCTCTGCAAGCCTCTGCCGTCCTTTGTGACAGGAGTCATGCTTCAGGTCATCCATGCCTGTCAGGCTCTATGGAGAGCACAGAGAACCAATATGCAGATGTCAGCTTGCCAGGTCAACAGCCTTGTTCGCCTGACTCTTCTTGCCTTGTCGACCTGGGCTGACCTTCCGTTGTTTCCCTGCCCCCAAATGATCCTTCAGGAACTCTTTGCTCCTCAGCCTGGCCTAGTGGAGAAACCCAGGCTTCTCCATTAACCTCTCTCACTTGAGCTTCTCTGACCTCGTGGACTTGATCTTTCCTGTCCAGGCTTGCCCCGCTGCCATGCACAGCACAGATGCCTGCCTGGGCCAACAGCTCCTGGTCAGCAGCTGCCTCTCTTTGTGACCCTCTCTCCTCACTCAGCCGGGAGCCCCCCCCTCCCCCCCCACTTCATTACAACCTTAGATTCTTGGTGAAACACATGGGAGGCTCAGTATCCTGCACTCACCAACAGCAAACTGTTCATAGGGCTGACATCCCAGATCTCCTTTCCTTTTTCCCTACCTCTTCAACATCCAGGGCACTTCTGGTTTCTGATTATTGCTTTGGACTTTCGATCTTTTTCTTTGCTCTTTCCCACACCACTTGCATGGCTCCTCTCCTAACTTTGACCTTTGCTTTCTGCAAATTCTTCAACTCTGGGCTGACCGGAGTTCCTTGAAAACCACTCACTCCAGATCTCTAGTTCAAGCATGACTTGTGGTCCCAGACTCTCCTGGGGCCTACCTCTGTGCCCACCCCCTTGAGCTGTGGCAAAGGTCTGTTACCCCTGACCCCCTTTCATCCCAGGGTACACGGGAATCTTTTATCATTGCCAACTGCTGCTGGATCTAATCCTGATTCTCCTCAAGACTCAAGTAGAATCAATGAACTGCTATCCTCACAGCCTCTGAGCTTTCTCTGGCAGAAGACATGTTTCACTCCCTAGTGTCTTATCACACCCCTTATCACGGGCTGGTCTCTATCAGTGTAGTTTCTTTCTTACTAAATGATGAGCTTTCTCTCTTCACAAAGGAGAATAGTACAAAAGACAAAGACGAGGAATGAACACAGCATAAAGTCACGTGAAGGCCTTCTTCCAATCAGAAGATGAGCCTCACAGTCCCTTCTCCACCCTGGTCCACTTAGGTTTCTGAGAGCAGAGCTCCTCCAGCATCAAGGCCATTTGAGGACCTGTTAACTTGCAGATTCTGGTTCGGTAGGTGGGGCAAGGGTGCTGAGATTTTTGTATTTCTAACAGCCTCCCATGTGATGTTCCAGCTACCTCAAGGTCAACATTTTCTGCAGCAAAGCCCAGATCAGCCAATACCTGGAAATGAATTTAAACCTGGCCTCCAGGGGCACCAGGCTGGCTCAGTGGTTAAGCATCTGTCTTTGGTTCAGGTCTTGATCCCGGGGTCCTGGTATTCAGCCCTGCATCAGGCTCCCCACGGGGAGCCTGCTTCTCCCTCTGCCTGTGTCTCTGCCTCTCTCTCTCTCTCTCTCTGAAAAAAACCTGGCCTCAAAAAAAAAAAAAAAAACAACCTGGCCTCCTTCTTAAGCAGTACCCACAAAATCTAAGAGCCCTAGTCTCTGATTCAAACCACAGCCCTTTTCTTTGAAACATCACATTTTATAATACACTTAAGTAAAACCAAGTATTTTCAAACAATGGCTTCTTTATTCATAGCTATGGGTAGGAGCCTGATTAATAGACACAGAAGCTGTTTCTTTCACAAAGGTAAGAAAAATGAGAGAGGAAGTATGAATTAGAAAGGACGCACTGAAGTGGAGGTTACTGAATAACCAGGCAAAAATAAAGCTACTGAAGTCTGCAGCTCAAAGAATAGAAAACCCCCCAAAGACATGAACCTATGTAAGAGGGAGGCAAAGTCGAGCCACCTGTTTCAGAATATTGTGCTGGGACAACTCCAGAGAAGACTTGACTGAATCTAGACAATTAAGAATCTTACTTGTCTATTATCTGTCTTGAGGCCTAGCAGCTTTTACTGGCTGAAAAGTTGTCTTTATTTATTCTGACATACTCAAGAGACTAAGGCCACCAGACTATGATCTCTTTTGGTTATGGCATATAATCAAAAATGATTTCTAAGTTTTCCCAATATTAAAATCAGCATCTGTAAGGCATTCATTATGTCTTTACATACATCAACCTCATTTAATTCTCTTAACAATGCAAAGGGTTAGACCCATTTGGCAGAAGAGAAGAAAAGACAAGAAGCCAGCAAGGTGCCTGAGGTCTTAGGATGAGCAATAGAGTTAGGATCTGAACTCAGGACAGGACTCTAGCCCTAAGCTTTCAATCACTTGCTATCCTGCTTCTCGGTTACTTCTTTTGTTTGTTTCTTTTTCCCCAAACCGGACAATTCCAATTTATTTTCTTATGTACCTTCCCTGGGAGACTCCTGGAATTCTCATGAAAAGACCTGCAAATGGACTCTAGAGCAGGAGCCAGTTGTGATCTGAGAATCAGGCAAAAGTGAGGACACAGAAGGGATATTTTGCTCCATGTACATGCCATCCTTTCTTTCACATTCTACTTTGTGTGACAGTTTGGATTTCTTTGCCTATGATTCTAATTGCTGCATAGTGTATGGTCCGTCCTCTTAAGTTCAGTTTCCTTTATTAAAAGTCATACTTGACTCAGGATGCTTTAAGTTCCAAATTTTAAAAACCAACCAACTGGGACTGGCTTAAACAATAAAGGAAATGTCCTAATATACACAACAGCAGAATTCCTGAGACATGACAGTGTCGAGATCCCAGTTTCTTTTCAGCATTCCACATTGCCATTGCAATCACAGGCCACGTCTGGGGCCAGCCGTCCTGAGAGTTGTAGGATGTTGGTGGCCAGGGACACTCAGAGCCACCTGTTTCCTCCTTTGTACTTGAGAAGGGGGTATCTCTTCCCCAAACTATCAAACAAAAGTTCTGAGCTTCACTCTGAACCAACTCACCATATCCCACCCATTGTAAGATGCATATTTTTGTATTATAAGAGCTCTGATGTAAAATACATCTTGATGTATTTTGTTTCATGTACATGTTACATGTTTTGTTACATATTGATTTATAGTTACCTCCGGGTTTTTCCTCATTTTTTTCTCTCTGGTACCTAAAACAGTGTGCCCTTTCTAGTATCTAACACTGGGGTGATAGGCCTAGACTAGTCCAGAATTATTCCTAGAGCTGGAATGGCCCCAATCCCTGCACCAAATGCATTACTGCTGCTTCCCATCAAGGAAGTTGGAATGAATGTTGGGAAGACAATTGAAATGATAAGTTACTAGCCACATACTGAGGGGGAAAAAATCTATCAGTGCGAGGTCATTCATTCTTTTATCCATGCATTTATTTATTCATTAAAATAAAAGCATTTCTTGAATTCCAACTATGAGCTGGTACTCTTCAAGGTGCTAGGATATAAATGAGTAATGAGATACAGACTGTGCCACTGAACAGCTCACACTCTGTGCTGATATTTACAGTGCTAAATTACATATATATACACACACACATCTCTCTACATAACTAATAAAATCACAATATGGTGATAATTCCTGAGTCATATTCTACAAATAACCAAACAATAATCAAATACAAGAAATGGCAAGGCCATAGATAATGTGTTATACGGAATGTTATGCTCAAAAAACTTTGCTGCAAGTCAAGGGAAACATGTTTCCCTGACCCTAACAAAATCAAGTGCAAGTAAGGAAGAGACTCAGATTCTGATTTTGGAATAAGGATGGCAGGCCAGCCCATGGCTAAGACACATCAGTGACTCACAGATTGCAGAAGGCAGGAAATAAAGAAACCCTGGGGATCAGATCATGGCCTGTAGAAATCAAGAAAGCCCCGTGGGAAAACCTCTGACAAATTCAGCCATCCTAAACCATGTGAGATACGCAAATGATCTGGAAGAGGGGAAGAACAATTGCCAATTACACATACTGACCACTAGATCAATACTATTTTTATTTGTAGGGGAGGCTTCAACCAGGGGACAATCATATGAAATTGGATTGAACCGAAGGGTGATCATCCAATTTCTATGAGATTCTTGGTGCTAGGAATAAATTCTCTGCCTCAGCTATGTGTAGTATGAGATAAATGACAGGCATTTGTGATGAGAGCCCCAGTGAGGTCAAACCACATTAGCAAAACTAGCAAGTGCTTTAGGCAATCACTGAAACCTTCCGGGAAAAATCATTTCACCCAGCCAAAGTGGCAGAGATTTGCAGTCAGCAGAAATTTTATTCCTGACTTGGCTTAAACACCTACTCTTCCTGTTAACCTGGTGGTTCTTGAGTAGCTCATATCTATGAAGAGCAGTGATCCAGCTCATTCACATAGAGCATTCTTAGTTAATTTTTGTGATTGGGACCAAGCCAGTTAGTGCTAGGACAAAGCCCTTCTTTTCTGTTTTCTAGATAGAGTCAGTGGGATTGGGCATCTATCCAGACCAGAACATGAGGGCAACAGAAAGACCAAAGAGTAATCAAGAAGCTCACACACAATGTGGCAGCATCAGGCTCCAGTTGGGAATGCAAGTCCAAAGGTTGTGATCATCTGCTACAAAGTGCAAAGGGCCTGCAAGATGTAACATCACCAGATGGACTCAGGAAGAGAAGCAGAAGACACCACAAGAAGCTTTCCTCTTTAGCCTCTCTTGATATTCACTGTGTATTATGAGATGAAGGCTGTCATGGTGACAGGAGGGGGCAAAGGTTACTGAGTTGAAAGGGTGCCTTAATAATATACATCTTTGGAAAAGTGTCTCTCTTTGATCTGGGCAAGAAACCCAAATTGCCTACTCTCTTGGTGCCAACAGGCATCACAAAATTAGTAAAGTTTCCTCAAATACAACAAATTATAATTGTCCCTGGTTTTGCTACAGGATCTTAGAAAATTTCCAAATATCACAGTTACAGGATCCCAGGGTAGAGGAAGAATGTACTAGCAATGGTTTATTACTGTACCTCATAATGCGACTACCTGTGCTTTGGCTATTCCATTGAAGATTTGTGGGAGCGGAGAGGCAGGAGTAAAGGCAGGGTGAGAGATGTAAGAATGAATTGACATATTTGTTACATACTTTTCAATAACAAAGATGTTGTTTTGTTAAATCATATAGATTCCTGGACACCTGCTCTGCAGTTGAGTGTCTGCCTTTGGCCGAGGACATGATCCTGGAGTCCCAGGATCGAGTCCCACATCAGGCTCCCTGGACGGAGCTTGCTTCTCTCTCTGCCTGTGTCTCTGCCCCTCTCTCTCTCTCTCTCTCTGTGTCTCTCATGAATAAATAAATAAAATCTTAAAAAAAAAATCAGAGATTCCAGGCTTTCTACATCTCCCTAATCTCAAATTTAGCCAGACTTTCACAGACCAAAACATTTCCACACCTAATCAGTGGGTTTATATCAAGATGATCTTGAGTTCCCAACTATTTGATCCTGATGCTTAATGCAATCAAGGCAACTTTACACTTGGACCCAATCCCACACTGCAGGACAATCCCCTACAATTGCTTTAAGGCCATTTGGAATCTCAATATCTAGGATCTTTTATTCCATTATCCAAGTCATTGATGAAAGGCTCCCTATTTTCAGATCAAAAGCCTAACCCCATGGAAATCCACAGGTGATTTCCCCCTGGGATGGCACTGCCCCATCGGTAGTGTTCTTGGTCATATAACTCCATAGTTGAATTCATCAATATTGACAAGAAAGCCCAGCAACTTGGCCTGGCTTCAGTAAATGGACTGGGGCTCTGTTGGAGGCGTCGCCTAAGAAGACTTTCAAGGCACACTGCCATCCTGAGAGAGCCAAGAAGAGGTCCCTCTTAGCAGTCCTGTTGCAGAGAGGAACCGTCGACAAGAAATAGCCTACAGTTGAAGATATGATCGAATCATCCAGATTGTTTGGGTCACAATTCATACTCAATCATGGCCTGCCTGGTGATCAGCTTTGCTTTAATAATAGCCTTGCCAGAAATGGTCTCATACACTCTCTTCCCAACCCAGTATCCTGCTGTAAGTTTCTTCACAATCCCAAGGCAATCTCACTGCTCTGAAATGTGATCTGACTTCTAGGAGACTCTTGGTTGTGATATATTTCTCTGCTTCAGTCATTGTAATATGAGAGAAATGATAGGCATTTTTGACCAACATACAGTGAGTTAGAAGCTAACAAGTGATTTAGGGAAACATCCACACTTTCAGGGAAAAAACATTTCAACAACCCTAAACTTCCTCGTGGAACAACAGATGCTCCCTATCCTCCAACATGCATCCTTCTCTCCCTGCCAGCAAACTCATGGTTGTCTTATCTTCCTTGAGACCACCTATTACCTTTTTAAAATATTTCCCTATAACAACTAGACAATAGCTAACAGCACCTCCATGAAACTCTCATGTATAGTACTATTCATGAGGGTAGTATACATCAGTTCAAAAACTGTCTGGATTGGTATGAATGTTATATAGACAGGACAGAAGACCAACACCTTACTCCGCCTACATATGTAAAAGCAAACCCTCCACCAGTTCCTTATTTTCTCTGGAGAATAAGAAAGAAGTTGAAATGAAAGCAAACGGGATTTTGGTTGGCCTACTGGTCAGGTCTCGTGGCTGTTATAAGTGGCAGAAGGAAATGGTTTCATTGCCTTCCCTAACTGGGAAGGATGGGGCAGAAATGGTACAGAGCAACTGAGTGACAGTGTAGTTTGCTGGTTGAGAACACAGGTACTGGAGCCAGGTTGCCTGGATTTGAACCCTCTGCCACCTGTTACCCATGTGTGACTTTGGGCAAGTTACTCACCCTCTCTGTGCTTCAATTGCCTTATCTTGGAAAATTGAGGGGAATACAGAAAGTACTAGCATCTCCTCATTGGGCTGTTGAAAATATTAGCAAGTGCCTGGTATAAAACAGTAGCTTTTACCATGAACTAAACCCAAGGCTCAAATAAAGGGGGTTGAGAGTAAAGCGGTCTCTAGTTGGTTACAAGAAAAAGGAATGGAAGAGCAAAAAAAGACGGAATGGAAAGAACTGGTGGACCTACGCTGTCAAACAGAGGAAAAAAAGGGGATACAGAACTCTAGATGGTGGCCACGCCCCTTGGTGAAGACACCTGCAGATCTTCCATTTCTGCCTCTCAGAGCAAACCAGGAGGTCAGTGACAGTAGCGTCTGCAAGGAACAAGCCTATTCCAGCTGCCACAATTGGCGAAGAGTCATCCACTTCTCAGTGTATCCCAGGCTCTGACAGTCTGGGTCTAAACTGAAGGAAGCCAGTGAGCTTCCCCTCCACCCCAAATCTGTTAGAACAGGTGTTCATTGTAAAAATGTAAATGACAGGGCCTATGGGAAGAAAGAGCTGAAGGCATTGAAAATTTACAAATTCAAAAGCTTATTGCTTTGAATGCTTTCTGCAAATACAAGTCAAGCAGGAACTTGGAAGGCACAGTTCTAATTGAGGCAGTCAATTGTGACTCTCAAGTTAAACTCAATAAAAATGCCTCTGTCAAGGTCTGACGGCACACCATCATGTAACAGCACTGTCCACACAAAACAGCTCATTACTTCATACATTTTCGGTAGTAATGAGTGGGAGAGGCAGCGTCTCCAATTTCTGAAGGCAATGAAATGGAGAGAAGCCTCAACATGGATAAGATATCTTTACATCTAAAGTCATTGCAGTTTCTTTTTTTTTTTTTTCACTGCAGTTTCAATTCGAGGATGGCAATAATGTCCTTTTTTAATTTTTAAAATATTTTTTATTGCAGTTACCTCTTCCCATGAAAAGCATGAAAGAAACCCAGATAAGGGTGAGTGGGTGAGTCAGTTAAGCCTCTGCCTTCAGCTCAGGTCATGATCCCAGAGTCCTGGGATCTATGTGGTGTCTGGCACTCTGCTCAGCAGGGAGCCTGCTTCTCCCGCTCCCTCTGCCCCTCCTCCTGCTCATGCTTTCTCACCCATTAAAAAATAATAATAATAAATCTTAAAAAAAAAAAAAAGAAAGAAACCCAGATAAGGGATTAAAACTCAGACTCAAGGGGAGCCTGGCCGGCTCAGTTGGTGGAACATGTGACTCTTGATTTTGGGGTTGTGAGTTCAAGCCCCCCATTTGGTGCAGAGATTAATCAAAAATAAATAAAATCTTTAAAAAAGAAAATCCACCCAAGCCACTTACTTGTTGATGGCTAGGGAAGTAGAGGCTGAAATGAGGATCGTTAGAAGAGGATCCTCCAGTATAATCCAAGTAAGTGTGGCCACTCAGAATGTTTAATCTAGCCTATTTGAAAAAAAACAGTTGCATTCATACAAGTTGGATGCTTAAAAATAAAGGAGACTGGAGATTTAAAAGATGAAGCATTCAGGAAGATTTTGGATCGAAGTGAGAATCTGTGTGAATCAAAAGAATTGTCATTTGGCATTACGGGAAAGGTTAAACAGGAAAAAGTGAAATTCAACTTAGTTGGTTTTACTTACCGATTTTGCTTTAGAAAAATACTAGGTTGGTAAAAAAATTAAGTCTTGGTGAAAATATTTTGAAATCATAGATGATTGTTACATATCCATGCTCTTCAACTCCTGTATGGCAAATTGAGGCTATTATAGCTAAAATAACATTATGATTATTAGATGCAAATGTTTCCATGGCACAGAAAAGGTTCAGTCAATTCTACTCTTTGTATAGAAACTTCTTTCCTTCTAACTTTGTATATATTTCCACTATATTTTAAACCTCTTTCAGGTGACGTCTGTGTCTCAGAGGTCTTTTTATCAAGCACAGTGCTTAAAAATGCTCCCTGATTGAGTTATTAAATTTTAAAATATGGAGTTCAGGAAGTATGACAATATTGTGAGAAAGATCAGAAAACTATTATTTCCCCATTTTTAGAAAGGAAAGGACTTTTTGATTTGGAACATAAGAAGGTTGCTTCTAAATAACAATCAAATCAAGACACTATTCAGGTTCTATACTGGAGTGAAAACAGCCAATAGCATTTTCTTTTGTATTCATGTATTGTTTGATTTTTTTTTAATTTAAGATGCTGAGAAAGTGAAAAGCAACAGATAGGAACGATGTACTACTGACAAAAGAATGCTGATTTCTGTTCCCAACAACAATGACTAAACAGGAAGATTATTTTGCTGGACTCATCCTGCCAGACACTCCAGGGAGTCTTGGAGGAATGAAACATTTACACAATGAGAGGAGCGTGTGATCCTGGAGAAATGACAACAGCTTTGGGAGCATGTATATTGATCTAAATAAGCGGAAGTAATATCTTTTTGGACACTGAGATGAGTTATAGTGATTCGATGAGTTCTATTCCTGATTACAACGTACCTCATGAAATTATTCTGGTGTATGAACTGAGTAACATGAAGGAATCCTTTTCAGAGAACTAAAACTCGGGAATGGAGGCACTTTCATTCAGCATTTAGCTCAAATTCATCCAACCATTCAACCATTAATTATTGAATGATTACTTTGGCAAAACACCCATCTAGTTAAAATAACATGTGGTCCTGTCCTCTTAGGAATCTAATTTGGAAAACAGGACATGAGGTAGGCAGAATAATGCCCCCTCAACGATGTGCAGACCCTAATCCCCAGAAGCTGTGAATGTTATATTCCATGCCAAAGGGAGTTAAGGCTGCAGGGCACTAACCAGCTTACTTTACAATGGGAGAGTGGCCTGGGTTTTCTAGGTGAGCCCAATACAGTCACAATCCAGTAGGACTCCTTATCCACGGGGGAAGCACTCTGAGACCACAGGTGGAGGCCTGGAACCATGATAGTACTGAAAATCCTGTACAGATGGCTCCCAGCTTAGAACTTGACGATTTTTTGACTTTACGGTGGTGCAAAAGCAATATTCATTCGGTAGAAACAGTACTTGGAATTTTGAATTTGGATCTTTTCCCAGGCTAGCAATATGCGGTACGATCCTCTCTCATGATGCTGGGCAGTGGTAGCAAGCTGCAGCTCCCAGTCAGCCATGCGATAACGAGGGTCAACCACCCATACACTGACAACCATTCTGCCCCCAGACAACCATGTGTTTGTCACTTTTGGCACAGCACTCAGTAAATTACATGAGATAGGCAATACTATTATAAAATAGGGTTTGTGTAAGAGAACTTTGCCCAACCACAGGCTAATGTATGTGTTCTGAGCATATTTAAGATAGACCAAGCTAGGCTATGATGTCTGGTAGGTTCAGTGCACTAAATGCACTTCAAGGGGTACCTGAAGGGCTCAGTAGATTAAGCATCTGACTTGTGATTTCGGCTCAGGTCATGCTCTCATGGGTCATGGGACTGAGCCCCATGTTGACAGGCTCCGAGTTCATTGAGGAGCCTGCTTGAGTTTCTCTTCCTCTGTCTCTCCCCCCACTCACTCATTCCCCCCCTCCCCAAAATAAGTAAATAAATATTTTTAAAAATGCATTTCACTATCTGATATCTTCAACATACAATGGATTTGTCAAGACATAATCCCATCATAAATCAAGGAAGATCTGTATATACTATGTTTTCTCCTATACAAACATACCTATGATAGTTTAATTTATAAATTAGGCACAGTAAGAGATTAATGACTAAAAT
This sequence comes from Canis lupus familiaris, assembly GCF_011100685.1. Classification (NCBI taxonomy): domain Eukaryota; kingdom Metazoa; phylum Chordata; class Mammalia; order Carnivora; family Canidae; genus Canis; species Canis lupus. Next base: position 8,466,796 of record NC_049260.1, on the reverse strand, counting down.
ACAATAAACTTATGACAATATACTATAATGAAAGTTATGTGAATGTGGTCTCTCAAAATATCTTACCATACAGTACTCAACCTTCTTGTGATATAAGGTGATCAAAATGCCTGTGTGATAAGATGAAGTGAGGTGAATGAGGTAGGCACTGTGACATAGCCCGAGGCTACTACTGAGTTTCTGATGATGTATCAGGAAGAGGAGCATTTGTTTCCAGACAGCCACTGACCATGGGTAACTGAAACCTTGGAAAGTGAAACCGCTGCTAAGGAATGACTACTGTAGTTATAATCCCTAAAAGTGGAAGAAGAAGGCAGAGAAGAAGTAAAAAAAATGGTAGGGTAAGAGGGACTTAGCCTGCTGTTGATGGCTTTGAAGATAGAGGGAGGCCAGACCCAGCCAAGGAACATGGGCTGCCCTGCAGAAGCTGGAAACGATGAGCAGATAAATTCTCTCCTAGAGCCTCCAGGATGGAATAAAGCCCTACCCACACTTTGATTTTTAGCCTTGTGAGAACCATTTCTGATTTCTGACCTCCAGAACTGCAAGATGATAAATTTACATTCTTTAAACCACTAAGTTTGCGAGAATTTGTCACAGCAGCAATGGAAAACTAGCACAAGTGTAATTATAAATAGAAAAATAACTACCTGTGGTAGTAATTTCCTAGTGCCAAGTGGTCCAAACCATATATTTGACAGGATATTAGGACTTTGAGGGAAAGGCTGGTTCTCCCAAAGGGCCTAGGTGTTGTAGTTTGCAGATAGGGCAACATGGGAATCCTATTGCATTTGATCCGTAGTACAGGGTCCTCAAACCACAAAGATCATTAGAGCATTGCTTGAGAGCATCTTAAAAATACTGAATTCCAGGGATCTCTGGGTGGCGCAGCGGTTTGGTGCCTGTCTTTGGCCCAGGGTGCGATCCTGGAGACCCGGGATCGAATCCCACATCGGACTCCCGGTGCATGGAGCCTGCTTCTCCCTCTGCCTGTGTCTCTGCCTCTCTCTCTCTCTCTCTCTCTCTCTCTATGCCTATCAGAAATAAATAAAAAAATTAAAAAAAAAATACTGAATTCCAGCCCCACCCCAACCCTGCCCTAGATTCTGATCCAAGTAGGTCTGAGGTGGGAGTCAGGATTTCAAATTTTTTAAAAGCTTCCCCCATCTCTCCTAGGTGAATCTTACGACCAGCCAAATTTGGTAAACACCTCCTAGGAGATCTCCTATAGCGAATCTAACAAACTCAGAACAACTTGAGGACAGTTAGTGTTGTCTATTTGTCTTTTTTTTTATGATTTTATTTATTTATTCATGAGAGACACAGAGAGAGGCAGAGACATAGGCAGAGGGAGAAGCAGGCCCCATGCAGGGAGCCCAACGTGGGCCCCGGGTCTCCAGGATCCCGCCTGGGCTGAAGGCGGCACTAAACCGCTAAGCCACCCAGGCTGCCCTCTATTTGTCTTTAAATAGAAGGGTTGGACTACATGATCCCTAGGGACTTTTTCCTCTCTGTAGTCTGGAGCTTAAAGCTGGTCCTGCCTCCTACCATTCCCCACCTGCAAACTTCCCTTACAAGGAATCTGCTGACTTCTGTTAAGAGTCACCAGCTTCCTTCCAGTTCCTTGCCTGAGGCTTACCAATTTTTGCCCAGATTCTCCCTACATTCTTCAGGTAAACACTGGTCAGATCCAACACAAATGAATTTATCCACGCATCTCTGCTCTTTCTGTTCCGCTGGACTTCAATCAACATATTTAGCAGTTAGTTCTATTTTACTTGCTGGAAAGAAAATGGTCCTTGGAAAGGAAATGGTTGCAGGCCTACAATCCACTGACTTTCTTAAAAGAAAGTTTACCTGGGCAAATCCCTGTGAAAACATGCTAATGACAGACCTCCTAGCAAATTAATGGCCTGTTAGAGATTCCTTATTTATATAATTCTTTTTTTTTAAGATTTTATTTTTATTTATTCAAGAGAGACATAGGCAGAGACATAGGCTCCCTGCGGGAGCCTAAAACAGGACTTGATCCCAGGACCCCAGAATCACAATCCGAGCTGAAGGCAGATGTTCAACCACTGAGCTACCCAGGTGTCCCTAAAATTCTTTTAGCAAGATATACCTGACTTGTCTAGGATGGTTTATGGCAAACAGGCCTGGACTCTATGGATTTATAGGGCACGGAAATGTCATCTAAGCCATGTAACATAGTATAAATGTTTTATGTCCAAGACAGCTCCCTACTGTATAATCAGCAAAGTATCATATGCTTTGAAGCCCCACATGTTCAGTCTCTCACACAGTGCACCCTACACAGGAAGACATGCAATGAGTGAGTGGCTCCTGCCCTCTCCATGCATTGCAATTTGTATCTTAAAAATTATTGAGATCTCTGATTTATGTCCAACTTAATAATTCTATCCTTTCTGTTATGTCACCAACCCCAGTACAGGGATTGAAAGAAATTAGATAAATAAAAAATAAGGAAAATAAAGCAAAAAAGAACACTGGCACAAATTTTGCTTATTAGTAGTGGTGGTGGCAGCGGCCGTGGCAGTGGGAGGGACTAAGAGAAGGGAAATAATAAAGAAACTGAGGCAGCTGGAGGGAGTTAAAGCTATAGAACTGGGGCAGCCTGGGTGGCTCAGCAGTTTAGCACTGCCTTCTGCCCAGGGCCTGATCCTGGATACCTGGGATTGAGTCCCACGTCGGGCTCCCTGCATGGAGCCTGCTTCTCCCTCTGCCTGTGTCTCTGCCTCTCTCTGTGTGTCTCTCATGAATAAATAAATAAAATCTTTAAAAAAATAGCTATAGAACTGTGTAACAAGAAACAGTACAGATCATATTTAAAATGCAAGTGTCTGACCGTAAGAGAAATTTTTAAAAGAGGTGTCCAAAAACCAGCTACCTGAGCCTTAACCCACCCACCCACACAGACTATTGGGGACCGGGGGTGGCCAGTAACTCTGCTAAGAGCCCTGGCCCCTCAAGGGGGAATGGTGGTGATACCACAAGCCACACAAGAGGGGTTTCAAGGGTTGTTGAAGACACCCTTGTAGTCTTGTTGTTCAGCACATAGCATGTGCTGTTGACATGCTATGAGTCCAGCCCCACCCCAAGTCACTGCCATCTGGCTGAAAACCCACTCTTCCAAACTCTGCTCTGTAATGCTGGCTCTCGGTGCCTGTTCCTGTTCCAGCCTCTCCCTGATAGGCTCTTTCAACAGGGGCGCTGAGAGAGCCTGGAAGCCTGGAAGCGGAAGATGAAGACAAGGATGGGTTTGCTCTTCTGAGAGTTGGCCATCAGCATGCAGTCCCCTAGTGGCACCTCATGAATGCCCCTTCACTGCCACAGAAGTTTGCTCCTATGGCTGAGCACTGATCCTCCCCAGAAGGATGGGTTGCAGAGACCCCAGCTTTACGAGGCTCCTTCTCTTAGTTTCTAAATTCTAGTAACTGCAACCTCTTCCCTCTGATTCCTCAGTCATAGAGGTGGTGATAGATTTTAGCAAGTGGCTATCTCTGCTACCTCCCAGTGTCCACCTTCTATCTCTTCAGTAGTTAACAACTAGTACTTATCTAGCTAACTTATGTGAAATGTTTCACAGTAATACTCTGTTCATATTGCCTATGTGCTTTCCTTCTCTTGACCGGACAAGGCAAATCACGAGTCATATGTGGAGGGATGCCTGGGGAAAAAGATCATCAAAAGGAGTGCTGGGGGAATTAAGAGAAGTGTCCTCCAGTTTGAGTGTTTGACTCACACTTGAAAAATGTGAAGCGTGAAAGGTGAGCTGGCTAGCTTCTCTGAAAGTGTGCCATGGTGGAGGGGATCACAGGGGATCTGAACTCTTAGTGTCTGTCATGAAAGACAATGCAGAAGTGCTTCCCAGGGACTGGATGTCAACTGTTGTATGAGGGTGAGCAGGCATGGCATTGCTTTAATCCTGCATAAGAGGACCCCCGAAGGGGGCAAATAGACTTAGCAGGGAGAAGCTGGAGATACTTTCAGATTTGTTAGGGCAAAGAAATGAATAACAAAGATATGAAAATGCTTAAGATACCAAGAGCAGAGAGAGAGAGAGAGAGAGAGAGAGAAAAGAAAAAAGAAATCAACATCATATCTCTGCCTAGTGAGGACTCCAAGGCTAGACCTGTCTGGCAGTACCAGTCAAGTAAGAAGTTTCTTGAAATACTGAAAGTTTTCTGTAGATGTTATGTACAAATATACCATTGTGTCTTCCAGCACAGACAGAGCTCTCCCTCCTAGCTGATAGTTTTTTGCATTTAGATTAGCTGATAAAGGCTAATAACCGGGGCGCCTGGGTGGTTTAGTCAGGTAGGCGTCTGCCTTCTGCTGAGGTCATAATCCCAAGGTCCTGGGATAGAGCTCCACATTGAGCTCCACATAGGGCTCCCTGTTCAGTGGGGAGTCTGCTTCTCCCTCTCCTGTTACCCCTGCTTGTGCTCTTCTCTCTGTCAAATAAATGATTAAAACTTAAACCAAAAACGGGGGGGGGGGGGCCACCTGGGTGGCTCAGTGGTTGAGCATCTGCCTTTGGCTCAGGTCATGATCTCAGGGTCCTGGGATCTGGTCGCGCATCAGGCGCCCCGCAGGGAACCTGCTTCTCCCTCTGCTTGTGTCTCTGCCTCTCTCTGTGTCTCTCATGAATACATAAATAAAATCTTTAAAAAATAAAAAAAGATTCTACCTCCTAAGTCCTCCTAAGTCCTTCTTGTTCCACATACTGGTTATTAGTAGGTAATCAAAGGACAGTAAGGTGAGAAGCTAAATATGGTTTTGATTATCAGGCTAAAGAATTTGGACTTCATCCCTTCAGGTAATGGGGAATAAATTAAATTTAACTCCAATATGTATGGAGCATTGTGCTAGACAGTGAGGATATAAAAATGAATAGAATAGGAGGTACCTACAAAGAGGTAGCAGATATGTATATACACAGGCATTTAATATGCTTCAATACTCTGTGATGAATGCTATGACCAAGATGTGCATCTGGTGCCAAGTACATGACATGCACAAGGCAGAGCTTCATCAAGAGTAAATTGCAGGATTAGACTGCAGAATAAAGGCAAAATAAATCTGCAAAAAAGAGCATATTCAACTCTGTATTACAGGAGATTTAAATCCTCAAATAACTATATAGACATCAAAAATTTTAACCATGCTGAAAGCCATAAGAATCCCTAGAAAATTGTGCCAGGAAAGCGATAACTGTCAATGGTCTTTAACAATTCCTTGATACGGATCAGTGCATCTCAGTTTCAGACTGCTTCTAAGGTCCTCTTTGGTGGCAATGTGTGGCCTCGCCAATGACAGACTGAATGCAATGATACCCAGAAGAAGGAAGTAGCTGGTAACTAGTCCACTCCCTGGTAAAAAAAGAACTTCACTTACTTTTCAGCCTTTAAAATCCAAACAGTCCCTGGCAACACGTGTGCACACATGCATGCACACACCAGCTGGAAAGGAAAACTGCAGAAAGGAAAAGAAAGGGGAATGACAGGAAATACTAAATGCTCCACAAGGAAGCATCTCCATATTGACATATTTTTCCCCAACAGTGTGATCATCAGTGCTGTAATATGTGTAATATGCTGGGCCCGTTCTGGGACGCACACCCCATCTGCTAAAAAGGCTAACACACCTGCTATTTTCTGTGCATGTTGTTCCTTTTCAACACTGATGGATTAGGGTTTCCTGAATCTGCTGAATGATGTCCCATCATTTGAGACACTTGAACCTCCAACAGAGCTGTCTGTGGCATCATCGATTACTGTTTGCTGAGGTGATTTTTTTTCCCTTATGAGATAGAGCATATGTCAATTAAGGCCTTTTATATCCTTTATAGAAAGTACTTGTATTGGGAACAAAGCATGTCTACTTCACTTATGGAAATTGTTTAAAGAATACTATAAAGAAAAACACACTCCTGTGTCTCCTTTACTCACTTCTCCACAACAACACCGTTTCACTTCTGATACCAGATGTGTGGGTTTTCCACACATGGAGCAATTTTGTGACACTGGCCGGATGTCCTACAATTCAATTCAATTCTGATTGACTGTAGGTCTCCATGACTCCCTCCTCGGGTTAGATTAATTTGCTAGAGGAACTCACAGAACAGAATTTAGTTTTACTAGATTACTGGCTTATTACAAAGGATATTCAAGGACAAAAGGAAGAGCCAAATGAAAAGATACATAGGGAGGGGTAGGTCTAGAAGGGTCTCAAGCACAAGAGCTTCTGTTCTCATGCAGTTTGGGGTGTGTCACCCTTCTGACACACGGATGCTACTTGTTTACCAACATGGATGCTCTCTGAACTCCATCCTTTGGGGGTTCTCACGGGGGCTTTATTACACAGCATGACTGATGAAATCAATGGCTGTCTGTGATCGACTCAACCTCCAGCCCCTCTTTCCCTCCCCGAGGGAGGGGGCTGAAAATTGAAACCTCAAATCAAGATAGGTTCCTGTGACAGCCAGCTTCCATCCTTAGGATGCCTGGGGCTTTTCAAAAGTTAACCTCATTAGCAAACTCAGGCGTGTTTGAAAGGGACTTTGTTATGAATAACAAAAGGCATTTATCTCTCTATCGCTTAAGAAATTACTAGGATTTTAGGAGCTCTGTGCCAGGAACCAAACAAAGACCAAATGTATATTTCTTATCATAAATCACTAATGGGATCAGAACACACTCCCCCAAAATATGGCATCCTGACATATTGAAGCTGAAGGAGTTTGAGAAGACAGCAGAAGCAAGGTCACTTTTGGCCCTCCTCCAACCCCATTCTGCTCTAATCCTGGTTATAAAACCCTCAAGTGGGACGGGGCCTCCCTATACCGGAGGAAAGCAGTATCCTTATCTCTGAAGACAAAAAGAGAAGAATGTGAACGAACAGGTCTTGATAACTCTTCAGTCCTCCTCAGTTCACACTCAGGTCTCTGTCGCTTCCTTCTGAGAGCTCTCAAATCATGAATCATGTAGAGCTTACATTAAATACATTTGGTTATGCTTTTCTCCCATTAATCTCTTTATCAGTTTAGTTTTCAGACCCAGCCAGGGACCCCAGAGGGTCGAGAAAAACTTGATCCTCCTCAGCATTACAGTATCACAAATACAACCTGCAATAATAATAGTTTAGGCTTTCCATTTAAGATTTCTTTTCAGGACACAAACTACATTTTGAGTTTTTTTTTTTTTTTTTTTTTTTTTTTGCATGATTTTTTTTCATAATCTCTCTTTTTTTAGAGTGAGCTCTAGGCCCAACATGGAGCCTGAATTCCGGACCCCGAGATTAAGAGTCACATGCTCCACAAACTGAGCCAGCCAGGCGCCCCTTTTTACATGATTTTTTAATGTCCATTAAATTAAACTTAATGGAGTTTAAAACAACCAACCAGGGGCACCTGGGTGGCTCAGTCAGTTAAGTGTCGGGTTCTTGATCTCAGGGTGAGTAGTTCAAGCCCCACATTGGGCTCTACACTGAGCATGGAACTTATTTAAAACAAAAAACCTACCAACCGTAACCTTCATTTTCATTGGTTTTGGTATAAAATAATATATGGGCAATATAGACAATTACATTCTATCACAAAATGTGACTTTCTAAAGTAATGGTAAATGCTGGAATTAATTCCAGTTTGGCAGTGGAGAGAAAAGCTATACTAACGTGAGTGTCTAATGATTTAAATATTATAAAGATGATAATGAGCCTTACCACCATCTAACAATTTGCTCAGTGACTGGAAATCATCCTCAACTCATGAAAATTTCTCCTCCTCCCCCAGCATCCATTACAATATTCTTTTGTCACTAGGTCCTGCCACTTTCACCTCAAATATTCCCCTAGCCCACTCCCCAGCCCATGAAGGCTGGTAGGTATTTCCTCCTTTCAGGACCCTTGGTTTCTAACCTAGAGTAGATCCACAGACTCCTAACTTGAGCTTTTGTTAAAGACATATGTAGAGCACTATCTTCTGGGCTGATTCTAGCCTTTCATTTCCTTTGAGCTATTTTTCAACCCTATAAATCGTAGGTAATAGCAATATAAAATAATTCTTGCCTGAGACATGCAAATAAATTATCTGCTGGCAGTTCAATGGACTTCCTCAATCACACCCCGTTGGGAAAAACCAGTTTTGTGTCCATTTGTAAATTCATTTCAACATTTCTTTACTTCATACAAATTTTACTTTGAACTGGTCATAGCATCTTCCTGGGGCCCTCATTTAATTAATGAGCTATGGGGATGCCTGGGTGGCTCAGCAGTTGAGCGTCTGCCTTTGGCTCAGGTTGTGATCCCAGGGTCCTGGGATTGAGTCCCACATCAGGCTCCCTGCAGGCAGCCTGGTTCTCTCTCTCTTTTTTTTTTTTTTTTTTTGGCCTGCTTCTCCCTCTGCCTATGTCTCTGTCTCTTTCTAAGAGTGTGTTTCTCATGAATAAAAAAATCTTTTTTAAAAATACATAATTAATGAGCTGCAAAAAATATTTTGCAGTGTTTGTTTTATATTTGCATGAGAGTCATGAGTTTACCTCTTGTTAAAAATTATCCTTTAACAGATTCTATCAAGGAAGTTAATGTTCAAGGGATCTAGAGGGAAAAGAGGCCAGTCAGTGAGTTCATCTAGCTTTTTCTTACTTATTTCTCTGGCTTTTCCACAAAACCCACAGCTTTTCTATAAGGGAGAAAATGCAGTGTCAGATACAACAGATATTCTAGTCTTGCTGCAAACTGCATTTCTCAGGGTAGGCAAATTCTGACTGTGATGATAAACCAGCCTCTTGAGAGTATGGTTAGGCTATATTGAAGGCTGACTTTGAGTGCCACACAATTTCCATTTCTGAAACTCCAAACCTGAGGGCCAAATTCTGAAACATATGTTAGTAGCCTGCCTGCCTCTATTCAATTCTATCTCAGTTCTCTAACTTTAACACGGGGGGAAAAAATTCTAATGCTCTTGAAACATTCTGAGTTTATTTTCTGAAAGGCCAAAAATGAAAAAAGAAAAAGAACAAAGATGCTATTTAAAACGGATATAAAAGAAGGTTTCAAAGAATTTTCTACACAGAAGGAAGAACTAGGTTACACTAGAGGGTCATTTAAAAAGTGCATCCAGTTATCATGGGACCTTAGCACCAGTGAATCTCACTAAGGTTTTATGTGTGTGCTAACAGTAAAGGGAGCTCCTCTTGTTACTATATTCAGTGTTGTTATTGTTGTTGTTGTTGTTTTTAAGAGAGAGAGGTAGTGGGGGTTGGGGCAGAGGGAGAGAGAATCTTGAACAGGCTCCACGCCTACACAGGGCTGTATCTCACAACCCTGAAATCATGACTTGAGCCAAAATCAAGAATTAGACACTTTACTGACTGAACCACCCAGGAACCCCAATATTCAGTGTTTTCTAAAGGAATGGCTCTACATTCTATTTGAGTAGCTAATGTACTCTAAAGCAGTCCTCCTCTCTCTAAGCCTCACATGTATCTTTAATTGAATGTGTTATAATCCCACCTTTTGGAAAGCAAGAAACAGAGAACAGAGTGGCTTACAATCCCAGGGAAGAAAACAGTGTCCTAAAAAAAGACTAAGTGTAACTGGTCAATGAGTTACAGAGCAGGGAGGCCAGGGGCTGGGCCATTAGGAAGGCTCTGACTCTGACATCATACCCATCATCAAGCATATGGCTAGCAGTGACAACACTAGAGCTCATCTTGCAGAGGGTGTATGCCATCACAGAGGAGGAAAAATATCTTTTCCTTCTACCCTTCTAGATTTTTAGCTGGGACCTCTATAACATAAGGCAGATTATCAAAAGAAAAGCATCCAAATTTATGTAATACAAGTTTTATGTGATATGGGAGCCTCCATAATGAAATGAAGACCTGAAGGAACTATTACATCTGAGTGTTTTTATGTTCACTCAGTTGAAGAACTGAAAGCCATAGAAAGATGTGATAGGACAGAAGGGTATATATAAGCTAAGGGTTATAAACCCAGGGAAGCTTGGCTAGGCCCATTCTTTCCAGACTTTTCTCATCACCTCTCTACCTTCAGAGATAAGGATGCTCCTTTACTCTAGGTAGAAGGAGAGCACCTCTCACATGGTTCTCTGACCTGCTCCAAGAAAAGATCAGACCATCCTTCTTGGGCCTACCTTTTCTCAAATGCCTTCAGCTTAAAATAATGAAATACTGAGGTGCCAGATTTGGGGGTAGCATATCCTGAGCCCCATAACCATTAATATACTGCCTACAGGTGTCAGAACTGATTCTGCAACTTGGCAAAGATGAGCCTTAAATATGAAGTCACTGAGGCCCACAGCTGAGAGAAGTTGGAAGGAGCAGGCCTCCTTCCACCCTCCCTCTCCCCAGCCCTTTACTTTTCCTTCCAAAATCTGGGCTCAAAAGACCCCTTTCTTTGTCATACATTTTAGAAATTTCCTGTAGTGTAGTAAAAAGACTGAGACTAATCTTCTGGAAATTCAATTTTGCCATCTGTGGAGTGAAATGATATCCACTTAATAAGTTGTGAGGTTTAAATGAAATAAAATGTATAAACTCCTATTTTCTAGGGTAAGGGAAGCTAGCTAAAGCTGAGTTGGGAGATCGTGATTCATATTAGTTTTCCTTGACAGAGGTGCTTCCTGTAAGTGCAGAATGACCTCGGTTTAGATTTGCTATGTGGGCTAGGCCACAGGGGTGGCCCCCATTTTGTGGGTCCCAATATAAGAATTCACTTTATCACTGCCCAAGACAGTGTCTGGCTTATTCCTAATAAATGGTTTTCTTATTCTTGCTGTCATTGTGGATGTTTTGGAGGAGTTTTAGGCTAGTCCGTGGCAATGAGACTTTTCTACTCTGCTAAATAAAATGCCTCCAAGGACACCAACAAGGTCAAGAACAAATCCTCAGTGAGAAATCAGCAGTTCCTACAATAATTGATGATCCTATAATGAAAGACAGAATGACAGAGAACAACAATGCAAACTGTAGAACACTACTAGCAAGACCCTAGGATGATATTAGAAAGGATTTGCATTATTTTATAGAAGTTCTAGTCAGCTGGTGGTAATAGTGCACCACAGTACTGAAAAATGTGGTGTTAAAAAATTAATCTTTTTCTTCCATCACTTTTACTTAAAGATTCTCCTGCTCTTAGTTGTTTTGTTTTAATGATTAAGCTTTCCACTTGAAAAAAGCACTGCAGCTATGAAGATTCTTTTTAGGAGGTGCTAATGGGACAACTTGTGAATACTCTCTTAGCCACATTGTTCTCTTATTACTATAATTAATGACGTCCCAGCATTTCTTTGTTCACCAAAGTCACATATTATGTAGACCAGATTTACTGACATGGGCAAAAAATTTGTAGTATCTTTTTCAGTTGTAACTCCATCCAGCTTTAAATAGTTCAGTCAATTCCATCCTCAAAGAACTTTCTTTTTCCTTTTTAGAAAGGGAGAGAGGGTGGAGAGAGGGAGAGAGGGAGATAGAGAATCCCACCAAATGGGGCAGCTGGCTGGCTTAGTGGAGTGTGTGTGACTCTTGATCTCAGGGTGGTAGGTTTGAGCCCCACATCAGGCAAAGATTACTTTAAAAAAATAAAATCTTTTAAAAATAATAATAATTACCACCAAAGAGACTTATATTGAATAAGATGTGAAAATTCCTATCACTGACTTTTTTCCTGCATAGAACTGAGTGCTTGTTCAGAAGTCCATTTTGGCCAGTTTGGCCCCAGTTTGTACTTTTCCCCACCCTCTGATAATGTTGCTCAGGGTGATCATGGTCATAGGCTAACTAACCACAGCCCTCACTGAGCCTGTACTTGACCTCAAGTAGACTTCTTCTTTAAAAAAAAAAAAAAATTTATTCATGAAAGACAGAAAGAGAGAGGCAGAGACATAGGCAGAGGGAGAAGCAGGTTCTCTGCGGGGAGCCCGATACAGGACTCATCCCAGGACCCCAGGATCACAACTCAAGCTGAAGGTAGGCACTCAACCACTGAGCCACCCAGGCGTCCCTCAAGTAGATTTCTAATGATGTTGGTCTCATTTGAGAATCCTGGAAATCAGTGACATTCTGGATGGGTGACAAGAGGAAAAGGGGCAAACTCCATTCCCCCTCTAGCTCCACCTCACCACCACATACATAGACACTTTTGCAGGGCTCTCCCCAGACAAAACTTCAAAAGAATCAAATTTGTCTTTGGAAATATGTCACCTTCCAAAAGTCTCTAACTTAGATTATGTGTTACGAGTAGCCCTCCTTCCTCTTCCATTTCTGAACAAATATACTCTCTGAGAGTTTCAAGTCTCTTGTTTCCACAACAAGGGCTTCCAGAAAAGGAATCCCGAAGCACCAACACTGAAGGGTGAGTAGGAAAAGCCTCATGGGTCAGTCAGTCCATGAAGGGGCAATTTCCTTATACACATACCCTCCCCTACCCTACACAATTCATGAGCCAGACTGAACTAATATCACTCTGTGACTTCCCATTTATCACATAAATGGCCCCTTGAAAATGGAATCCACCCAATGGCTTTTTCTCAAAGTCTCTAATTTTACCTAAAGTCAGAATACTAAGTGTGCCCTTCAGTGCCACTAATTCATGAGTCAAGGAGGAGACTCTAGGAGCTTCAAGTAACATCTCATTAAATTTTAACATAGTAGAACTCTCATGTGATTAACCTACAAATTTCCAAATCTATTACTTGGTTTTTGAGGAGGCAGAGAAAATGTCCTAAGGATCCATACACTCATGATTGCCAGAGCATTTAATATTTTTAAAATGTTATCTCAACATGCTACATTAAAACTTTAATTAGCCAGAATACCAGGATACTACGAATAACTAATTCATTTATTTTTAAATGAAATTTATCAAAAAGCCTTGTTTTTCAACACTTGCTGCCAAAGGTCTCTCTAAAAGATACTACTCTAATGGCCTTCAAAGTTTTTTTTATCCATAGGATCCTTTCTTCAAGCAAAAAGTCCTATGTGGAAACTAATCCATGACTGTAAAGCACAGCTGCTGAGGTTGGAGCAGACAGTGATGGTTTAGGCCCTACCCACCGCCTCAGCCTCCCCAGGGCTCTGAGATTTCCCACCTGAGGAGTATTAAGAGGGGCTTCAGAATCCATGGACCACAGTAAAGCACAGTTTAAAAGTCATAGTGTTAGCTTTTTTTTTATGATTTTATTTATTTATTCATGAGACACACAGAGAGATAGAGGGGCAGAGGGGCAGGCAGAGGGAGAAGCAGGCTCCATGCAAGGACCCCGATGTGGGACTGGATCCCGGACTCCGGGATCACACCCTGAGCCAAAGGCAAATGCTCAACTGCTGAGCCACCCAAGTGTCCCAGTGTTAGCTATTTTTCCCCTTCTTATATAAAGTTTTATAAGGATTGCTACCTATTTTTTTTTTACTACCTATTTTTTTTTAAGATTGTATTTATTTATTCATGAGAGACACACAGAGAGAGAGAGAGAGAGAAAGAGAGAGAGGCAGAGACACAGGCAGAGACACAGGCAGAGGGAGAAGCAGGCTCCATGCAGGGACCAGGACATGGGACTCCATCCAGGGTCTCCAGGATCACACTCTGGGCTGAAGGCGGCGCTAAACTGCTGAGCCACCTGGGCTGCCCATCTATTTTGTTTCATTAATATCAATAGCTAAAATTACTACAAGTTAACTCTAAACCGATTCTGTGCTAAGAGCCTTCCTTGTTCTAATTACTTCAGTTAATTTTTATATCAACACATGAGCATTTACTTACAGCCACTATATTGTCTTTTCAAACAGGATTTGCCCTGCCTCCAGTTCATTATTTGAACAAGGCACAATTGTGAAGTAGACAAAATAGATAACTTTTGCCTTCACCTCTTAGATATTCTCTTTTTTGCTCTTTCCCCTGGAGCCTCAAGTTCCAGGTGCTCTTTGTGACACCAATTTTTTCAGTGCCTTGTGTACCAAATGCTCACCCCACATCAGGCATTGAGCCTACCCAGATAAATAAGACAATCCCTGATTTCCAAGAGCTCAGTCCAAAGTACATTGCTCAGGTGCTAGTTTACTCTTCGGGAAATGGCTATGCTCAAAGCATTGACACAGTTCAGATTTTCTTGGGAAAAAATTGCTAATTTCATATATTCAAATAAAGATCCACAATCTCTTATCTGAAATCCTTGACACTGGATCTGTTTCAGAATTCAGAATCTTTCAGATTTTATTTTATTCTTTTTTCCTTTCAGATTTTAGAAAGATAAGGTGGTACTTATATCATTGTTAATGTCAGAACAGGCTAGATTATGCTCAAGTAACAAAGATCTCCAAAATCCAGGTAGGTAGGGCTCAGGTCTGTATCCCCTCTAGGTCTCAGGTTGTCACAGCAAACATTATCAAAAGCACTGCTAGCCAGAATTCCAGAAGGAAAAACAACTAAAGCTGATTGCAAACTGCCTCCTTAAACTTCTGCTTGGAAGTTACATGTATCACACCTGGTCACAATTCAGTGACCAAATTAAGTCACGTGGTCATACCTAACTTCAAAGGGGAAGGGGATTGCGACCCTACCATGTCCCTAGAGAGTGGAAAGCTGGTAATATTTGGTACACAGAACGTTGGATTTCCACAGCTGTATATTATGATAAAGTCCTAACAGAGTATGCAAGGAGTAGGGAAACCCAATAACTATGCCACAAAAAATGTGACTATTTATACTATGAGGAGTAAGAAGAGATTATGCATCACCTTACATTTGTTCAGTTCAGGTCTTATAGGCAAATGAATTTGGGGACCAAACTTCAAAATTCTCTATTTTTCAAGCCTTGGGAATTTCAAAATTAAGATTAAAAAAAATTATGGAGTTGTGCTGTGCTCAAGGATTTTTGCTCAGTTTTATATTCGTTTTGTTATAATTTGATTATTTTTCATAAAGACATCATCCATTTATGAAACTAAATGTAGAAGCAGTGTAGCCATGACTTTGAACCCTGGAGATGGACTCCCAGCTGTCACTTATGTCCTATGTGTAACCTTAGACAAGTAACTTAATGTTTCTGTGCCTCAGTTTCCTTATTGGTAAAAATATGAAAATGATAATGCTTCCCTCATAGGGTTGCTATGAGGATAAAGTGGGACAGTATATAGGAAGTGCTTAAAATAGTGCCTAAATTTGAGCTATTATTCATTATTAATTAAATATGACATAATTTTCATATTTTTACATTTAAAAAATCTTGTTCTAAAACCAAAATTAGGGACCCCTGGTGGCTCAGTGGCTTGGCTTCTGCCTTTTGGCCCAGGGCATGATCCTGGAGACCTGGGATCAAGTCCCACATCAGGCTCCCTGCATGGACCCTGCTTCTCCCTCTGCCTGTCTCTCTCTCTGTGTCTCTCATGAATACATAAATAGAGTCTTAAAAAAAAAAAAAAGCCTCTGTATCTGACTCACCTTTAGGGCCTGTTCAAACTCAAACCCCATTCAGTTTCTGATCTAGTTGGCCTGGATGGAGCCTAAGATTCTGCATATCTAACAAGTTTCCCGATGGCCATACTTTGGAGAACCAAGGCTCTAAAGGAATGCCTGGGATGACAGGGAAAATGGCAGTCATGTGAGGAGACAAACTTCTAGCAGAAAAATTTCCTTAAAAGGGTGTGCTTTAAAACAGGAGATTTCAACCTGGCTATGCATTGAAATCACCAAGGAACTTTTTTTAAAAATCTTTTTTTTTTTTTAACTTTTGATTACTTTGTCTTATTGTGGTAAGAACTCTACCCTCTTCACAAATGTTTACATGTACAGCACAGTATTGTTGTCTAGAGATCTAGAGCAGATCTCTAGAACTCACTCACCTTGCGTAACTGAAATTTTATGCCCATTGAACAACTCCCTCTGACCCTTGGCAACCACCATTCTACTTGCTGCTTCTATGAGTTTAACTATTTTACAATGTTCAAATAAATGGAATCATACAGTATCTGTCCTTCTGTGCCTAGCTGATTTCACTGAGCATAATGTCCTCCTCCAGGTTCACCCATGGTAACCCATGGCAGGGTTTTCTTCTTTTTTTAGGGCTATATAATATCCCATAATATATTTATATACTACACTTTTTTTTTTAGATTTTTATTTATTTATTCATGAGAGACACAAAGAGAGAGGGGCAGAGACACAGGCAGAGGGAGAAGCAGGCTCCATGCAGGGAGCCCGACGTGGGATTTGATCCTGAGACTCCAGGATAATGCCCTGGGCTGAAGGCAGGCACTAAACCGCTGAGCCATCCAAGGATCCCTACACTTTCTTTATGTATTTCTTCATCAATGTATATTTAGCTTGTTTCTATATCTTGACTATTATGAATAATGCTACAATTAACATGAGAATGCAAATATCTCTTTGGGATATTGATTTCAATTATTTTAGATATATACCCAGAAGTAGGATTATTGAATTATAGGGTAGTTCTATTTTTAATTTTTTTTAAGGAACCTCTGTACTGTTTTCCATAGTGGCTGTACCATTTTATACTCCCACCATCAATACATAAGTGTTCTGCTTCCTCAACATCCTTTCCAACACTTGTTATTTTTTATTATTTTGATAATAGTCATCTTAAAAAGTATGAGGTGATATCTCGTAGTTTTAATTTGCATTTCCCTGTGATATTGAGCACCATTTCTTATACTGCTCTGGTGGCTGTTTGTATGTCCTCTTTGTAGAAATGTCTATTCAAATCCTTTGCCCAGGGATCCCTGGGTGGCACAGCAGTTTGGTACCTGCCTTTGGCCCAGGGCGCGATACTGGAGACCTGGGATCGAGTCCCACATCAGGCTCCCAGTGCATGGAGCCTGCTTCTCCCTCTGCCTGTGTCTCTGCCTCTCTCTCTCTCTCTCTGTGACTATCATAAATAAATAAAAAATTTTAAAAAAATTTAAAAAAAAACAAAAACAAATCCTTTGCCCATCAGCATGGTGAAAGCAGAAATACAAACCGATGGAACAGAATAGAGAGTCCAGAAATAAACCCATGCATATACAGTCCATTGATTTTTGACAAAAGAGCCAGAAATACACAATGGGGAAACAACAAATGGTGTTGGGAAAACTGAATATACACATGCAGAAGAATGACATTGGACCCTCAGCTTACACCATACACAAAAAATACACAAAGAGTTAAAGACTTAAATATAAGACCTGAAAGTATAGGGGTGCCTGGGTAGCTCAATCAGTTAAGAATCCTGCTCTTGGTTTTGGCTCAGGTCGCAATCTCAGGGTCATGAAATTGAGCCCTGCAATGGGTTCCGTGCCAGGTGTGGAGTCAGCTTAAGATTCTTTCTCTTGGGATCCCTGGGTGGCTCAGCGGTTTAGCGCCTGCCTTCAGCCCAGGGCATGATCCTGGAGTCCCAGGATCGAGTCCCGCGTCAGGCTTCCTGGATGGAGCCTGCTTCTCCCTCTGTGTCTCTGCCTCTCTCTCTCTCTGTGTCTCTCATGAATAAATAAATAAATAAATCTTAAAAAAAAAAAAGGATTCTTTCTCTCCTTCTCTGCCCCATCCCATTTACATACACTCTCATTTAGTCCCTCTCTAAAAAACTGAAACTATAAAACTCCTAGAAGAAAACATAGGGGGAAACTATAAAACTCCTAGAAGAAAACATAGGGGGAAACTTTATGACTTTAGATTTAGAAATTATTTCTTAGAAATGACACCAAAAGCACATCAACAAAAGCAAAATAGACAAATAGGAGGACCATATCAAACAAAAAAGTTTCTGTGCAACAAAGGGAACAATCAGCAAAATGAAAAGACAACTTATAGAATGTGAGAAAATATTTGCAAACACTGTCTCTGATAAAGAGTTAATACCTTTTTTTTTAGTTAATACCTTTATATTAAGACATTTATATATCTTATATAGGAACTTGCACAGCAGCTTTAAAATGCTAATGCCCAGGTCCTACCCCACTGAGAGTCTGATGTCAATAATCTAGGGTGAGGCCTGGGTATCAGGATTTCCAAAGCTCCTCAAGTGACGCTGTTGTGCAATCATGTTAGAAAGCCACTGCTCCTGTGGCATTTCTTGCAATATTGAACCTGGATTCTCTAGTTGAAGAAAACAGTGGATTTATCTTTCAGCCCTCTTTCCTCAGCCAATAGCTCAGTGAGAATTTTGTACTTTGCTCTAGGAGAGAAAGGGAAGAATTCTGGAGCATAATCATGGTTTGAAGATATACGTGCTCCTATCCCCATGTTTACTGAGAGGTATTGGTTCAGAGAGTGGCTTCTTGTCCTATTTGCCACCATGGCTCAAGGTTCCACGGTACAAGGACTAGCCACTGCTCCTGCTGGCCTCAGTTCTACTTCTGGAAGGTGGACATGGAAGAAGCCATCTCCAGATTACCTGAGCATATTGGGTTGGTGCAGGCCCATCTTTGGGAGAGCTATTCTTCCTACCTACAATTTGCAAGTTAGCCTCCTAAATTGACTGTGCTGCCTAAAATCTATGGTCTACTAAGTTCACATGAAGTTATAAATGCTAAGATCCCACCAACTGCCGAAAACAGATTTCTTGACAAAGGCTAAAATAAAAGTAAAATTTGCGTCACAAGAAAGGAAAACAAAGATTGAAGAACCCAAATTAGTGGGCCCTACAAGAGGGTGAAACAAGTAAAATCATTTAAATGGCCTACAGTGTCTGGGTTAAATTACAGAAATAAGTCATGTAAACACCTCACACTACCCTTTATTAGTTATTGCTTAACTGCACTGTCCAGGTGAAGATGACAGAAGAAACAAGATATTTACTTACTTTCACTCTTGAAACTCCAGTAAAAGGGCTGTAAAAGGATTAAAAACATACAATCTCAAAATAAGAATTGGAGGGGAAACAGCAAAATTTGGGAAGCTGATAAGTTAGCAGACCAAAAGGAGCTGAAAACCTGAACCAGCAGTGGGGAAAGCCACAACATGGCCCAATTTCTATCACCTACCAGGGACAAGTAAATAACTGCTGCACAACCACTCACGTGGGTAGTCTATGGCTCCCTTCCTGATACAGCAGCAGAGCTGAGCAGTTGAGAGGTGTTGTGATTTTATACTTAAGCAGCTGCATGGTCCACAAAGCCTCAAATATTTACTATCTGGTCCTTTAGAGGAAAAGTTTGCTGATCCCTGCTTGGTTACCCCAAAGGCTCAGGAACTGGCAGTGTCATGTACCTCAGGGAGTTGGGGAGAGGATGGAGTTATAAAAAAGAGCAGGTTGATTAAAACTATGTTTAATAAGCAATTAGATTTCCAGGTTCCCAGATCTTATACAAAAGGAACATCCAGAAACTAAATATAAAAGGAGGGTTCAAAGAAATTAAAAATAAATAGCTCAATAGACGGGTTAGAAGATAAAATTGAGTAAATGTTCCAAAAGTTGGGAAAAAAAGAGAGAGAGAGAGAAAGGACCAATCTAGTGGTTCAATACCTGGATATAATAAGATATCAAGGGCAGCCCCGGTGGCTCAGCGGTTTAGCACCGCCTTCAGCCCAGGGCCTGATCCTGGAGACCTGGGATTGAGTCCCACATCAGGCTCCCTGCATGAAGCCTGCTTCTCCCTCAGCCTGTGTCTCTGCCTCTCTCTCTCTCTCTCTCTCTCTCTCTGTCTCTCATGAATAAATAAATAAATAAAATCTTAAAAAAGAGCTAGTATCCAAAATCTATAAAGAACTTACCAAACTCAACACCCGAAGAACAAATAATCCAATCAAAAAATGGGGCAAAAGACATATCAAGAAGAAAATAGGAGACACAAAATCATCAATGCAATTATTTTTTAAATTTCAGGTACTGAAAAGCATGCATGTTGACACTGAATTGGTTCAGTGAGTACCCAGCAAAATGGAGGATCAGATGCCCAAACTA